>NC_137970.1:77081199-77681199 GCF_963924665.1 Micromys minutus | reverse complement strand
GTCACATGTTCAGATTACTTACGATTCAGATTACTATTCACCTTGAGACCAGATATTATTTGTTGGATATAAAGATAGTGGAAGCAGTATTTTGTGTAGGTGTGTGGCAATATAAAGAAGCTTAGACATATTAGTACAGTTTGAATTTTTAATATCACATTTAGGACCTTAAGTCTCATAAAGATACTCTCAGATTAATTTTTTGAAAATTTTATGCATATATATTGTATTATGACCTGCCTCTCTTGTCTCTCTTCTGCTACTTTTGAAACCTTCTTTGCAGCATGTCCCCCTTTGGCTTTCATGACTTTTTTATTGTTATTTTATTAACCCACTGGGTTTAATTAAGATTATCTGTATATGCATAAGCATAGTGCTATTTACTGAATTGTGAGAAACTTGCCAATGCTGTACTCATGAAGAAAAGTGTCTTTTCCCTTTGCAACCAGTAATTGCCAATAGGTCCTTGGCCACGGTCGAGGCCTTGTATGCTCATCTCCCATCCATACTATTATCTTCCAGGCTGGATATTATTAGGTTACTATAGCTGATGTTCATACGTGCAACAGCCTTGCCATGTCTAAAATTTTATTTTTGCAATACAAATCCCCATCCTCCTTCTCATAGATTATTTCTGATCCCTCTTCGCAGTTGTTCTCTGAGTCTTGGTGAAAGAATGATATGTATGTTTGGTTTAGGGCTAATCACTCAAAAGATACTGGCCTTCATCTGAGGCATTTACATGCATGATAAGTAGTGAGAAAGGTGAATTTGCATTATCTCACAGTAACCAGTTTGTGATTACATTTAGCATGCATGTGTTAATTACCTTTTAAGCCATTCCAAAATTCACATTCAAATACACTTCAAAGGACCTTATATAATAAAGATGTATAGCAATTTTATTTGTTGTGTAAAATTCAAAGTATTAGAAAGGGAAACATTTGCTCTTTTTCCTATATGCCTGATAATTTTCATAGATATAAATCAGTGTATGTCCACTTGAATGACGAACATGAGTGATAGAGTGAAAAAGTAAAATGATGTGAGACCAATATGTCTATCAAGGTACTTGATCTTAGCATTGTCAGAATTCATGGTGCAAGCTTTTAAAATTTCATCCTAAAGTTGTTCACTTTCCTGTTATGAGCAAATAAACAGTAGCTACTAGTGACAATGGTTCCCTAGGCCTACATCTTACTGTTCCTTCCCTCCTCTCCTTCTCTCTCTTTTTTTAGAACAAGCTAATCGCATTCAACCTTAACTCAAATCTTTCCAGGAAGGAGATTTTATCACACTTAAATTAAATTTGTAAGGTATGTCAGTTATATATTTGATATTTTTACAGATGAAGTAATTAAACAAGTTATAATGTATTACATATTCATAAATGTGACATACAGGGGCAGATATGATTTTAGAAATCATAGTAACTTTGATAGAAGAAGTGACACTCCAGAAGGTTTTTGTATTTGATCTTTCTGCCACATTTTATTTTCCTGTTAGAAATCAGAAATGAATATTCAGATCTTCAGTGGTTGATTTTTGACAAGGATGTTTATACCCAACTCTCTGAGATCTAAGCTTCTTATTCTTAGACTTTTTGCTCATATTTTGTATTGCTATATATTCAATAAGAGACAACTAGAAATATAGCAGAGTTATTGTATTATGTTCACGTATTAGTTATACACAGAGAATAAGACATTTAATAAATGCTTGTAATAATCATCATGAAAATCTCAGTAGGCTTCCTGTTGCAGGTACCTTTTGAGATTCCACTTAGGACTTGAGAATATGGATGACATACTATGAAGTTTAATTACTCAAGTGCTTTATCACTAATCAGACTTTAAATAAGTAAAATGCATTTTTCACTATATAAAAACAGAAGGGTGAGACCCAGATTTCACCACATGTTCACATTTTAGGGTATGCTTGTGACATAGGAAAAGATTACATTAGCAATTTATTTATTGATAAAATTTTTGCTGGGTAAATTTTTAATAAAAATGTATGTGAAACATTATACCATAATTTATTTAAAATGTCCTATTCATTATATTCTCAGCATGTAATAAATCAAGATCTTTAATAAATTGTATATATTTGAAATACTTATACTCTCAATTAGATCTTCTTATAAACAAAATAATAAATGTCACAGAAATATTTTTAATGATAACAAGATAGATGGTTACTTCAAGTATTATTGCCCTCTTAGTGGTCTCTTCTCAGACAGATTACTATCCAATTTACTCTTATTTCTTCAGTGAAAAAGTCACTGCTATTGTTGGTATTTGGGAGTGGACGTACTCTGTAGTCGATCTTGATACCTTAAGAATGATGGTTACCCTGATTGAATGTGAACTTCAAAAAGATGCCTCTCTTGCATGTGTCCATGCAGCTATCTGCTTCTATTGCTGTGTAGAGTAGAAAAGATTCAAAATGTTAAAGCAGGTAGTTCAGACTCAGATCTTTATTTTCAATCTGGTATTCTCTTCCAACGTTTTAGATGTTAGCCATTTATTTTTATCACATGTTTTTATTCCCCACCTAATTCTCCCAAAGGCATCACCCAACTTATGAAAATACATGAAATATATAGAAATGGGGAAAATGAAAGGGAGGGTGAGTAAACTGATATTAAATCAGGAGAAGGTCAATATGCACATAAAAACCATGCTGCTGATGGATCAACAGCAAACACAGAGGAACCTGTTTAAATAGCTTCAAGCAGTAGAGTCAGGACAGAATGAAATGACTGTGGGGGTGTGCAGAGGGAGCCCATTTATTATTCTAAGCATTTCAGGGGCCTATTTTCACTTGCTTTCCAGTAAAGTACACCTGTTTGTCCAGAAAGAATGATGGAAAGACAAGATACTGATAATGTGACCACTTAGTTCATGTTTTTAAATTTTGAAATGACAGTTCTGATTTAGAACAAAATACTTTTGCATAAAAGAAGCAACCAAGGTGATGTTTTCATTTCGCTGTATTGAAACCATGATATACCCATTAAGTAGATATTACTAGAAAGGAAAAATGACCAAAATGTCGACAGGCATTTTAGCCCAAGTACTTTCATGTGATTGTGGAAATAGAGGGTCTGTCTGACCTGGTCAACGGTAGAATTGTTATTCTGTGTGAGTTTGCTCATACAAACTTGATTCGTGCAAAAAGAAATGAACTTGTATTAAGGGCCCATGATTTGCAAAGAATGATACATCAGACTTAAATAGGATGTAATGGCAAAGAGCACTTATTCTGTTAAAAAAAAAAAAAAAAATGCATGCAGGAGTCTGCAATACTTCTGGATGGAAGTAAACTTTTCAGGGTCAACTTAAAGCCTGTTAGGGTAGGAGTGGGTGAGTTTTAACATTCTTTCCTTAGTTGGCTCTATCTTCAGGGGTATAGGTGCCTTTGTGATTGGTTAAAGCTCTTGGGAGTTTGAGGACTTTTGCTAATTAACTATACTTGGTGGTAGGGCAGCTTCTACAGGTCCTGTTAGGGTGGCTAGGTCTAGGTAGTGGGGCAGCTTTCTGGTTGGCTGCCCATGACTGGTGGTTTTTCCTGGATTTGACTGTTTCAGACTTTTCCTGTTCAGGCAAAACAGCAACTTAGGCCAAGTGTCCCAAACTGCCAGTTTGTAGGTTGCCATGGAGTCAGCTTGGCTATGGCTAACTGTGTGCTTTCATTATCTTAGCTGAATAATATTGCTATGCTTATGAAAAATGTTAGGTTTTCTTGGTCAATGTAACTTAATGTCAGACAGACATGGGAAAATTTGAAGAGATGATATTATAGATGCCTTGGGATCCCAAGGCATGTACACTTAGACTATTCATTCCTGGTAACTTCTGGTTTGAAACCATATGGTTGGATCTTTCAGTCCCCTCCTCTTTATTTCAAAATTTCCCATGATATCTTCTTTGAAAAGCATATTTAAAATTATATTGTCTGTAGATGGATGTAACTCAGTGTTAGTCTGTGTTTAGCAAACTCGGGGCTCTGTGTTAATTCCTTATCACAAAATTACTCCTTCTCCTCCTCTTCTTCCTACTACTACTACTAGTACTACTACTACTAGTACTAATGATGATGATGATAATAAGTAAAATTTCATCACCTTTACAAGATTGCTCCTCTTTTTCCCTGTGCTTATGAATATGGTTTAAAATAGAATCTAATTTCCTTTTGTATTTAGGTTATTATCTGCCTTTTTTTTCCATAGAATATACATCCTTTATGTTTTTTAAATTTTTTTAAAATTGTCTTTCAAAATTAAATGAGATTCCTATCACCTAGAATTAACCATTTTGAGAATTCAGCTAATTCCTTTAGTAGAATCACTGTATTGGAAAATTATGTGTCTGGTTTCAGAACTAAAGAAAAGATGATACTTTTTCTCATACATATCATTTCTGGTCCATTGTATGCCTCTCCTATTCCATGGAAGAGACTGATTTCTTTCCTGATGCACACTCACTTTTGATTGTGTGCTATTTGATGAGGTTGTGAAAAACAGATGGAACAAAACTCTGGGCAAATTAGGTTTGTAGAATAACAAGGTGATTAAAGATAAATAAGCTGGCAATGGGCTATTATAGAGAATTGGGCTGGCTAATCAATGAAAATAAGGCATGAAATGAGTGATGGTGAGGACTGTACTCACTAGTTATCTAGCTTGAAGCAGAAAAAATTATGAAGCAAGCAAAAGCAGACCATGTGGTTGTAAGAAAAACATCAAACAAGAAAAAAACTCAACAATCTAGACTTGGGAGGGGGAGAAAAGTTAGGAAATTTGAATATTTAAATATGCAGACTTTTTACCTTAAAGTGAAAGTAAATTGGATATCATACAATAAAAAAAAGAAAGTTTATCCTCTACAACAACACCAGAGTAAGACAAAATCAAGAAATGGTGAGTGAAGAAAGACATTCATAAAGCAGAATCAGATTAATCACATGCAAATGTTTGAGTTTGTTATTTGAAGGCAAGGTTAAGGAGCGACACAAGGAAAATAGACTAGAGAGACCATTCAAATGCAAGATTAAGTCCAATTTTATCTTCACAGCCTGATGCAGAAACTGACCTTTTTCTGTTAAGTGTCCCATGAGCCTCCTGGTGTTAAACATACTAGAAACACTAAGGTGGAGGAACAATTATGTGCACATTTAATTTAACCAATGATTCAAAGAAAAGTCTTCCCCCCCCCCTTGAGGCAAACATGATATCTAGAAAATCAAACTTGAAATAGCTGGATTAGCAATTATTAGTAACTCTCCTCTAGACTGAGTAGTAGTTAGCTTAGTGTCTTTACAGCAGTAATTTGACCCTGCTATCTGATTTTCATTTATCATTCTATCTCATACTAATTTTTGAAGGTAGACCTAGGCTATTTGTTCAAAAACACTTTGAAACAGAATCTGGAAACATGAACTTTGAATATTTCCAAATAACTCTTTGTTAGGTCTGTAAAGATAAGAAATAACCCCTTATAATAGCAGGGCATAAATATTTATCAGTGATCTAATCAGCAACATTGAATTCCTCTATAAAGTATAGTTATTAATATTTCAAATTGGTGTTTTGATGAGAATTACAAATATGAAATCATACCGATTATGACTATCCATTTGAAATAGATTTTTACTTATTTGAACTGAGTTTCTGACCTATTTTCTCTTAAAATTCTCAAGAACTTGTTATTTACTTTGATCCAAAGCACTGTAATTTTTACTTATACATCCTAGGATTCCAGAGTGACCTAAGAACGCTTGTAGAGTTAAGCAATAGAAGGTATTTAGTTTGAAATTTGTAGCTGAGAATATATTGTCCTCATAAGACATAATGAGAGGTAACCATTACAGAACCTGAAGGATCCATTACGCTACTAATTTGATTATGAAGCTACTACACCTCACTCAGAGTAACTAAGATCCAAAAACAAGTTACAAATAGAACAAATGAGAGTGGATGCTGGTATGGGTCTGGGGAAGGGCAGTGCTTACTCACTGGCAAGAGTAAGTACTGGTACAGCCACTGTGGATATCAATGCAAAGATTACAAGAAAAGTACATTCACCACATATTTCAGCTTTACCATACATGTGCATATACCCAATGTACTCTATACCCACAATAAATATATTTGCTTATCCATGTCCATTGCTGCAAAGTGTGTTATGCCTTCAGGACCAGTTTGCTTCCATTGCAGTAAGAAATCGTTAATCCAAACCAATGTGGGAAGGAAAGCATTTATGGCATCTTAAAAGTTACAGTCCATCATTCTGAGAAGGCAGAAGATGAAGACAGGAACCAAGAGGAAGCAAATGAAGCAGAGGCCCTGGAAGAACGGTACTTACTGGTTTGTTCTCATGGTTTGCTCAACTATGTTTCATATGTGACTCAAGAACACATGCTGAATGGTAGCAACTCTTACAGTGGACTAAACTGCCTATATCAATCATTAATTAAGAATATGACTCCACTACAGGCATGTCTACATACCAGTTGCTTTGAAGCATTTACTCAACTGATGTTCCCTCTTCTTGGATAAGTGTAACTTGTATCAAATTGACAGAAAATAAACACAGGAGGATAGATGAAGATTTAGGGTGAAGGTAAAGGGGATAATTGATCTAAATCTACAATATGCACATGGAACCTGTCTAACAATCAAGAAATACATGAACAAACAAACTAAATGAAAATAAGGATAATATTTACCGCATAGAAATGTATGGTGTCAGGATAGTGAAAACTATTCTCAACAATAAAAGAACTTCCGGGGGAAATAACCATTCCTGACCTCAAGCTGTATTACCGATCAATTGTGATAAAAACCACTTGGTACTGGTACAGAGATAGGCAAGTAGATCAATGGAACAGAACTGAAAACCCAGAAATGAACCTTCACACCTATGGTCATTTGATCTTTGACAAAGAAGCTAAAGACATTCATTGGAAAAAGGACAGCCTCTTCAACAAATAATGCTGTTTCAACTGGTAGTCAGCGTGCGTGCAGAAGAATACAAATTGATCGATTCTCATTTCCTGGTACAAAGCTCAAGTACAGCTGGATCAAAGACCTCCACATAAAACCACGTACTATTCCACTTCTGGGCATATATCCCAAAGATGCTCCAACATATAACAAGGTCACATGCTCCACTTGTTCATAGCAGCTGTATGTATAATATCCAGAAGCTGGAAAGAACCCATATGTCTTTCAATAGAGGAATGAATACAAAAATTGTGGTACATTTACACAATGGAATACGACTCAGTTATTAGAAACAATGACTTTATGAAATTCCTAGGCAAATGGATGGAACTTGAAGCTATCATCCTGAGTGAGTTAACCCAGTCATAGAAGAACACACAAGGTATGCACTCAGTGATAAGTGGGTAGTAGTCCCAAAACTCTGAATACCCAACAGACAATTCACAGACCTTTTGAAGCTTAGATCAGAATGTGGATGCCTTATTATTTCTTAGAAGGGAGAACAAATAACACACGGGAGGAAACACACAGACAAATAGAGGAACAGGGATTGAGGAATAGATCATTCAGAGACTGCCTCACCTGTGGATCCAGCCCATATGCAGCCACCAAACCTAAGCACTATTGCTGATACCAAGAAGTGCTTACTGGCAGGAGCCAGTTTATGGATGCCTCATTGCAAAAAAAAAAGTGGAGGGGGAGGGGAGATGAAAGTGAGGTGGGGGAAGGGGATTACATTTCAAATATTAATACAGAGAGTATCTAATTGAAAAAGAATGAAAAAATAAAATAATAGAGGTGTGTATTACAATTTCCAAAGATACCCAGAAAGAATATAAAGAAGTATAAAATAATGGCTATAAAGAAATTGAAATAAAACACTATAATTTTTGATTTTCAAAATGAAAGAATGAAAGCATTTTCAAGAGAAAGGGAAACAAAACAACTACCAAATAGATGGGACTTGACATGTAGTTTAGTGGTCAAATGCTGGTACTGCATTCACAAGGCCTTACCAACAATAGAAAACAAATACAACCAAGAATCTCAAGCATATGAATAAACATATTAAATGGGAAATATTACTGATAGCTTATTTTAAGTGATGCAAACAACTTACAAAAAGCAAGAAACAGTTATGAATTGTCTACAAAAATGTATAGTAAATACAGAAGTACCAACACTTTGACAATAGATAGAACTATGTTAGTTAATTTAGCACCAATAGCTGCCAAGACACACCAATGCAAAGATATTTGCTATTGATAACGATGGGAAATTTATACCTATAAACGTCAATCCATCAAGTAGATATGGCAATTATGAAGATATGCAACTAATAAAATCTAATAATCTGTGGTTTTCTGTGATGGTCTCCATTAGCTGTAAAAATGGGTTTCTTTAATTAAGGGTAAACATATAATTATCAGAAGGTATACGAATAAGATTTATGCTGCTCTGTCTCAATGGCAGCAGTAGATTATTTTCTAAGGTTCATAGCTTCACTAGCACTGGAAAGCTGTCAGAATTTCCAGTACCAGGAATGATTTTCCTCTGGTTAAGTGGCACTTAAGTGCAATTAGACTGCTCTTGGTTGCCACCAACATGTGAGTGCCACTTCCTGCACCTTTATACATATCTTGCCATGACAGTAATCATTATGTTTTAAAGGTGTTACTGTGATCAATGTATTTTAGGGAGCCGAGATCCAATGAAGCATTTACCTTACTGCTCCTGTACCTCTGGCTTTGGCAACACTGAAGTAACGGGGTTGGGAAAAATTGTTAAGAGCAAGAAATAAGGAAGTCTGCTATGAAACAGTTTCTTCTAGATATGGTCACCTAAATAAGTCCAGAAGAATAGCAACATAAATAGAAATAGTAATGTGGGAGAGAAAGAAACTTTGTGGGGTCTCATTCACAGACAATGAGCTGTAGACAAATAAATATTAAATGCTCAAGAAGGATAATTAATCTCTTCAGCAGAAGGGTTCTCTTATTGGTTACCCAATACAGAGGGTCAGCCTTGAAACAATATTACAAACAAACAGCAGGTCAGTATCTTAGGGTTTTGCTGCTGTGAAGATAAACTGTAAACAAGACAACTTTTATAAGGACAACATTTAATTGGGGCTGGATTGCAGGTTTAGAGGTTTATTAGTCCATTATCCTCAAGGCAAGAACCTGGGAGCATCCAGACAAGTATGGGTAGTTCTACATCTTGATCCAAAGGCTACTAAGAGAAGATTGGCTCCCACATAGCTAGGAAGAGGGTCTCAAAGCCCACCCTATAGTAACACAATTCCTCCAACAAGGCTACACCTCCTAATAGTGCCACTCTTGGGTCTAGCATTTCCAAGCCACCACAGCCAAGAAAAATAAATCTTTAAAACTCATTCTGCCTTCTCCACTGTTGGTGGGGTTGCAAACTAATACAACCACTCTGGAAATCAGTCTGGCGATACCTCAGAAAATTGGACATAATACTACCTGAAGACCCAGCTATTCCACTTCTGGGCATATACCCCAGAGACACCTTAGTACACAACAAAGATATATATACCACAATGTTCATAGCAGCTCTATTTATAATAGCCAGAAGCTGGAAAGAACCCAGATGTCCTTCAGAAGATGAATGGATACAAAAATTGTGGTACATTTACACAATGGAATACTACTCAGCCACCAGAAACAATGACTTAACCAAATTCTTAAGAAAATGGCTGCATCTAGAGAATATCATTCTGAGTGAGATAACCCAGTCACAAAAGAACAGACATAATATGCAGTCACTGATAATGGGATTCTAACCCCAGAGGCTCGCACTGTCCCAGAAACAACTCACAGACTGTATGAAGTCCAAGAAATAAAGAAAACAAAACAAAACAAAACAAAAAATCTCTATACAACAAGAAAACTTTGATTATTTCCATGTTACATTTTGTTTTACATGTACTTTATGCTCATTGTAACTATTAAGTTTTCAGTGCATACTATTAAACCTTTAAAAAATCAAGTACTGACTAAAAAATATATTCATACAGTTTTATGTAAAAATTATTTTAAAATCTGAAAAAAAGTACTGACAAAAATGTATTTTATAATTTTATGCAAACAATGCTTAAAATCTGTACATTTCTCTTTGTTTTGTAAAATAAAGTTGTTAAAAAAAAACAAAAAAAAACAAAAAAAAACTCATTCTGCATTAAAGAATACTAAAGAAGAAGATACACACACACACACACACACACACACACACACACACACAATGTGTGCTTCAGAATTTGATCTTGTCCCAAGAAAACTATGCTGAAATATAGGATGAGGCCAATTAAACAAATGTGTATATGGACTACAGATTTTCTAAAAGACAGCTAATGGAATTTTTGAATCTCTGTATTTTAATATTAATGCTATGGTCTAGGAAAGAGAATACTCTTGTTCCATATATATATATGTAGTATGTTTAAAGGGACATGGCATCTTAAATTTATTCTCAAATATTTCAGAGAAAAAAAAACACGTATATTATAATTATGTTTCTCAACAATACCAGTGCATCTGAATAAATGGTGTGTGGGTGTTACTTGAACCATGTTTGAAACCTTTCACTCTATACCAAGTAGTTATAATTGAAGGTTTAAAAATTGAACCTTTGTAATCATAGATAATGCCATGCAATTTCTGAAACAAAGAAAATATTTTAAAAATTTAAAGAGAACCTGAGTTAAAAAAAAAAAAAAGCTTTTCTACCAATCTTTGAAAGTACAATGATAATGGAGCAGATGGGGTGGAGGGAATAACTCTGTCCCAAGTTGCAATCTTGCAAAAATATCCCATTTAATTCTATGTCCTAGACCTCTATAGATGATACGTAGTGTTTATAGACAGAAAGATTTGTCCTCTTGTATAGAACACATCTTCAGGATAGACTTAATTCTGTTATATAGCAAAGAAGTTTCTATTTGTGTTCGTGTGTGTGTGTGTGTGTGTGTGTGTCTGTCTGTCTGTTTGTCTCTCTGCATATGTGTTAAATAAATATGTTATGTTCATAATAGATTGAGGGAAATTTTAGTTCAAAGAGGGATAGAAGGCATCTGAAAAAGTAGTAGACTTTCCAGATGAGAATACTGGCAAGTGCCCTTTTTCTCAGCTCAGAAAAAGAAGCAGAAAATAAAAAGGGATGGAAAGGGGAATGTCAAGAAAAACAAAGGTAGGAAGATAAGAATAAAAGTTGAGTTGCCTCACTCAGAATGATATTTTCTAGTACTATCTACTTACCTAAAAATATCATGAAGTCATTGTTTTTAATAGGTAAGTAGTACTACATTGTGTAAGTATACCACAATTTCTGTATCCATTACTCTGTTGAAGGACATCTGTTTTTTTTTAACAGCTTCTAGTTATTATAAATAAGGCTGCTATGAACATGGTACAGCATGTGTCCTTGTTATATGTCCGAGCATGTTTTTGGTATAAGCCCCGTAGTGATATAGCTGGGCCTTTAGGTAGAACTATTTCCAGTGTTTTGAGGAACCTTCAGACTGATTTCCAGAGCGGTTGTACCAGCTTGCAATTCCACCATCAGTGGAGGACTGTTCCTATTTTTCACATCCTCATCAGTATCTGATGTTATCTTTGGTTTCGTTCTTAGCCATTTTGACTGGTATGGGGTAGAAAAACCTCAGGGTCATTTTTATTTGCTTTTCTCTGATGACTAAGAATGTTGAACATTTATTTAAGTGCTTATTAGACATTTGAGATTCCTCAGTTGAGAATTTTCTGTTTAGCTCTGAGTGAGATAATACACACACACACACACACACACACACACACACACACACACACAAAACATGGTATGTACTCAATGATAAGTGAATATTAGTCCCAAAACTCGCAATGCCCATGATACAACCCACAGACAATAAGGAGCTTAGGAGGAAGGAAGACCAGGGTGTGACTCCTTCAGTCCTGCATTGAGGGGGAGCAGGATGATCAGTGGAGGTGGAGAAAGGGGGGAGCAGAGAGGGGGAGAAAATGGATAAGAAAGAAGGGGGCAGTATCAGGTTTTGAAGAGGATGGGAGAGAGGCACAGGGGATCAGGAAATCAAATAAAAATATGTAGCAGTGGGGATGAGGAACTGGGGGAATCCTTGATGCCAGGGAAGTGAGAGACTCTGAGGACCCAACGGGATGACTTTATCTGTAATGTGCAGCAAAGGGGAGAGAGAACCTGTAGAGACCACCTCCAGTAGATAGGCATATTCCCCGGTTGTAGTATGGAGCCACCCACTCATCTCAAAATTTAACCCCAAAAATGTTCCTGTCCAAAGAAAAAACAGGGAAAAATTTTGGAGCAAAGACTGAAGAAAGGATTATCAGGGGACCACCTTACCTGGGGATCCATCCTCTCTGCCAACACCAAACCTGACTCTGGTGCTGTTGTCAAGAGTAACTGCTGACAGGGACCTGATATTGCTGTTACTTGGGAGCTTCTGCCAGCAACTGACCAATGCACATGTGCGTGCATAGAACCAAACAACAGACTGAGCTAGAGAACCCCAGTGGGAGAGCTGGCAGAAGAACTGGAACAGAGGAGGGAGAACAATGCTGGCTGGTTTGATCACACAGTGTTCCCAGGGACTAGATTACCAACCAAGGAATGTACAAGGAGGCATCCATGGCTCCAAACACATATGTAGCAGAGGATGGCCTGGTCTGACATTGAGGGGAAGCCCTTGGTTTTGTGCAAGTCTGATGCCCCAGCATAGGAGGATGATAAAGCATTGAGCCAGTAGAGGGTAGGTGGTTGGGGGAGCACCATCATAGAGGCAAATCAGAGGAGGAGAGGGTGGATGTGAGATGGGGGATTTATAGAGGCATAACTGGGAAGGAGGAAATTATTTGAGATGTAAATGAATTTAATTATTAATTAATAAAAATAACAAGTTGTTATTGGCTGTATCTATATGAGAAAGTATATCTTAAGTAGATATCTTGTGTATATTTTTATGGATAAAAGGACTGAATATGGGATACTTGTTTCCAAACGTTTAAAATGTATAATAACCTAATATTAATTCTATGTACTATACTGTAAAGCATATTTAGAGAACTTACTCATTACATATAATAAAAACATTCTACCTTCTGATCAATATGAGACAGTTTTTATTTTTTTATTCTTTTTTGAGGTGAAGCTTGTGAATGGCGCATTGATGTTACGGTGGTGTCAATGCATGATGGTGTATGTCCAAACATAACAAAATATCTATATTAGATATATAAAATATTTACACACCGATTAAAACCCAATATAATGTAAAAAGCTAATCTAACTTGTATATGAAACTTCTATCAGTGTATCCACTTCTTAAGTCTTTTACTAGTCTGTTCTCCATGTTAACTTTTCGTACACACAGACCAGCAGTACTCTTGCTTCCAACTATGCTCCTTCTGTTATGTACTGACTTCATGGAAGAAAAGGTATTTGTTTATTTGTTTGTTTGTTTGTTTGTTTGTTTTTGTTATTGGGGTTTTGTTGGGGTTTTTTTGTTTCTTTGGATTTTTGTTTGTTTTGTTTTTCCAGACAGATTCCTCTATGTAACCAACCCCTGGTTGTCCTGGAACTCAGTCTATATAAACCAGGTTGGCCTTGAACTCAGAGATCCTTCTACCTCTGCCTTCTGACTGTGGGGTTAAGCTTTTCTACAGACATTTCTTCCCTTCCCTTCCTCTATTTCTACACTCTCTTAAATTCATTCTTCTAATTCTGGTGGTTTCCAAACCATTACATCAAAACTTCAATTTATTTCAGGATGCCCAGTGAGTTACAATGCTGCCAAATACTACTAGTTCTCAATTTATTCTATCCTGATAGGCTTCTTCATACAGATTTCTGCCAAAAATATCATATCGTTACACATAACTCTCAAGCCAAACATTTCACTATTTATTTCACTATTTTATTTTTATTTTGCAAGTATCACAATTTTAACATACCCATATACATGGGTGTATACACACACACACACACACACACACACACACACACACACGGGGGGGGGGTATTGGTTATTGTTTGTCTATACTCCTATAATATGATATCTATGAAAATAACTGCTTAGATTTATTTAACTGCTACTAGTGAATGAAATCAAGTGAATGAAATTGGTGTAGTAAATATTCTTGGCTTAAAAGCACTTAGAGAAGACCTTACGTTAACTAGATCAGTCAGCGCACCATTTTTATAGGAGCAGCTTAGTAAGCCTCGGAAACTAGAGGGATCAAATCGCATTTAAAAGGTGACAGAATTTTCTGGTGATAGAGCCAAGGTTTATTTTAGATTTTCTGATTCCTAGCCCAGCACCTTTTATGCTGAGACTTTGTGCCTTCTACTGTCGACTATGCTGAGGAAAACCTGCATAGAAACACTTCACTGAACTATACCATATACAAGTGAAAGGAAGATGCTGGCCAGTTTCATGAATTCAGGATTTTCTCTTCACTTGTTTGCTTGTATTTTCTAACAGTCAACAATATGCAAGACATGGCTTAGGCTGCATTTTAAAAGAAAAGTTGTCTTTGTGCTAAATTTAATTTGCTTGTGCAGAGGGAATAAATCCAATTAATTTAATACAAGAACAAACATGTTTGAAATCAATAGTAAAATATTTCACCAGGCTCTAGAGGAGGCCCTTATGTTGTCCAGCTAAAATAATTTTTAAAAGCATCGCTTTCAAGATAAGAAAGGTGTATAGTAATATCACTGAAGGTATTCTGATCTGATTGAGTAGAACAATTAAGACCCACAGAGCTCTGGTAGTGTTATTGGAAGTTTTTAAATTAATTATTTCATTTATTTACATCCCAAATATTGCCCCCTCCCTGTATTCTCTTGAAGAGCATACCTCCCTCCACTCCACTTCTGAGAGCATGCACCCCATCAGGTATCACCCTATTCTGGAGCTTCAAGTCTTTATAAAGTTAGGCACATCATCTCCCACTGAGGGTAGACAAGGCAGCCCTTTTCCACATGTGTGCTGGAGAGGGCAGGTGTTTGGAACAGCCTATGTATGCTGTTAGGTTGGTGGCTCAGTCTCTGGGAGCTCCCAGGGAGGTCCAGGTTATTTGACAGTTTGGGATTGCCATCCCCTTCAAGGCCTTCAGTTCTTACTCTAACTCTTCCATCAGGGTCTCCAACCAGCTATGGTGGTTGTAAATACCTGTATCTGATTGGAATTGTTTTTAAAAATACATCTAAATAAAAATAGAAATGAGAACAAGCTACAATAAGAACAGTCATCAAGGAAAGGAAAGGCAACCCAGAAGGAGGAAATGGGTCCTAAGAGCAAGCAAAAGAGTCAGAGATACTCCAACTCACAGTCAAGCATCCCCTCAAAACACCTAACTAACAACCTGAACATATATGCAGAGGACATTGCATAGACTCAAGCAGGCTCTGCAATTGCAGGTTCATTCTCTGTGAGCTCCCATGTACCCTGCTTAGTTGATTCCACAGATCATGTTCAGTTAATTTTCCTGGGAGGATTCCTTTTTCTGAGGTGATATGGCAGAAGTAGAACTTGATGTAAGGGGAGATGGATGGGCACCGCAAAGAGTGGTGAAGAGGAGGTTGAAGATGGGATATATTAGATGAGAAAAAAACCAAAAAGGTTAAAAAAAACTAATAGAAAGGACTTTTCAAGTAATACTATACTCAATTACAATTTATTCAGTACAATTAAAATATGTTAATGAATGACTAATATATCTCCTGAAAGGGGAAAATACCATATGAAAAGGCTCATGATTTAATAAATAATGATTGGTAAAAGATGGACTGATAGGAGTAGAATCAATGTATATTCATCAGTGTGACTTTTTAGAAATAGGCCAAAAAATATAAATAACTGGAAAGTTGCTAAGGTAATTAGCTAATGTTGAAGGAGAACACACAAACTCTGATAAATTATATGGGGAGAGAAATATCTACTTCAGCACTACAATATAGATTTAAAAAAATCTTGCATTGCTTGGTCACGGACCAAAAGCTCAGAACCCTTGGCACCTGGAACAGTGGAGACCCAGAGACACAGGCCTAGTGATACTGCACTGTGAGTAACCAAAGCACAGAGAGGGATAAGCGAGCACACTGAAAACTCGGCCCTCCAGTTCAGTGGAGACTAAACTTTGGTATAGGGACTCGGGAACCTCCTGAAAAGCCCTGGCTTAAAGTTTAGACACACATGCCCACAATAAGGCACAAGCAGTTGTCAGTGGGAGCTGGGGTTTGCCAGGGAAAGGCAGTGAATGAAGTTCAACTCTATAGACCCTCTTACACTTGGACCAGAGGGGACTCTGACACAAGGCCCAGGAAGAGCACATCGGGATTCCTAAGAGAGCAGAAAGTACCATGCTATTGGGAAAAGGGTCCATAGTGGCCTAGAGAAAGAGCCAGGTCAATGTCAATAAGTACAGAAGACCTGTGGGCACAGGGCTGAGTTACCAGTACAGCATCACAAGAGCTCCCACATCAGAGCCCACAAAGACAGAGCTGAGTCACTGCTACCAGAACTCACTGCATGCCCACCAAAACCAAACACTCAGAAGAAGTTTTCTTCCTGAACCCACGAGCCCTCGGGTCCATGGGAGAAAGAGGCACCAGTCACTGACAACAAGACCACATATAGTCACAGACAACAAGATGGCAAGTGGAAAATTAAATAACTTAAGCAGTGGAAACCAAGAAAACCTGGTAACATTAGAACACAGCTCTCCCACCACAGCAAGCAGTGGACTGACAAACACTCTAGAAAAAGAAGACTCAAACGTGAAATCATACCTCAAGATGATGATGAAGATCTTTGAGAAGAGCATAAATAACTCCCTTAAACAAGTATGGGAGGACAACCATAAACAAATAGAAACCTTTAAAAAGGAAATATGAAAAACACTCAAAAGAACTCAAAGAACTAGAGGAAAACAGAACGAAAGAGATGAAGGAACTGAAAGTGGAAATAGAAACAATAAAGAAAACACAAAAAGAAACAACCTTGGAGGTAGAAAACAGGAAAAAAAAATCAGGAGTCACAGATGTAAGCATCTCCAACAGACTACAAGAGATGGAAGAGAGAATCTCAGGGGCCGAAGACAACACCGAAAACATAGAAAAATAGAAGATGCAAAAAGCAAAAATCTCCTAACCCAAAATGTCCAGGAGATCCAGGACACAATGAGAAGATCAAACCTAAAGATAATGGAAATAGAAGAGGTCAAAGAATATCAACTAAGAGGCACAGTAAATATCTTCAACAAAATCATAGAAGAAAACTTCCCTACTCTTAAGAATGAGATGACCATGAGCACAAAAGAAGCCTACAGAACTCCAATTAGAGTGGACCAGAAAAGAAATTTCTCCTGACACATAATGGTCAAAACACCATGTTTTCAAAACAAAGAAAGGATACTAAACGCAGTTAGGAAAAAGTGTCATGTAACATGTAGTAAAGACAGGCCAATCAGAATTGTACTGGACTTCTTTTTTTTTTTTTTTTTTTTTTTTTTTTTTTTTTTTTTTTGCACTTTATGGGAAATTTTTATTTTTTATTTTTTTTCTCTTTAAACAACTTTATTTTATAAAACAAAGATAAATGTACAGATTTTAAACATTTTTGCTTAAAATTATACATTTTTGTCAGTACTTTTTTCAGATTTTAACATAATTTTTTTATTTGAACTTTTCTCATTTTATTTTTTAATTAATTATTCTATTTATTATCAATCCAAATATTGCCCTCCTCCAGTCCCCCTCCCAGAGTTCTTCCTTTCAGTGTTCTTTAGATTATATTTCTTATATGTTTTACAGTCCAGTTCTTATCCCACTCTCAGTCCACCCTCCATCCTCTGATTGTTCCTCAGACCATTCATTCCTCTTCTAATTTCTCTAAGTGAATACTTTCACCCTCTAACCCCCACCAGTCCTCCTCACACCCTGGACCTCAACTCTCTACAGAGTTAAGTACATCTTCTCTCACTGAAGCCAGACTACTGATTAGGCCATCCTCTCCTACATATACAGATGAAGACATGGGATCTTCTGTGCATACTCTTTGGTTGGTGGATTAGTCCCTTGGAGCTCTGGGTAATCTTGTTAATTGATATTGTTGTTCTTCCTATTGGGTTGCAAATCTCTTTCAGTTCTTCAGTCCTTGCCCTAATTCATCCACTGGGGTCCCATGGCTCTCTCTGATAGTTGGCTCTAAGCATCCACACTTGTATTGATAAGGTTCTGGCAGAGGTTTTCAGGTCCCGTGAACAAGTGCTTCTTGGCATCAGCAATAGTGTCTGGGGTCGCTGTTTGTATATGGAATGGATTCACAATTTGGAATAGTCTCTGAATGGTCTTTCCTTCAGCTTTGCCCCAATTTTTGTCCCTGTATTACCTTTAAAATTTTGGGTTAAATTTTTGGAGATGAGAGGAGGGGAGCATGCCCTCAACCTGAGGCCATGCCTAACCTTTCTTTTTTATTTATTTATTTATTTTTTTTTTTTTTAGTTTTTTTTTAAACGACTTTATTTTACAAAACAAAGATAAATGTACAGATTTTAAACATTTTTTGCTTAAAATCATACATTTTTGTCAGTACTGTTTTTTCAGATATTAAAATAATTTTTACATAAAACTATGTGAATATATTTTTTAGTCAGTACTTGATTTTTTTCAAGGTTTGATAGTATGCCTTGAAAACTTAATAGTTGCAATGAGCATAAAGTACATGTAAATCAAAGTGTAACATGGAAATAGTTAAAGTTTTCTTGTTTTGTAAATATTTTTTGTTTTGTTTTGTTTTCTTTATTTCTTGGACTTCATACAGTCTGTGAGTTGTTTCTGGGGGAGTGCAATCCCCTGGGGTTAGCATCCCACTATCAGTGACTGCATATTATGTCTGTTCTTTTGTGACTGGGTTATCTCACTCAGGATGATATTCTCTAGATGCAGCCATTTTCTTAAGAATTTGGTTAAGTCATTGTTTCTGGTGGCTGAGTAGTATTTCATTGTGTATATGTACCACAATTTTTGTATCCATTCATCTTCTGAAGGACATCTGGGTTCCTTCCAGCTTCTGGCTATTATAAATAGAGCCACTATGAACATTGTGGTGCATATATCTTTGTTTTGTATTAAAGTGTCTCTGGTTTATATGCCCAGAAGTGGAATAGCTGGGTCTTCAGGTAGTACTATATCAAATTTTCTGAGGTATCGCCAGACTGATTTCCAGAGTGGTTGTATTAGCTTGCAACCCCACCAACAGTGGAGAAGTGTTCCTCTTTCTCCGCAGTACTGGACTTCTAAACAGAGACTATGAAATCTGGAAGATCCTGGAGAGACATCATACATACCCTTAGAGAACACAAATGTCAGCTCAGACTGCTATACCCAGCAAACCTTTCAATCACCATAGATGGAGAGACCAAGATATTCCAGGAAAAAACTAAATTTATCCAATATCTGATCACAAGTCCAGCCCTACAAAGAATAACAGATGGAAAACCCAACACAAGGAGGGAACCTGCATCCTAGAAAAAAACAAGAAAATAATTAAGCAAGAAAACCAAAAGAAGAAAGACACACAAACATAATTCTACCTCTGAAAGCAAAAATACCAGGAAACAGCAACCACTACTTCTTAATATCTGTTAACATAAATGGACTCAATTCCGTAATAAAGAGACATAGGCTATAAGACTGGATATATAAACAGAATCCAGCATTTTGCTGCATACAGGAAACTCATCTCAGAGACAAAGACAGACACTATCTCAGAGTAAAAGGTTGGGAAAAACACTTCGAAGCAAACATCCTTAATAAACAAGCTGGAGTAGCCAGTCTAATATTGAATACAGTAGATTTTTATCCAAAAGGTATCAAAAAGATAAGAAAAGACACTTTTTACTCATTACAGGGAAAATTTATTAGAAGGAACTCTCAATCCTTAACATATATGCTCCAAACACAAGAGCACCCATATTCATGAAAGAAACCCTACTAACGCTCAGAATATACATTTCACCCCACAAAATAATAGTGGGAAACCTCAACACCCCACTCTCATCAATGGACATATCATGGACATAGAAATTGAACAAGGACACAGTGAAATGAGCAGATGTTATGAACCGATTGGAATTAATAGATATCTATAAAACATTTTATTCTAAAAAAAAGAATACACATTCTTCTCAGCACTTCATGGCACCTTCTCCAAAATTGACCATATAATCGGTCACAAAACAAGCCTAAATAGATATAAGGAGATTGAAATACTTCCATGCATCCTATGAGATCACCATAAACTAAGGCTAGTCTTTAATAATAACAAAAAGCCCATATAGACTTGCAAGCTGAACAATATCCTAGTAAATGATAGCATGATCAAAGAAGAAATAAAGAAAAAATTAAGGACTTTCTAGAAGTTAATGAAAATGAAAACATAATATACACAAACCTATGAGATGCAATGAAATCAGTACTGAGAGGAAAACTCATAGTTCTGAGAGCCTCCAAAAACAAACTTGAGAGAGCATACACTAGCAACTTGACAGCACAGTTGAAAGCTCTAGAACAAAAGAAGCAGATACACCCAAGAGGAGTAGATAGCAAGAAATAATCAAACTCAGAGCAGAAATTGACCAAATAGAAACAAAAAGAACTATTCAAAGAATCAACAAATGAAGAGCTGGTTCTTTGAGAAAATTAACAAGATTGATAAACCCTTAGCCAGACTAACTAGAGGGCAAAGAGAGACTATCCAAGTTAACAAAATCAGAAAGGAAAGTGGAGACATAACAACTGAAAATGAGGAAATTCAAGAAATCATCAGATCCTACTACAAAAGCCTATACTCAACAAAGCTGAAAAATCTGGAGGAAATGGATGAATTCCTAAACAGATAGCAATACTAAAGTTAAACCAGGACCAGGTAAACCATCTACATAATTCCATAACACCTAAAGAAATAGAAGCAGTCATCAAAAGCCGCCCAAACAAATAAAACCCAGGTCCAGATGATTTCAGTGCAGAATTCTTTTATTTTCTTGAATTTCATATAGTCTATAAGTTGTTTCTGGGGTGTTCAGAAGTTTCTGGGGTTAGTATCCAATTATCAGTGACTGTATATTATGTCTGTTCTTTTGTGACTGGGTTATCTCACTCAGGATGATATTCTCTAGATGCATCCATTTTCTTAAGAATTTTATAAAGTCATTGGTTCTGATACCTGAATAGTACTCCATTTTATAAATATACCACATATTTTTGTATCTATTCATCTACTGAAGGACATCTGGACTCTTTCCACCTTCTGGCTATTATAAATAGGGCTCCTATGAACATTGTGGTGCATGTGTCTTTGTTGTATGTTGGAGCTTCTCTGGGGTAAATGCCTAGAAATGGAATAATTAGGTTTCCAGGTAGTAATATGTTCAATTTTCTGAGGAATCACCAGACTGATTTCAAGAGTGGTTGTACCAGTTTACAACCCCAACAACAGTGAAGACATGTTCCTCTTTCTCCACATCCTCACCAGTATCTGCTGTTATCTGAATTTTTGATTTTAGCTAGTCTGGCTTGTATGAGGTGGAATCTCAGGATTGTTTTGATTTGCATTTCTCTGATGACTAAGGATTAAACAGACACCAGATACTAAAGTTAAACCAGGACCAGGTAAACCATCTAAATAATCCCATAACACCTAAAGAAATAGAAGCAGTCATCAAAAGCCTCCCAACCATAAAAAGCCCAGGTTCAGATGGGTTCAGTGAACAATTCTATCAGACATTTATTGATGACCTAATACCAATACTCTCCAAACTATTCCACAAAATAGAATCTGATGGAACACTACCGAACTCATTTTTTTGAGGCCACAATAACCCTCATTCCTAAACCACACAAAGACCCTACAAGGAAAAAGATCTTCAGGCCAATGTCACTTATGAACATTGATGAAAAAATACTTAACATAATGCTTGCAAACGAATCCAAGAACACATCAAAGCGACCATTCACCATGTAGGTTTCATCCCTGGGATGCAGTGATGGTTTAATATATGGAAATCCATCAATGTAATCCACCATGTAAACAAACTCCAGAGAATCATACAACAAAGACAAATGCATCATAATGTTCATAGCAGCTCTATTTATAAGAACCAGAAGCTGGAAAGAACCCAGATGTCCTTCAGTAGAAGAATGGATACAAAATTGTGGACATTTACACAATGGAGTACCACTCAGCTATCAGAAACAATGACTTTATGAAATTCTTAAGAAAATGAATGCATCTAGAGAATATCATCCTGAGTGAGATAACCCACGCACAGAAGAACAGACATAATATGCAGTCACTGCTATTTGGATACTAACCCCAGAAAGCTCTAAACACCCTAGAAAGATCTCATAGGCCATATGAAGTTCAAGAAAAAGAAAGAAAGAAAGAAAGAAAGAAAGAAAGAAAGAAAGAAAGAAAGAAAGAAAGAAAGAAAGAAAGAAAGAAAGCCTCAGTCCTTCTTAGGAAAAAAAAATGTATTGCACCCTCTTAGAGTGTGGTACACCTGGACCTTAAATCATTAATAATCTAAGAACTAAGAATATAGCCTTGTGGCAATTTTTGTTATTCAAAGATAATTATGCTTAATCTATACTCACCATGAAAACTGTTTCTGTGTTACTTTCTGTCCTACATGTACTTTATGCTTATGTTTCAATGCATGCTATCAAACTTCTAAAAGAATTAAGTACTGACAAAAATATTCATATATTGTTATGCCAAAATGACTTTTAAAATCTGTATATGTATTCCTCTTTTTTAAAAATAAAGTTGTGAAATAGCAAAAATATTAAAGAGAAATAAATATCTTTCACTTTTTTGTTTCCACAAGCTATTGAAGCATGCATATTTTATAATGTGAATAAAATGTTTGTGTGAGCACATAAATAAGTTAAATGCAATGGTCACAAGCATACTTTCTCATAATTTCTCTTATACAATAAGTACTTTGACATTTTCTGTAATTCTTCAATTTCATTTAAAAATACCAGTCATTATATTGGACATTAAGCTTATGCACCACTAATGTTCCATATGCAAATTATATATTTTTTCCAGGTATATAATATCTCATATTTTGCCCATGTATATCTGTATACTCATATACATAGAAGCAACTCTAATTTGACTTATCTGGTCATAAAAGACTGGAAGATAACATATTTGTAAAGCATCTTGGAAGAGTTAGAGAGGAAATATTTACATATATTGCCCAGTGATTTGTATGTCCATGGAAAGGGTCTCAAATTTACTAGTTTAATCATATAGCAAGAATGAGTATGACTGGGAAGTGCTCAGGTTAATATGGGTCATCTACAAAAATCCTCTTCTCCAAGGCTCATAAAACATTCCAGAAGAATGGGTGAAAAGATTTTAAGAGACAGAAGTTGAGGAGGACAACTGAGAAGTAGTGTCTTCTGGACATGAAAGGAACAATGTACTCATGAGCTCACAATAGTCATGCCTGCCTGCACATGACCTACATAAGATTAAACCTGTCAATCTCCCCTCATGGATAGAAAAGGGACCCATGGGGCCTTGCATCTATCAAAGAGCTATTGGCAGTCAATGGTTATGGCAGAAGAGAGAGTCTGTTTTTTCCAGGTATATAATCTCTCATATTTTGCCCATGTATATCTGTATACTCATATACATAGAGGCAACTCTAATTTGACTTCTCAGGTTATAAAAGATTGGAAGATAACATATTGTAAAGCATCTTGGAAGAGTTAGAGAGGAAAGCAGGAGTAAATATAGCCAAGATACATTGTATATATATTTATAAAATTATTTAATAGTCAAATACAACTTAAAGTCATCATGAACAATAGCAAAAACTTGGGAACAATAAAAATCACACTTCTAAAGCCTCTCTCTTACAAATTGTTTTCTCTAAGACATATTGTTACGATTGTTACAGTTGTAACTTCATATTGTTAAAATAACATCCAATCACAAAATTCACTGTTTTCAGAGAAATTTGCATACCACCTTTGTTGGTCTTCCCTCACTCTTCATCTTGCTCAGGACCTTTCATGTTTCTCCATTGTTACTTCAGAATTTTAAGCTATCGTGGCCTTGCTTTCAAAGTCCTGCATTAGTTATATAGCCTTCTATGCAATCTTATTTGCCATACTACTCAAAATTAGAGTTGCTAGTACACTGTTTAATCCTGCAAGCACATACTGTTACTCTTCCCTCTAGAGTGAGCTCACACAGTCCATTCTGATTTGAATAACTAGTCTTGATTCAACAAGCACAATACTCTATATTTTTGAGACACATACAGCTTTTCACCAAATGCTGTCAATACACATGCCCAGTGTGTTTGACTTTACTGTGTTTGACATGGTTAGTAGAAAAGGTAAAATCTCTAGTCCAGATTTGATTTAAGTTTGAATCCTGAATTTACTAGTTACTAGTCAACCATGATATACATGGCATATTTCTTTTTACTAAA
Organism: Micromys minutus; assembly: GCF_963924665.1. Taxonomy (NCBI): domain Eukaryota; kingdom Metazoa; phylum Chordata; class Mammalia; order Rodentia; family Muridae; genus Micromys; species Micromys minutus. The sequence goes on along the minus strand of NC_137970.1, from coordinate 77,656,620 downwards.
CCTTAAATTGTGTAGACAGAACAGACCATAATTGTATACACATACAAAACCCAAGTATTTATGAGGCTACGCAACATGACTATTACAAATTTTAGGCCAACTTAGTCTTCACAGTGATCAACTTTATAAGCTTATTGTGTTGCTTACCTTTACGGCACTAAATAATACTGAAAATACTCAAGTTTAAGGAGGAAAGGTTTATTTTGCCTCAAGGTCATCAGAGTTTCAGTCCATGGATTGTCACTTATCTCTGATGGTTAGGGTCAGGAGAAAGAGGTTTACTGTAGCTAGTTACTTCAGGGCAAGTGAGAAGCAGAGAAAGATAGGGGGAGGGGGACAGATACAGATACAGAGAAAGACAGAGACAGACAGACAGAAACAGACAGACAGAGACAGATAGACAGAGACAGACAGGGACATGAAGAGACAGAGACACAGAGAGAAAGGTATATAAAGAGAGACAGAGCCATAGAGTGAAAGGATTGCTCATGTTTCCAACTATGTTACTATGTTACTTCCTGTCCTCAGGACCAAGTAACACCATATCCCAGTAACCAAGCCTTGAACACATGGCTTTTGTGGGAACAGACATAATCCACACCACAACAATTATTATAAGCTGTATTTGGATACAATGTCTGAAGGATCTACAATTACTCCTGATCATATATGCAATGACTTTCTCCATTACAACAGGTGGAATATCTCATTCAGCATCTAACACAGGATTAGTGAAATATAGTTGATTTCTTGATTACTCAGTTCACTCTCTTATAGCTTATTATCAAAGTAAATAAACTTATCTAAATCAGCACACACAACCAACCCTTTGCATATCACACAGAACAAATATCAAGCATCCATCTTATCATCTGGTTTACTATTTCTGAAAAAAAAATTAATGGCAGTTTTCCATCGTTCCTCTGCAAAAGAAGTATAGAAGACAGAACTTTTAAAAGGTAGTAGCCTCATCTGATTATTTCTTTCTGAGATTATTTACACACTAAGCTTTATTTTTGTGTTCTCCGATAGTTAAATTGAGACAAGAAATTGAAAACAAACAAGGCAATTACAAGACTGTGATGTTATTTTAGAAAATATTTGTATATAAGTACAGTAGGCTGTCCTATCACATTAACAAGGTAGGAATTCCAATGCATTTCTCACAGCAGAAAATTACATTTCTGAAAATGATGTAATCATGTCTAAGCTCAAGATCTTTAATAAGAGTATACAGAAAGTTCCTCTATTTCAGGTTCAAAAATAGAAGTCTGGTAAACATATAAAGTAAGATATTGAGGAATTTGACTACAGTTGCCAGTGATGACAGATACAGAAATAGCATTCCCATTAATTTTCAACAAAGAATTTGTAAAGGAAGTAGCATATCACTTGAATGGAGGACCAAAGTGTTTTGTTGTTTATTTTGTTTTGTATTAAATTTGATATGCTATTACAACTTTGTTCAATGGTTTAGTTTTAGTTAAATGACTAACAGTTATAACGTAGCTTTTTTTTCACAGCTCAAAACATATCTGATAAGTTTTAAGGTAGAATGTCAGAGTAGAATTGTTCATTAAATTTTGAGGTACTGAGCTCATTTCTCAGGAGCATTCCATTCAAAGTTAAAGTTTTATATTATTTTAAAAATTGTATTTAGAGATTTAAGGATTGCCTATAGCAATTTAACCTTTAACTTAAATGTTGCCTATCTTAACTCCTTTGTAAATTAGTAAAAACATATATATGACAAAAAAATATTTACAATCTTAAGAAAAATTTCGAACCGATCATTGTGAAATAAAAGAAGATTTAATTTTTTCCCTGATTCTCTTGGGAAAGAATAAAGAGTTTGAGGAAAATCTATACTGATAAAGATTTTAAGAAGCTGTTATTTACAGAAACTTGGGGAAAAAGTTACCAATTTTATGAGACCATATATATGTGTATTATTTTTAAGGTTTTGTTTTTGTTTTGAGACCTGATCTCACATTGTAGCCTTGGTTACCCTCACACTTACTGTATAAGTCAGACTGGCCTCAAAGTCATGGAGATCTGCTTGTTTCTACCTCTTAAGTATGGAATTAAAGGTGTGTGCCAACATGCCAAGCTAAATAAATACATATATTCTTTTTATGTAGTAATTCCATTTCATATAGTTTGTGCATGTATCCATATGTTAATGAAATTATCATTTTTCTATGTATTAGAATTCTATACATCTATTCCAAATTACCTATCATTTCTCGTATGGAACAATGTCCAAACAATGTTAATTCTGAAATGATAAGACCAACTGACAGTTGGAAAGCCATTATGGTTCTGATGCTAAGGTCTTGTTCCTCATTTGGTTCTTGATTTGTCAGTAAAGAAAATTGGGGTAAGAGGGGTAATTGCTGAGCTAAAAGTACAGGTGTGTCTTCTGGGTCCCAGGAGGAAAGGGAAGATGTAAGGAAGGAGAAAAAATGTCTTTCTGCAATGCTTTGGAAGAAGAATGCTGCAAGTGTGAGGTGTTGAGGGAGGGTCTGTTATAGGTGGATGGCCAAAGATACTCAGTAAGGGCTAGGTGTAACTATCCACTAAAGTTTAGGGCAAGTGGAGATACAGAGATAATAAATTGATATGGTCATACTTTTTAATGCATGTAATGGTAACACCCAGCAATTGTGTCTGGAAGGCATGTTGTAAAGTAACAGAGTATGTCTTTTATCTGCAGATTCTGGGAAGCTGGTCAAAGACTGGTAGCTTGTTTACCTCCTGGAATCAAAGGCAAGTTGAACAAAAGGGAAGCAAAGGTGGGGGTTGGGAGGTTCATGGCACAGAGAGCCCTGGGCAAAGACAGTAGCAGTTAAGCGTACCCCAACACTTGAGTATGTAAAAATAAATATATGGGCACATACATACCCAAATACATGTAAAAAACAGTACACAATTATATTTTTGTCATATAAATTCATCATTATACTTGTTCCTATTTGTTTCCATTCCAGTCATTGTACATCTTCCTAGCTATAGTATTCTTAGATACTCAAAAGATTCGAAGTCAGCATAATATAGAGATATTTACAATTGTACATTAATTCCTGCTTTATTCCCAATTACTAAAAATAGAACTAAACTAGATTCATCAAGAGATAAATAGAATAGTTCAAGAAAACATACCCTAAATACATAACAGAGTTTTATTGTATCATAAAGAAAAATGAAGTCAAGGGATTTGCAGAAAAAATGAGTGGAACCTATGATCATTATGAATCTTTTCTCTCAGGTATAGAATGTAGAATGTTGTATGTAGGTCATGAAAGTAGAAAGGAAGAAAGTATAAAGTGATAGATAAGGAAGAAGCAGTAATAAAATACATATGATATGATAGCAGAAGGTGAGAATATGTGGGAAGAAAGAGAAATGGGAAAATAACATGTAGGCATAGGCAAGGATTTTCTGAAAAGGATTCCAGTAGACTGAGAAATAATCCTGTGAACTAATAAAGGGAACGACATGACATTCCAATGCTTCTGCACAGTAAAAGAAATAATCAACACTGCAAAGATACAGTCATGGGGAAACAGTTTTGCTACTATGCATCTGCCAAGAGATGAATGTGTAGCCTGTACAAAAATCTCAAAAATTTAACCAGTTCAAATTTTCATGCTTAAAACTTAAAAACTGGTCTCTTGGATAATGAGATGGTCGAGTAGGTAAAAGTGTTTACTTAACACAAACCCAGAAGACCTGAGTTTGATCCCAGGGACCCTTATGTTCCAAAGGGAGAACTGACTCTCAGAAGTTATCCCAACTTTCATAGGAGTGTCATGATGTGAATATGCATATGAACACATGCTCATGCACACAGAAATAAAATAAAAATTATCTAGCTCCTATACATGGGATATGTTCTATTAGCTGGGCTGCCTTCTCTGGCCTCAGTGGGAGAGGATTTCCCTAGCCTTGTAGACATTTGAAGGGCCAGGGTCAGGGGATACCCAGAGGGCCCCCACTTGTTCAGAGCAGAAGGGGGTTGGGAGGAGGATTCTAGGAAAAGGTGATTGGAAGGGGGCAATAAATAGAATGTAAAATGAATAAGTGAAAATAATAATAGTTATAACAATAAAAAATTTAAAATTTTTCTAGGCTCCCAAGGAGCTTCTATATAGTTTATATATTGTATTAATATCTAAAATTGAGAAAATTAAAATATTAAACATAACATTTTAATAATAAAATCACAAAACATGTAGTCTAATGTTAGAAACATGTTTTCCAAGGGCAAGGCTTTTCAAAAGCAAAGCAGTGAGAAGATTGCTGTTATTTTCCACTTGTAAAAATTTGTTTTTTAATACTGGCTTGTGAGAAGATGCATGATTTTTTGATGAGTTTTTTGCGATGTATTTTTGTTTGAAATATATTAAAAATTGTAACCCCAAGATATGTGATACATGTAGGTGAACTTTGATAAAGCACCAAGTAAGTAATAACATTTTAAAAATTAGCTGAAATGTGGAATCAGATAAAAAAACAATTATCTTTTTATATCATGCCTCATTAAAATCCATTGGCCTATGTTGCACTTTTAATGGATATTTAGTCATGCATTATTTGTCTTAATACCCATTGATCTCTTAGAAAATACTGTTTCACTAGGCCACGTATACCTTCTAAATATTGACATACCTTATCAATCTTCAACATTCAAACTATAGGATTTGTGTATTAATTTAATGAACACTGCTAGCAAAATAATTTTAAAATTATGGATCCCATGAAAAGTTTCTGTGGCCTCTAGTGATAACTATAATTTCACACAATAGGATGTTTATGGACTACTATATAAGAAAGTGAAAATCCCATTATATCTAGGTAGTTAGTAAAATAAAGAATATTTTTAATGTACAGTTATTTTTGATGTCTGAATTTTTCCATGAGTTCAAGTCTGTAAATTCAAACATCAAGACTTACATCAGTTTTCTCTTTCTTAGTTAATGAATCTAAGCTGATCCAGTAAGAAATTTTTTATCAGAATAAAATGCTTACTATTTAGAATTGGGCCTTGATTATTTGAAAAAAAATTATTCAATTGGACACAGTTCTCACATGTAATTTTAATTGGGTTTTTTTTGCTTGTTTTTCCTTCAAACAATTGATGGTCAGTAGTTAAGAGGTATAGGAGCCCCTTTTATCACTGAACAATTATACCTCTTCTATAGCTATTTTGTCAAAATAGAATTTAAAACAAAGAGCACATTTTTTATAGGTTCCAGTGAATTCCATTGTTGCTCACTCTGTTCTGCATTAAGTGGCATTTACAAGTAGTGATTCAGCACAAAACATAATAATTAATTACATTTCAAATGATTTTTATTTTGATCTAGCCCAGAGGAAGCTTTAAATAGTCATTTCCTTTATGAGGGATGAAGAGCACAGCTGTAGATTTATTGATGGTCCTTCAGAGCCATGTGTCTGAGCACTTGAGCTGCTTTTGCACTAGCAAAGAAGAAATGTTCCTATTAGGAAAGTGAAATGTTATGAACTTGGATGGATCAGGTACAAAGAAAAATACAACTCCACCAACTGTTAGTTAAGTAAACAAATATCCAGGATTCACCTTTTTAATGCTAAGACACTCAATTTGAATTGTGTCTGATCAACAGATTCCATTCTATGACAGTCTCAAAACTGGATTCTCAGTGATCTAGGAGGCTTTGGTCAATCCATTAATTCATTATCCGAATAAGAAACCAGATATTATTTGCATTGTATTTTATCTCTTTCTATTTTGTCACAAAGCTTCTCTAAAATAAAAAAGTCAATTTGATTCAAAGCAACTTCAATGACAACCAGTCATTTCTAAGATAAAATCCAAACCCATTAGCATGTCATCTAAGATCCTGAATAAACTGGTTCTTGATGCTTACTTTATGTCTTCTCTAGCTTATATGCCTTACAAACTGTGATTCCTCTTTAAAAACAATGCACAGACAATGCAGCTTTGTAATGTATTTCTGGATATGTTCTTCTGTTGTTTCCTGGATATTAACTCATTACTGAAATATTTTTGTCAAAAATCATCTGTTTTGAAAACCATTTTATCACCCTCTACTCTATCTAACCAAGGTAAATTCTGTTTTATGTAATATTTTATATTTGTCTCTAGTATGTCAATATATCAATACGATTATGATTAGTAATGTAACTAACTCACTTTCCTACTGGATTTGGTTCCCTGGAAACAGAGAAAATATCTTATTTTTATTACTATCTTTACCTAAAACAATACTTAATGCACAATAATCTCTCAGTAATTATGTCGAAGGAATGAAGAGATATGTAGCCTCAAGAGCAAGAATCTGAGAAAATAGTGTAAGACTGGGATATGCAACAAGGATTTGTTTATTGTAATAAAGATTTTTTTCAGCTTGTCATCAGTATGATTCTGATAGTCTTCAGTTGATCTCATACACTTTTTCTTAGCACTTATATGACATTGTTTGCTTCCAAAGTAATTTTTTCTTTGGTAGCCTTCCCTGTAGTTCACATATGCAACTTTATATCTAATATTTCAAATGTAAGATACATAAAAGACATTTCAAATGTACCATTACCTAAAAGAAACCACTGAGTTCTGGTCTTCAAAATTTCAATAGGTAGTACTCTGTTGTAACCCATTTTTTCATATTCCTTAATATATCAAAATATGTTGGGTTTATTGTTGAAAAAGGAGCAGAAAGATTCTAAAAGCCAGAAGATCAGGGGTGTTTCAATGAGACTGTGTTCTAGTAACATCAAATATAGCCATAAAATCTCACCAACATGTCTGCCTCAACATTAGATGGACAAACAAACAAACAAAAAACAGCAATTACCATGCTAATATTACTGAGGGAAGCCAACAAGACCTCAACTCTACACAAAAAAAAAAAAAAAAAAAAAAAAAAAAAAAAAAAAAAATACAGACAACTAAGGAATTCTTAGAGTCGGAGAAATTGTCTTCCACAGGGAAAAGAATAGCAGTTGGTTATCTACTACCAAATGGTTAGTTGTGGAGAGCTTTGGAGGCTGCTTCTAGAAATTTGACATTGGGCTAGGACAAGAAAGTAGGCTCAAGGTAAATACAGCTGAAAAATGTATGGTATTCCTTGTTTCTTGGTCATCCTGATAAGCCCCTAGATATAGAGACGACAGGACTTAGTTTATTGATTCCTTTGATTCCTTTGGTTTTTGCTTTGTTTGTTCCTTGACTACTTTTTCTATCATCTGGAATTGACCATATTCTCTGCATGTACATAGAATTATATAAAAGCAGACTGGAAAAAAAAATAAACCCGCCTCAGCTTTAGTACAAACTGGAGTCATGTTAGAGTGTTGTCTAATTGTCTTTTCTTTCTTAAATCCTTACTCCCTCGCTTAATACCATGTTGATTGACTGAAGTGGGTTAGTCAGTCAGTTCTAAAAACAAATATTTTGCAAACTGATCAGGATGTATTTCTATTTTATATGTGTATGTGTATACTTGTATGCATATTTGTATATATGTATATACATATATATATATGTAATAATATTTGATAAAAATATTAATTTAAATTTGAAACGCAAGAATTTGAAAGCAAGCACAGAGAAGAATATAGGAGAGTTTGGAGCGAGAAAAGGTGGAAATTATTACATTATAATCTCAAAAAACAAAAGAAGTAAAAGTATTAGCTTTTAAAAATCTAAATATGATAACTCAAGTTCTGTTTGATAATTTGAAACTTCCTGTAAAAATATATTAATAACATACTAGTTTTGTTGCTGGCTCATCTAGTTCAATCACAGTTAAAAACAGGGTTGTATGTACAATGTATTTGGTATTATTTATGATAACTTTTTCTTAAGGATTTTAATCTATAGGTACAATTTATAGTGCAGTATTAAATTGAAAATAAAATATTTGAATTTAATTCTTAAGCAAAACACTGGACAACAACAATGCTAACTAAAATATTCTAATATATATATGATGTGTGTATTAGTTTATTTGTATGTGTTTTATAAAATATGGAATAAATCAGTGTCTTTTGATCAAAATAAATTTCATCTTTTTTTATAAATAAAATACCTACTGAATCTACCTCTAAAATATTAATCAAATTATTCTTTTTTAGGTAGCCTTCATATTTCATTTTCAAAGATCCTCCTAATTGATCTTTCTGCCTTATTTCTTGCTGTCTTCAGTATATTCCCAATCCAGGATCGAATGAGATCCATACAAATATAGTAGATTATTTTAAACCTTTTCTTAAAACTTGCCAATGGCTGTCTAACAGTAAACACCAGAATTCATGCAATGGTGTACACACTTGCAAGACCTGAAACTATCTTTCTGATTTTACCTTCACTATCTTTCTGATTTTATCTCCTAATTTCATCTTACTTTTCAGGTACTCTGGCTTTCTTGATGCTCTTGGTAATCTAAAGGCTTCTTTCTACCTACAGGCTTTTGCATTTGTTACAATTCTATCCAGAAATGCCATTCCTGAAATATCAACATTGCTAACTCCTTCACTTCTGTTAAGTTCTTATTAAAGTACCACTTTATCAATGAGGCTTTCTGGATCATTGTATAAAATATATTTGAAACCTGCAAACACAGTACTTACTCTATCACAGATGAGATATCATCCAGTGACATTGGAAATTGTCTCGAAGCTGACATGACTCTGAGATACATAATAGCTAAGTTGCTCATTATATGAAGGAGAATATGTGAAGGAAAAACTAACATTTTTCTTTTCTTTTTCATGCTTATTATCTAGTAGACAGGTTTAGCAAATGCATGGGTCATTAAACACTTACTCCACAATAGTTTTTCTCTCTCTTCAGTGGTCCCTCTACTCCCCTGCTCAGCTCATCTTCTTGAATATTTTCCAACACTGGGATTCTCCAATCCATGGGCATAGCCTATCTAAAGAGTTTATTATTATGTTGCAACTGCCTGTTAATTTTTATATGTTTTTCCTAGTTGACCATGCACTTCCTGTGTAATTAAACCATAATTTATTTTGCTGGGTTTCCAACATTTGTTCCAATATTTAGATATTGAATACTTGGCACAAAATAGCACACAAAGTTATCTGTGCCTGAAAGGCCTTGTCACACATAGTCTCTCTTCCCTTTACAACCACCATCATATACACGCTGAAAGAAGAAAAAGCCTAAGCATCACTTAGGAGAATAAAGGGCCTGTGGAAAGACTCTGTGGGTATCATAAGATCTGACATTGAGACCCAGCAGCCACTTCAGGGCACAGAACAGAGCCCAGCCCATCTGCCACCTGGACCAGCAGGTCCTAAGGTTTAAAAACTGGTGAGTAGGAGATCTAGGCAGCCAGGGAACAGAGATATCTCTGCGGAGTGCCCACGGAAAGTGCAACCAATCCCCCCCCCCCCGCCCTGCCTGATCCAGGGACCAGGAACACAACTTTGGAACTTCTGTTCCCACCCGGGGACTCTGAGGTGCAGAACAGGGCTCGGCCCATCTGCCACCTGGACCAGTGGAGATCCAGGGACACAGACCAGATAGATACAAGGGAAAGGCGAGAACATATCACTGACAACAAAATGGCAAGAGGAAATCGAAAGAGTATATCCCAAGGAAACCAAGACAACCTGGCAACACCAGAACCCAGCTCTCCCAAAACAGCAAACATCGGAATGCCAAACACTCCAGAAAAAGAAGAGGAAGACCTGAAATCATACTTCAAGACGCTGATAGAGATACTTAAACAAGAACGGGAGAAAGGGCAAAAAGATTCAGAAGCTTTTAAAGAAGAAACAAGAAAAACACTCAAAGAACTCAAAGAACTAGAGGAAAACAGAACCAAAGAGATGAAGGAATGGAAGAGGGAATTTAAAAGGGAAATAGACACAATAAAGAAAACACTAAAAGAGATAACCCTAGAGGTAGAACACCTAAAAGAGAAATCAGGAGTTACAGAAGCAAGCATTTCCAATAAATTACAAGAGATGGAAGAGAGAATCTCAGGGGCAGAAGACAACATAGTAAACATAGGCAAAACAGCCAGAGAAGATGCAAAAAACAAAAAGCTTGTAACCCAAAATGTCCAGGAAATCCAGGACACAACGAGAAGACCGAACCTAAGGATAATAGGAATAGAAGAGGGAGAAGAGTATCAACTAAGAGGCACAGTAAATATCTTCAACAAAATCAAAGAAGAAAACTTCCCCTACCCTCAAGAATGAGATGACTACAAGCATAAAAGAAGCCTTCAGAACTCCAAATAGGTTGGACCAGAAAAGAAATACCTACCGACACAAAATAGTCAAAACATCAAGTGCCCAAAGCAAAGAAAAAATACTAAAATCAATAAGGGAAAAGGTCAGGTAACAAATAAAGGCAGACCAATCAGAACCACACCCGATTTATCAACAGAGACTATGAAAGCTAGAAGAGCCTGGACAGACATTATGCACACCCTAAGAGAGCACAAGTGTCAGCCCAAGCTGCTATACCCAGCAAAACTTCCAATCACCATAGATGGAGAGATGAAGATATTTCTAGAAAAATCTAAATTTACACAATATCTGACCACAAACCCAGCACTACAATGAATTATATGTGGAAAACCCAATACAATGACAGAAACTACATCCTAGTAAATAAAAAAGAAAACTCCTAAGCAAGAAAGCCAAAAGAAGAAAAAGACACAGTCACAACTCAACCCAAAAAAAGCAATAATAGCAGGAAACAGAAGCAACTATTCCTTGATATCTATTAACATAAATGGACTCAACTCCCCAATAAAGAGACATAGGCTATCAGACTGGATACATAAACAAAATCCAGCCATTTGCTGCATAGAGGAAACTCATCTCAGAGACAAAGACAGACACTATCTCAGAGTAAAAGGGTGGGAAAAAAACTTCCAAGCAAACAGCCCCAAAAAGCAAGCTGGAGGGACTATTCTAATATCAAATAAAGTAAATTTCCAACCAAAAGTTATCAAAAAAGATAAGGAAGGACACTTTTTACTCATTACCGGGGAAATCTTTCAGGAGGAACTCACAATCCTTAACATATATGCTCCAAATAAAAAAGCACCCACATTCATAAAAGAAACCCTACTAAAGCTCAAAAATCACATTTCACACCACACAATAATAGTAGGAGACTTTAATACCCCACTCTCTCCAATGGACAGATCATGGAAACAGAAACTGAACAAGGACACTGCAAAACTAGTAGAGACTTTGAACCAACTAGAATTAATAAATATCTACAGAACATATCATCCTAAAGTAAAAGAATACACCTTCTTCTCATCACCCCATGGCACCTTATCAAAAATTTACCATATAATTGGACACAGAAAGAGCCTCAATCGATATAAGAAGATTGAAATACTCCCATGCATCCTCTCAGATCACCATGGTCTATGGCTGGTCTTTAACAACAACAAAGATAACAAAAAGCCCACATACACATGGAAACTAAACAACGCTCTGTTAAACAATACTTGGGTCAAAAAAAAAAAAATAAAGGAATAAATTAAGGATTTTCTAGAATTCAACGAAAACAAAAACACAACATACACAAACCTATGGGATGCCATGAAAGCAGTACTAGGAGGAAAACTCATAACCCTAAGTGGTTCCAAAAAGAAACTGGAGAGAGCTCACATCAGCAACCTGACAGCACAGCTAAAAAACCTAGAACAAAAGGAAGCAGATATACCCAAAAAGAGTAGACGGCAGGAAATAATCAAAATTAGGGCAGAAATAGACCAAATAGAAACAAAAAGAACCAATAAAAAAAACCAACAAAACCAAGAGTTGGTTCTTTGAGAAAATCAACAAGATTAATGAACCCCTAGCCAGACTAACTAGAGGGCAAAGAGAGAGTATACAAATTAACAAAATCAGAAAGGAAAGTGGAGACATAACAACTTAAACTGAGGAAATTCAAGAAATCATCAGATCCTACCACAAAAACTTATACTCCACAAAATTGGAAAATCTGGATGAAATGGATGAATTCCTAGACAGATACAAGATCCTAAAGTTAAACCAGAACCAAGTAAACCATCTAAATAATCCTATAACACCTAAAGAAATATAAGAAGTCATCAAAAGCCCCCCAACCAAAAAAAGCCCAGGTCCAGAAGGGTCCTATGCAGAATTTTATCATATATTTATTGAGGATATAACACCAATACTCTCCAAACTATTCCAAAAGATAGAATCAGATGGAATACTATCTAACCTATTTTTTGAGGCTACAATAACTCTCGTACCTAAACCACACAAAGACCCTACAAGGAAAGAGAAATTCAGACCAATCTCACTTATGAACATTGATGCAAAAATACTCAACAAAATCCTTGCAAACAGAATCCAAGAACACATCAAAACCATCATTCATCATGAACAAGTAGGCTTCATCCCTGGGATGCAGGGATGGTTTAATATAAGGAAATGCATCAATGTAATCCACCAAATAAACAAACTCAAAAGAACAAAATCACATGGTTATCTCACTAGATGCTGAGAAACATTTGACAAAATTCAATACCCCTTCCTTTTAAAAGTACTGGAAAGAACAGGAATCCAAGGTCCATACTTAAACATAATAAAAGCAATATACAGCAAAACAACAGCCAACATCAAACTTAACAATGGGAAAATTGAAGCAATCCCACTAAAATCAGGGACTGGACAAGGATGCCCACTCTCCCCCTACCTATTCAACATAGTACTGGAAGTCCTGTCTGGAGCAATTAGACAGCAAAAGGAGATCAAGGGGATACAAATCGGAAAGGAAGAGATAAAAACATCACTCTATGCTGATGACATGATAGTGTACTTGAGTGACCCTAAAATTCCACCAGAGAACTCCTACAACTGATAAAAAAAGTTCAGCAAAGTGGATGGATACAAAATTAACTCAAACAAATCAGTAGCCTTTTTATACTCAAAGGACAAACATGTGGAGAAAGAAATTAGGGAAAAGGTACCCTTCACAATCATTACAAAAACTATGACATACCTTGGTGTGACTCTAACTAAGCAAGTGAATGACCTATATGACAAGAACTTCAAACCTCTAAAGAAGGAAATTGAGGAGGATCTCAGAAAATGGAAAGATCTCCCATGCTCATGGATTGGAAAGACCAACATTTTAAAAATGGCCATCCTACCAAAAGCAATCTACAGATTCAATGCAATGCCCATCAAAATTCCAACCCAGTTCTTCATGGAATTGGAAAGATCAATATGCAATACATATGGAATAACAAAAGACCTAGAACAGCGAAATCCATCCTCAACAACAAGAAAACATCTGCGGGAATCACTATCCCTGACCTCAAGCTATATTACAAGGCAATTGTACTGAAAACTGCATGGTACTGGCACAGAAATAGGCATGTGGGTAAATGGAATAGAATAGAAGATCCAGAAATGAGCTCTCATGTATATGGTCACCTGATTTTTGACAAAGGAGCAGTAAACATTCAATGGAAAAAGGACAGCCTATTCAACAAATAGTGCTGGTCCAACTGGCACTCAGCACGCAAAAGAATGAAAATAGACCCTTTCTTATCTCCTTATACAAAGCTCAAGTGTAAGTGGGTCAAAGATCTCCACATTAAACCAGATACACTGAAACTATTAGATGAGAAAGTAGGGAAAACCTTAGAACACATAGGCACAGGAGAAATTTTTCTGAACAAAACACCAATGGCTCAAGCTCTAAGGTCAAAGATTAACAAATGGGACTTAATGAGATTGCAAAGTTTCTGTAAGGCGAAGGACATTGTCAAGAAAATAAAATGGCAACCAACAGAATGGGAAAAGATCTTTACCAACTCCACATCAGAGGCCTAATATCCAAGGTATACAAAGAACTCAAAAAGCTAGACACCAGAGAATCAAATAACCCTATTAAAAATGGGGTACAGAGCTAAACAAAATGTTCTCAGTTGAGGAATATCAAATGGCTGAGAAATATCTGAGGAAGTGCTCGACATCCTTAGCCATCAGGGAAATGCAAATCAAAACAACCCTGAGGTTCCACCTCACACCAGTCAGATTGGCCAAGATCCAAAACTCAGATGACAACAGATGCTGGCGAGTTTGCAGAGAAAGAGGAACTCTTCTCCACTGTTGGTGGGGTTGCAAAGTAATACTACCACTCTGGAAATCAGTCTGGCAATACTTCAGAAAATTGGACATAGTACTACTTGAAGACCCAGCTATTCCATTTCTGGGCATATACCCCAGAGACACTTTAGTAGACAACAAAGATATATGCACCACAATGTTCATAGAAGCTCTATTTATAATAGCCAGAAGCTTGAAAGAACCCAGATGTCCTTCAGAAGATGAATGGATACAAAAATTGTGGTACATTTACACAATGGAATACTACTCAGACACCAGAAACAATGACTTAACCAAATTCTTAAGAAAATGGCTGCATCTAGAGACTATCATCCTGAGTGAGATAACCCAGTCACAAAAGAACAGACATAATATGCAGTCACTGATAGTGGGATGCTAACCCCAGAGGCTAGCACTGCCCCAGAAACAACTCACAGACTGTATGAAGTCCAAGAAAAAAAGAAAACAAAGCAAAGCAAAACAAAAAAAAAAATAGTCATGCTCAATCCTTACCCACCATTGACAAATTCCGGGTTGTACCCTGTATTACATGTACTGTCTACTCATCGTAAAAAAAAAAATCTTTACACACCAAGAAAACTTTGACCATTTCCAGGTTGCATCTTGTTTTACATGTACTTTATGCTCATTGTTACTGGTGGGATCTTGATCACACTATCAAACCTTAAAAAAAAAAAAAAAAAAAAAAAAAAAAAAAAAAAAAAAAACAAGTACTGACAAAAATATATTGTATAATTTTATGCAAAAAATGCTTAAAATCTGTACATTTATCTTTGTTTTGTAAAATAAAGTTGTTAAAAAAAAAGATCTGACTTTGATAACCAGATTCTGTAAGGAGGCAAGATAGAATCAACTCTTGAGAGCTGTCATCTAGCTTCCATACAAGCATCATGGATTATGTGAACCTGTAACTCACAAACAGAAGCACATGTACAGAAAATTAAAGAAATCAAGACAACACGTGTATTTATATCTAAAATATATCTAAAACATCACAAAATACTAATGAATGTACTTTTCCCCAGCAGCTCTGGAATCAAATATTTTGTCTTCATAGTCATGTTGCTCATCACACTTAAAATTACCTCTCCCATCATAGGCTAGAAAAGCTATATCTACTTGAAATTTTCTCAAAATCATTCTCCCCTCTAAAGTCTTCTGCATTCTTCCTTAAAGCCCTTTCATGATTTCCATTGCTCATAGGAAAGGCTTTGTATTGCCTGTTTTATAAACAACACTTTCATAATTAAACCTTCATGCATATTTGCATGATTGTTTGCTCCACTAATTTTTAAGTTTTTATTGAGAAGAGATGTGCATGATTTGGCTTAACAACATATTCCCTGGACTTCGATCAATTCATCATACAGAAGGAACCCCAGTATTTCTTTAACAAATGAATGAAATACAAAAACACTTATGTAACACATACATTTTTTTTTTTTTACCTTCAGGGAATCCATTCAATTTATTTAATAGTGCTTAATATAAACAGAGAACATGGATAGGTTTTCTGCTTTGGTTGAGATTATAGGCTAATTTAATGAAAGAGAAATTTTTTCTAACATTTACAATCAGAAAAAAACAAGTATTTTCCACACTCAAATAATGTACTGTTTTTATTCAATAGGTTGTTCCTTTTCATCTCAAACTCTCCCAGAAACTCTACAAGGTAAACAAATACATCTGGGTGTCAAAGTTCCTCAGTGGGAGAGGCTGCACCTTTAGAGACATGATGCCCCAGGGAAAGGGGATGTGGGGCGATAAGGTGAGGGATTGGGGGCACACCCTTTCAAAGGCAAAGGGTAGGGGTAGGAGGTGAAGAACCCCTGCATGAGAGACCACCATGAAGGTGGAGAACACTTTAAAAAGTAAGCAAACCTTAAAATCCAATTATTCTTACCTTAATACTGTGCTCGTGTTTTTTTTTTTTTTTTTTTTTTTTTTTTTTTTTTTTTTTTTTTTTTTTCCTACTGGTTTCTCAGTTCTGCTTCTGGCTCTCTCACACTAATCGACTTTACCCTCTTTCCACTAATCGACTTTAATGTTCAAGAACGAATTTTTGACAAGATCCTGTAGTCCATATAAATGCAAAGGAAAGCTTCTGGTTTTGAGAATGGAAACATTTTGGATTAGAAAATTGATTTATGAACTAATCAAAAGAGGATAAATATGAGCCTGCTAAGGCTAGTTTGAAAATTATTCTCCTTTGATATAAATTCTGAGACTTATTGAATAACATAAGTTAATAATGTCTACAAAATATCAAAAACCTCATATACTTCCACAGTTTCTCCTGGGTGACTTTTATAAATTTGATCAGCAAATCTCTTCGAAGGCTTTACATTAATTTTACTTAAACATTTCAATTATAATGAAGACATTGATTAAGTCTGGCATATAAAAAGCCTCCAAGCAAAACTGTGGACTAAGAAAGATACCACAAAGCAGTAGGAAGTGGGACGAAGCTGCACTGAATTCTACAGCGTTACACACCTGCTACCATGCAGCATCCAGACTTGTGCTATTTCATTTACAGAATGAGGAGCTCACAACATGATATGTTCATCAATGTATGTCTGAGTTATTTCCCAGTCTTGAAAGGTTAAAGGTGGGAACTAACTTTCCCCAAAGTGAAGACTAATGACCGCCACATGTGTGCTATGACACATGTATACCAGCCCACACATACATGCGCAAGTACATCATACATGCACATGTATAAAATATTTTACAGTGTATGTGGCTACATTTCCAAGCAATTATAAATTAATTTACATTTTTAAAAAAGTATTAAATAATGAGGCAGAACAAACTATGGCTTTATTCAGAATGTACAAAACTGTCACTACCTATTTCTCAAACACTATCCCTCATCCTTTCTACAACTCAGACTTAATGGGCCACTTACTGTGATTAAATATATCTCAATATTCATAAGCACCAATATAGTATCAAGTATCATAGAGCCTTGATAGAGTAGAGATACTAAGCACATTTCCATTGAGGTGAGTTAAATTAAAATAATGTAAGAAAAAATTCAAATCAAAAAAGGCAAAGACAAGCCTTATGGGTTGGGTTAGATTGAAGAGACTATTCAGATTGTATTAGCTTTGAGTTAAGAAGCAGGGGACCGATGCCCAAAAGCCAGATCTATTCTATGAGGGGGATAATATCATAACATTTTATGTTATGTGTTTCCTAAGAAGCTAACAGGAGTTGTTTTTCCCTATGGCCAAAAATTCATCCATTATCATGTCTATTTCTAATAATATGTCTTAATAACTTCTAATGTAGTCCTCTGATTTCTCTTAGTCATTAAACTAAGAATATGAAAAATCACAATCTTAAGAATCAAAAATGAGTTATGAAATTCCATTTCAGTTCCTCTGTAGCTATGTGTCTTAGAAAAGTACCTAATCTTGATGACTCTTGATGTCTTCACTAAAAGGTAGTAAAGCTTACTTTACCAAATTTTTGGGAACGAGTTACTAGATGAGATTAAAAATTCATAATAACAGTTACCATTTATTATGAACCAATAATGTATCAAGGTTTATAATCCTTTAGTTGCATAACATTTATGGAGTTTCTCTCTTGGGAGGAAATATAAAGGGCTTGACAGCAACAACTACTAGTTCAAGCAAGTATTCAGCAATTACAGAACCTCATAATAGGAAATTCGTGTGTGCTCACCATAAACCAGTGGCAGAGACCATGTAACAATCTTGTTTGTTAAGATTTTATTCAGTATCTAACATATGCAGCATCATATTTTTAAAACCTGATTTTTGTAACAATGTAAAATATGTGTGATGCTGACTAAGGAAGCTCTGAGTCATGTGTCTTAATGTGTTGAGCTAAAAATAAGTCCTACTTTACTTAGTGTATGGCATTAGGTAAGTTGTAGGGCATCTCCAGTATGAGTTTTCTTTACCTATAAATTGGGGACTGCTTGGGAAATGGCAGAGACTAGAAATGATGTCTTTGTGGTGACTAATAGGTCCCTAGCGTATTTAATAGTGGCTGGCTCTGTAGCATTAGCTAAGTTGTATTTCTTTTTCTCTAAAGAATCAAACGTTAGCTAAATATAGGAAGTTACCCCACATATCAGCAAAATGCAGGTACAAACATCATGCTTGATATTTGGTAATTTGATGAGCTTTGGAAAAATCATGATGAATAGCTTTCTTGCACTGCCATGATTCTAGCAATGATTTTTAACATAGGGCTCAGGAGCTGCAGTTTGCATTGATCTCCTATAGCAATCATCAGTTGTCCCACACAATTTAGTACTTCATTGTATCCTGTCCTATACACCGTGCAGACAACTCCAAAATTTATATCTGCAGCTTACACTTTTCCCTGAATACCAGACTCATATATCTAACTGTCTACTCAATGCTCTCAAGAAAGTATCTAGTAGGTATCTCAAATAAAACACAGAATTTTTGAAACTCTCCACAAACTCTAGCTTCTTCTAGTCTCCCCCATTTCATTAAAACCCAGGGTTTTTCATGCTATTGCTAAAACAATAAAAGAACACACACACAAATCAACATGAGAAAGTGTAGTCACTTTTATATCTGCAAAATCGTTTCAATATGTAAAGTGTGTATCTATTCACTATGCCTTTAAAGCCTCTGGCATTGTATGTCATTTTCTATGAAATACTGCATCTGTTCTTCCCCTAGATGGCCTTTTTAACCTACTCAGAATCTAACTTATATCAAGTAAGGAGTTCCCCAAACTCAATCTGCTATTTTTCTATTTTGGTGAGTTTCTGGAAATAGAAATTCAAGATCCGAACATGTAAGACAAGCACTATATCACTGAGTTATATATTTTCAAGTCTATAGTTTAAGTTTATATTTCCAGAACCCATGATGAGAGAGAAGGAGGGAGAGAGGGAGAGGGAGGGGGAGGGAGGGAGAATATTTTGGCAAGTGAAGCAGTCACTTGTAATCCCAACAATCTGGAGTCAGAAACAAGGGCTCTCTAGGGTAAGTTAGCTATCCAGACTCACTGGGAGATATTCAGGTTGATGGAGAAACCCTACCTCAAGAAATAAAGTGGATGTTGACTGATAAGAATCATTTGTGAGTCTCCATATGAATGCTCACTCACATGTAAACAAGCATATACACATTTATTCACACCACAGAGACAAACACAAAAATATTAAATGTGCTACATTAATAATCACAGCATTAATATTTATTTACTTGCCCTAAAATTTTCTTTCTCCTTTGTACTTTATGTACTAGTCAGGAGCTAAATTTAATTAAATCATAAAAATCATTTTATTCATATAATATTCAAATTCCAAACACCAAGAAATGTTTGGCTTTAGTAGAAAAGGGTCTATGTAGTTAAAATACAATTTTAAATATCTTTAGGGGGTATAGTGTCTCATATGTCCCAGGTTAGCCTCGAATTTGCTATGTATCTAAAGATGCTCCCAAGTACAGGGATTGGAGGCCTGTGCTACCATGCATGGTTTATACAGTACTGCGAACTGAACTCATGGTAATTGTGCATGCTAAGCAAATATTCAACTAACTGAACTACATTCTTAGCATACTAAAATACCTTATTTCAGAATAAAAGTAAAAAATTGGTTTCTCATACAACACTTATGGCAGGGTTAATCACGAGTCTATGACATCTAAGTATTGCAAATAGGCAAATCACTCAGGGAGCTAATCCAACAACAGGTGAACATTATTACTGCTGATCTGTCTCTTAACCCAACATAGGTGGAAATATCACATAGTATGACCTCTGATGTGAAAGATCCAACAAACAAACTCAACGACTACTGTATTCTAGATGCACAAGGGAGTAGATGCGTAAGGTAGGTAAGAAGGTTAAAAGGGCATTGTCCAGAAAAGAATCCACATTCTCTGGTCTCCCACCCTGTGCCCATGCACCTCCTCACTTGGGCTGCTGCATCTGGCAGTTACCAGCTGCTCCTCCAGATCCCCAGTGAAACCTCATGCCAAATCAGCGACACTTAGGATACAAAATATGCTTGGTACAAAAACAAGATTTATAGATTCAAACTGATGGATTCTCTTCCCCTTTGGCAGTGAAAAGAGGACATTTAACTGCCTTTATAAACTGGGATGAACCATAATGACATAAGGGATTGCTGGATAGAAAGGGCCAGACTCCTTAGCATGTTTGTCCTCGGGACTAATTTCCACCTCAGCTTTCTTTCAGCAGCCTTTGTTTCTTGCCTCACACATCATTAAAATGCCTTTGCTGGCTGCAAAAACTCATTTATACGAACAACAGTCTTTTTCTGACCATCTTAATTGACAAACTATTTCCCAAGATCATGTCTCCTTGGATGAGATCTTTTGGTTCTGAGTACTTACCTGTGTAGCATTTTGCCTGAGTGTTGCATAGTCCCTAGTTAACGTCTTTGTCTTCAAAATGCATCCCCTGTAATTGAAGCACTCTGATAATAATAACCATCTGCACTAGACTATTTGTTGGACTCCTTTCTTGTGGTAAAACTGTTACAAAGTAACCTTTTCTAGCTTTCCAGAAATGGCCATGATGACAGTGAAAAGAGTCATTTTAAGAATATGGCTATAATATGCCTGTTAATTTCCAGACATAATGGTTGCATTTCTAATTATTTTCTTCAAATCAACATGGTAAAAAAATATTAGCATTTTCAATAAAAGATAAAACTGAGTTTCAGTCAAGTAAATTAATAATTTTATACTTATTAGATTCTATGTTTGGATCATAGGTCTCTAGCTCTGGAATATATATGTATTCTCACAGACAAATCCTTTGCTTTATACAGTTACCTGTGTGTGTGTGTGTGTGTGTGTGTGTGTGTGTGTGTGTGTGAAAGTATTTTCTTTACACATTTTTCTCAACATAAGAAATTTTTATTTCTCCCTATAAGAGCAGTACCAATTCTCATCAAACCAGATCATATTATCATGAGCACTAGGTAGACCTATAAGCATCTAGTAGTAGAAGTGGCCCAGGCTTTATAAAAACAAACAAACAAACAAAAACACCTGAGTTTTTATTGCAAAACTATCATTTAGCTGCTATGGAACACTGAGAAATTTGTTTTCTGTATTTCAATTGCTATGTCTGTAAATGAAGAACAAAATAGCATACATTACACGGTCCTTTTTATGATGAGCTCATGCACACAACAGCA
Source organism: Micromys minutus (assembly GCF_963924665.1). Lineage (NCBI taxonomy): Eukaryota > Metazoa > Chordata > Mammalia > Rodentia > Muridae > Micromys > Micromys minutus. Next base: position 77,635,247 of record NC_137970.1, on the reverse strand, counting down.
CATAGCAAAAAAAGCACACACAGCAATGAGCATAGATCTATAATTATGTGTTGTATTTAAGTGTTATGGTGAATCTCTAGATAGCAGCACATTTTTCGAGGTTTTTTAAAGAGATTGTGAGGGCAAATCTAAAGAAAGGGAACTCCAAAGTAATTACAAATCATCTTTAGACAGAGCCACGAGAGCCTTGAGGAAAATGAAATGGGTGAATGTAAGACAAGTCTGTGGAGGCTTCACAAATTACAGGAGTACAAAGTGTGTATAGACAAAGAACATGGGGTGCATGGAGCCGGCAGAAAGGGAGAGTACAAACCAGTTACTGACATTTACTTCACACAGTTCTATGCAGGAGCTCTCTAGGTAGCTTGCAAGAGAGTGCTTTAAAGAGCAACATTTGAAGCAAATATGGGATAAAATTTTAGCTCCATTGCTTATGTGGTGTATCACTCATCATGAGCCAGGATCTCACCCTTTCTAACCCCTCATTTTCCATCTTAAACTTGAGAAAAATCCCACCAATGTTGAAGAATGTTGGGAGCTCTAAATAGGCGTGGTGAATAATGTCTGACTTCAATTGGACTCCTCTGAGTCACTCCTCCACTCTGCTAGACTGAAGTCATGGCTAGTCTCCTTCCATACAATTTCCCGGCTTTCTGTTTTACAGAAGGGTTTCCTGATAAAATATTTTCTGCTTGATCAAACCATTGTTTTCAAGTTAGGCAAAGCAAGGTAGATGTAACTTTTACAAATAAACACACTGGGCCTCAGAAAATGTGGATATATCACTGTGTGCATACCTAGGAATCAAAATGAAAACCTTTCCTTAAATAGCTACCACCTCTTTGACATCAGAGAATGCAGGAAGGAGACTCATTGAGGACCCCTGGTGCTATAAGATTGCCTCTAGATGAACAGAGAAGGATGTGACTCATTTGGAAGATTCTGCTGCTGTGTTCTGTAGCACATTCACCCTCACCTCTAGTCTGTGATCCTGCATAGATGTGTGTGAAATCAGCCCACAAGAATGAGTATGCTCATAGTCTCTGATTTTAGAGAGAAACAAGCCTGCCTTTCTGCTGACAGGATAGTTACCCATGGTCATTTATCTCCCTGCAGGGCATAGCAACATGACATAAACATTTTCTTAGGACAGAAACTGGTGATCCCTTTGACCCGGGCTGTCAGAATCAGGGTTAATAGATATCCTCATGTCATAGGTTAGAACATAGTGAAGGAAATATGAAGAGAACAGATACAATAAGTGTGATGAAGGAGAGAGAGAGAGAAAATCACTCTTTCACTTGACACCCAAGACCTCCTTTCCATAATTCTAAGCAGGATTTCTCCCTCCTCCCAGTTTCTCCAGGTCAACGATAGGGATGGTCTTGTTGCTACAACGAACAACTGACTACCTGCAGGCAAGAAACTGTGACGTCTGAGAAGAGATTACACAGGCCCTGAAGAGTTGCTAGAATTCCCCACTATTAGTCATACCTGCAAGTTACAGAATTGCAATATCTATTAAATATCAAATAAGCTGGTTGAGAAGGAAATCATTTTTGGCTCTCATCACTTACAAACTGCTAAACTCACTGAGGTCCTAGAGTAGTAGCCACACAAAGTGAGGATCTGAGGAGATGGCCTAAAAAGGATGTAGAACATCAGAACACTTTAAAAAGCACACAAGTCAGTGTGACACTATCCAGGATGTGGTGTGTGTGTGTGTGTGTGTGTGTGTGTGTGTGTGTGTGTGTATGTGTGTTTGGGGGAATAAAAGGCTAATGTTACTCAGAAAGGGAGGGAGAGGTTTAAGAGGAATAGAAATTCCATTGGTGCGAGCCAGTTTGCATCCCACGACGTCTCCACCTGTGACTGGGCAAAAGAACAGCCTATTATGAAATTCAGTCATGTGAATCTTTTTTTAATGCAGCCAAGAACGACTGACTGCTGAGGTCTTTCCTAATTAAGTTACAGAAATGGGGCAAATGAGATCCATTTTGTGTGATAATCATGACACATGAATTCAAGTCATGTCAACTGGCTGTTCAGAGAGACAGTAAAGGGGAACAAACAAATGGCAACGGGTTGTTTCTTTGATGCGTCCCACCACACTGCTTCAGGGCCAAGGTAGGCATTTTATCCTGGGGCTTTGAATTCATCGGTAACACCCAAGACTGACATGCTTCATCTTCTGGAATGTTCTTCTTTGTGAGGTAATCAATTTGTCAATATTCTTTCTGCAGTATTACATCCATAAACTGTGCCCCTTCACTCTCCCGTTGGATCGACCAGTCTATTAGATGCTGTGACTGGGATGGTTCCCGAGTACTTTTCTCAGCTTGTCTATTGCATTCTTGCCAACACTCTCTAGAATTTGAAATATGCCCCCTTTCACTATTAAAGGGGAAAACAAATTCTGAGCCAGCCACATAGGGGCTTGTTTAAAAGTCCTACTGAGCAGGCCGGAGACTGTGGAACACTCTAATCTTAGCATTCTGGAGAAAGAGCTTGGTGAATCTCTCTGAGCTTAAAGCCAGCATGATCTACATAGCAAGTTTCCTGTCAGCTGGGGCTACATAAGAGAAACCCTTTCTAAAACAGAATGAAACAAAACAAAGTCCTACTGGACAAAATTGCTTAAGGCAAGAAAACAAATGAACAATTGCTAAATTCAGTTTAGCCAACCAACATGGTTTGTATGGCTCATAAAGTCCATTGCAATTCAGGAATTTCCACATAAAAGTATAGACTTCTACCATTTCTTTACAAAAAATTTCAGAGAACTTAGTAGTAGTGGACCCTGATCTCATCTGACAGCACTGAGAAATGGCAGAATGTTTCAGTTTGCTGCTCCTATTATTAGAACCCTTGTTCTACATCATTCATATATAGGACTTGTCTGGATGCTAGAAGCATTTGAGAATTCACTGGAGGGTTACTTATTGTTTGGATTCAGCCATCCAAATACTTTACCCTTTCTTTATTATTGTCATCTTCAGCAGAGAACAGGTTGCTAGGGTTTGTTTCCTAAATGGCGAATGCTCATTTCTAAAAGACTGCACAAAAGCATTTGTTTAGGAATGATTCACCAGGCGAATAAGTCAATTCATGTTAGATTTCTCCTTTTGTGCCTCTTTAAAGTCTCAGTAATTTATGTCTCTCTTCAACCCTTAGATAGCAGACCTCTGCTCACCCCAGGGACCCCATTGCATTATCCTGCTCATGTTCTCTCCTTCCTTTCCTGCTTCTTCCATTATCACTTTATCTGCATCTTCACCTTCTAAGACCCAAATCTCCCATCTCATCTGATTACTTCAACTAGTTCTCTGCACAAATGCCAAGTGAGAATAAAGGGGGAAATCCTACAAAATTGCAAACAGCCACATAAAATATGCTGTGGGAAATAAAACTATTTGCTGTGGGCATATTGAGCAAATGATCTAAACGTGCATTTGTGTGTGTTTTCTGTTCTATTTTATTAGGTATTCTTATGCAGCTTCAAAGGAAATAAAACAAATTTATAATAATGTTCTACAAGTATGCTGTGATTTCTAAAATAAAAGTGTTGTAGAGACTTGCATTTTAGACAAATCCCATTTTGATGCAATAAGAAAGCTATTTGGGGAAATATTATTGAAAATGTTTCAAATAAAAAATCATTTGTAATCAAAGGTTAACTTTCTAACTTATCATTTTAAAATATTTGGATGTTTTAAAACTTGATCTACTTAAACTAACCAGCACTTAACATTTGTTTTATTGAAGACATATTTTGTTAGATTCATAAATATTAAATTATTAAATGTTAAATTCAAATAACGTAGGGAGACAGCCTTTTAAAATTCATAATCTTATAAAACAGGTGCACTTGAAACACATCATTTACCTTAATCTACATAATTTTATGATTAATAAATACTATTATTACTATATTAAAAATTTTGCCCCATATCTTTATGCTACTAGATTCAAAACAAGTATGAGTAGGCTTTGTTTTTATGTGATGGCAGCCTTGGATTTTGAATGATGAAAAGAAAATCATTGTAATTGCTTTCTTGATTCTGACTATACAAAGCATATAAAACTACAACAAAAGAATCAGCTTTCATATAGCAACTTGAACTTCTATACCTAGATGCCATTTTGTTTCTACATAAAAAATAACATTAGATTCTTTTTTTGTTATTATAAATTTTATTAATGCAAAAGAATTGGAGATTTCCTCCAGTTATTATTTTAACATTTATTCTTAGTAGTTACACATTTAATATGTCAGCAATGTCTCAAATAATAATAACCACTATAACATTTAGATTCTTTAAGTAAATATATATCTTTCTACTTTCTCATACTACTGATTATCACTGACTGACCTGGAAATAGTAGTGAAAGAATTTCTAAATGATTTTTCTGGCTCTTGGCTAACTTTTCTTTAGTCTGCCGCACATAGTAAATTTGTAGTGACTAAATAACTGGTTTCATTGATTGAAGCTCCTTTGTCCACATATCCCCTTGTCATGATTCCCTTGGTTACCAACCACCTGAGTTTTCATGTTCAGTCTTGGTAATTGAAGAGAAATGACTTCAGACCTGTGAGAATGTGTTTATAGTATGTTTGTGAACTGTGACATAGGAAATCCAACTTTGGCCATTTTAATTAACCAACATTCTTCTAGAGTTCCCTTGCAAAACATTTTTGATCCTTGATAAGTATAGGGCAGAATTGCCTCAACCTAAAAACAAATTGTGTTACTGATGTACTAAATAGAATCTTGTGGAAGGGTCTGGTAATCTGAATTGAAAGATTCTCATGTTTACCCTTCTTGATTCCTTCCACATGATTCTAACATACATGAACTTTTGACGCCCTCTGGATGACAGCTAATAAAATATTAAACTCATACATTAATTACACAAAATTTTAGGACATATAAATTAAAGTGATATAAATGCATACATAAGCAACCCTAGTTGTGTTTTTTCAGAATCTGGAATAAAACTAAAGACAAAAATTTTTCTCACCAAAATCCATTAGATGAAACTGTAAAGGAGGCTTAATGCTTGCTTTATTATAGTTCAGCTTAAAACCAAGCCAACTACTATAATGTCATAAAATTTAATAAATGATTGCCAAACACAAGGGCTTAGCATGAATCTGATAAGAATCTGTGGTTATGGTCAAAGTGACCATGCCTTGTTCATGGTCAGGTCACTTATTAATGATAATTCAGTGATTGAGTCGTTTGCCATGAATGTGTCATGGAACTTTAGTTCACATTGAAGAACTCATAAACTAATCAAAAGCAGATCTTTGCTACTTAGGATTAGTCCAACATGGCAGTTACTTTGAAAACTCATACAGAGAAAGAGCATGAAACTCTAATCCATAGAACTATTTAAACTTTCACAGGAGGTGCTTTGCAAATTGAAACTAAGAAAGAAAAATGGTTGATGGAATGTGAGCTAATGAATTGAAACCTGGAGAGTAAAAATTTACCTGAATATGTGAATGATGCTTCTGAATTTAGAGACTCTCAAGACATCCTATTTTAATACTAACCCTAAAAGATCAGCCAGAGAGGAACAAAAATATTCATTTTATTAAATCACTTAAAATTAGCAAGTGTATGTCATCATTAATCAACTGGATGATGTCAACATTAGATAAGCAAGGTTTAAGTACATTACTCTTAAGTCTATTAATGCAACTTCTGAATGCCAGCTCCTCATTGCTACAAAATCAAATACTTATTGAACTTCAAGGTGATTGCACAAAAAAGGTCCATGGCTGACATCATGTAATGGATCATAAGAAAATGTGTAAAATTACTGACAAGTTATTTGTATATTTTATATAATGCAAATTAATTTTGCATTATACTTGAGTCTCATCTCTAAGCTGTTTTATTATTTATATGTAAATATCCAAAACTTCTTAACTATAAGTCACTTCTGGTCCAAAAATTTTAGGTAGGTACTACCCAGTTGATTTACAGGTAAATTAATCAAGATTTGCAGATGAACAAAGAAAAGTGAGTCATTATCATGCCATCTCGTGGGATATACCATACCTTTTGTAAAAAAATATTATCATAGTTTTAGATTCCATTCTATGTCGCTGAAAATCAATTACTAAAATATCTGCTAAGTAAGAATATTCTGAGACAGTATTTTATATTCCATCGAACTCCTACTCATTTGTTCTTCCACTTGGAGTCTCTCTACCCAAGAACCCTAACAAAAATTTTGTGTAAATGAAGTTCAAAAGATTTCATTCCAAAATCCTCAAAGAACCACAATTTCAAAGCAGCTTTTGCCTAAATGGAGATTTCACATGAGTTAAGTCAACATCTGAGAATGGTTCCAGTATCTTCTCAGAGTTCTACACTCATGATCAGCAGCAGATTGAAGAGTTACAAATGTTTTGTAACAGCAGAGAACACACAGGCAGCCAATGAGCCCTTGACCTCTAATCACACATGTTTCACATATAAATTTGGTTCACTGGAACTTATTAATAGTGATATCATCAACAGGTTGATTTGCTGCCAATTTTAAATGTATAGGAAGTTGTCTCTTTGAACAAAACTCTTCCCCATCAAATCAAGTTTTACTTAAAATTTTATTTGTTATACTTAGGAAAAATGAGCTCCTACCTGTAACTTTCAATTCTGTGGTTCGTCTTACAAGTTTCCCTTCATATTTAAGTTCACATGTATAATTTCCTCCATCTTCTTCTTGAACTTCTTGGATGAGAAGAGCATTTCCCTTTTGTATTATTATGCTTCTCCACATTTTTGGCTTGCATTCCTGCGGGGAAAATAGTCATCAGTGAAAAATAAATATTCACACGCCTAAGATTTAGAATTGGCAAGGTAAAATTACATGCTTGTATTCTTCCACATGCTCTTCCAAATGAGTAACTAAGAAGTTTAAACAATGTTCAGGCAATATCACAGATGCATATTATTGCATCCAGTTTGGATATCATTAGTTACAACAACAGGAGTCACTTTAAAACCTACTCTTAAATCAGCAGGATTTCAAAGGTACTAAGCAAAACCAGAATGGCATCCAAGCTCACAAAATGCAAAACTCACACAAAGAATAATGTTGACACAAAGAATAATGTTGAGTGTAGCTAAATATCAGTTTCCTGTTCTTCATAATTGATACCTGTCTTTCCTAAAAGTTCCAAGGAACAATAGTTCATTTCACCATGTAGCATATTAGATGGGAATTTGAAACATCACAAAACATTTATAGCAGGCTTTTACATTAGCAGTGGTGTTTATAAGTGTTTTATTAGATATTCTCTGTTGTAAAAAGCAAACAACAAACATCCCCCAAACAAACAAACAAAATACTGATATCTAGAGGATAGTATGGAATCTAGAAAATTAGAGCTCAGGATTTCCTTAAACACAGAGAAGGAAGATGCACCTTTGTTATAGTAACAGCATGGAGATATCAACTTGCTTTGTGAGCTTATTGATACATGAAAAGAGAAGAAAATTTTATTTAGAAACAAATTCTCCTTTCCTTTTGATGTGAAAGTCTTGGTACCACTTTGAACTTCCCAAAAAAGGAATGTATAAAACTCTTCCAGTGAGTGACGTATATGTATCCACCAAATATAGAAGAATACTCAGGCAAGTAGCTTTGATTTGGGGGAATTTTCTCAAACTACTTCTATATATTGTTCCAAGTCTCCCTCTTCTCAACTGGAAAGTTTTAACCAAATTTTTAGCCAGTTACTGTAAAACATTAGTGGAAGCATGTAGTTATAAAGAAGTACTGAAGGGTTAAAACAAAATTATTTTTACCATTTTCTGACTTTGTCAGTTGAGGCACTTATAAAATTGATTACAAAGTGGATTATGAAGACAATAGCTGAAAGTATTTTTTTTCCTTTTACCCACTGCCCTGTGTGTAACATCTGCATCAACTCTTCCTTAAGCCCACATTCCATATACATATCTCAAGCACTCACAAAATGTTGGAATCTGTTGACTCTCAGTGCCCAGCTGTGAGTGCCCGTAAATGTTTATAAATTATTTGTGAGAGCAAATACCCATTTATCATTTTTCACTATAACTTATTTTTCTCTTAGCAGTAGATTTGGGAACACAGCACAATAAATGGCACTTAAGTTTGTAGGTATAATATTCAAGAGATATGTCCACTACAACTATCCAAACACAATTTAAGAGAGTAAATAAAAGTAATAGAACAGAGGACATCGAGATATAAGGCTGCTTTACTCCCTGGGGTCTTTCTGAAGAACAGTTAAGAGTCTGTCTGAAATTATATTACATAGCATGTCTGGCAAGGTTTATCACCTATATGAGATTTGCTTCTGAGCTAAACCTTGGGATATAAGGTTTCTGGGAAAATGAAGAAAAGTCTAAACAGAGAGGGAAAAAAATCAGCCCAGCTGCCACTAACGTCATACAACAATAATCCACAATTATTTTCGCATTGCTTCCAACACTGATAGCCTCAGATTTCTAAAGAATCATTCTGAAGGTCATTAAACAAAAATATGGTCCCAATGGGCATTTCGAGAGGAAAGGAAAATGAAAGCTGAGCTGCTGTGCTCTCACATAGAGGTGGTGGGGGCAGGCAAAAGCCCACACATTTATTTTATTCAAAGATAAATGGCCTCATTTTCTAATGTCATTTTGGGGAAAATTCACATGATTAGTTACAAGTACCTTTATATTCACTGATCACAGGTATACCCTACTCTAGGGCAGGAAGTAAAAACTAAAATATGTAGAGGGCTTAGAAAATAGTTCCTGATAAACAGGCTAGAATTTTTGCACGTCCTCTGAGATAAACCTAGACAGTCTTGTATACTCTCTAACTTGCCATTTAGACATATAAATGACTCCTTGTAGCTAGCAGAAGTGGGTGTGTATGTTTATAAAACTGCAGCTTGTGGAAATATCTTCAGACCATCTTAATTCCTCCTCCAGCCATGTGGTAAGGATGCAAAACAAAACTCCGTTTGAGTGACCATATCTCCAGGCTGAAATTCAGGGTTTAAGCCAACTTCTTTAAGTCTCAGCCCTACACTTTCTATTATGGGGGTGATATTAAGTCCCATCCGATTTGCCATCAGAATTTTTATCCACCACAGTCTTAGACAATAGTACCATAAGTACAGAGAATGTTTCCATTTCTAAACCTTTTGATCCTGGATTGTATCTCTCTAGAATCTCTTGTTCTTTTTAATAACCAATGGTTGATCAGATATAAATAAATCCTCTCTAATTGGTTAACTATCAGCCAGCACTGTAATACTTCAACTGCCTAACTATGTCCTGACCCTTACAGGGTACACTAACACTAGTCTTAGGTCAGTGGAGGAACTGTATTTTGATTGGAGGAGCCCTTGGTAAGTTATCTTTACCATCTTGACCACATGAATGAATGACTCTGTCTGCTCCCATTTTTTCACCATTCAGAAAGTGATTTTGATAGTCAGTTTACCTGGGTCTCTGTATGTATATAGAATTGCAGATGTTTCCTAGGCCTTGATTCCACTTACTTGAAGCATTTCCTCTCTAAACTGCAATCTGCTAAACTTAATGGTGTCCCTACATTATTTCTGTTATATGCCACATTTCACTGTCTCATCTGTGGTTCCTTGTGACAGACATCGAGTGAACAAAGTTTAAGTGCACAGAACAATGTCAGAATAGTTGTTTTTCTAAGAATAGTTAGGAAAACCACCAAGGAATCAAATAATAAAAGCTCTGAATATTTACATTATTAATTTTCTCAACTATGTGCTGGTCATAGTACTACTGAAATAAATTGCATTAGTTTGAAGATTTATAAAAGTTGTGTTCCCCCAGTTCTTTAGCTTCAGCTTAGAGATTGATTATCCCCTCCTGGAGCAGGTTTTTGTAAAATGTTCTTTCACAATCAGCATAATTCCAGTCTATAAGCTTCAGTTCCTTTCCCTTTTGCCGTCCTTTGGACACAGATATCACATACAAGCAGTTGCCGATTGGGAGACTTGAGTGCACAAAAGAAATATTTGTTTACATAGTCTGTTCATATCAACCTGTGGGCTGACTCATTTGGCTATTGGAGTTTTTTTCTTGAAATAGTTACCACTGTCCTCATAACCCACTTATAAGATATCACCCTCATATCCGTGGCCGTGCTGTAATTCATTTGTTATGGTGGGCATGGTTAATTTACTGCCATTCTGAGCAAACAATTCATTCCTCACAGCCAGAAGATCAGAATGGGTGATTTAAATATTTCACCTGATTCTGAGGATTAATCACAAAGCAGCTGTGTGGACAAAGGCACATCAGTAACTTCTGATCCTCAAATGACTTATATCTGAATATGTAAAGCCCCTTCCCCAGGATGACTCCTTCCTTTCACCTGACTTTATACTATCCCTTGAGGCATCTACACATCTGGTTAATGGTCTTCAGGGAACTCAGATTTTCTATTGTATAAGAATAGAACAGATGGCTTGGACCACAAGTACAAATTGAGAATGAACCCTAACCTTATCACCTGTACCTCAACCCTACCTCAAATACCTAAAATACCTTACTCCAAGGAGTCTTTTACTTCTAATGTTCTAAATATCCTGTCATACCTCAGTTCATAATGTTGTTATTAATAACCCAGAGTCATGAAGAATTAAAGTTCTAGATGTTAACACTTAAATAAAAAAATACCAGTTTTATGTTTCTAAGCACTTGCTGCACCGATTTTCTTTTTTAAAAGTGGGAGTAATAATATCTATTGAGATAAAGATTAAATGAGGCTGCGCATACCAATGCCCTGTATTATAACATATCACACACTAAAACTACCTAATAAATGCTATTATTCTATTGCTATTATCTCAGTAGTCTATTTTTCCAGGTTAAATGTCCATCAATTATTGAATACCAATATGATTAACATTTTATAGAACTCTAGAGGCAACATAGTAAGCAGTTACAGGTCTAGGGCTGGAGCCATCTTTTCCAGTCTCGTAAAGGGGTTTTTAGCTACCACTATCATTCTTACAAAAAGAAAGCAGCTAAACCAACCAAAGCTCAACAGTTCTCAGATTCCTCAGACAGGTGATGTCATGAAGGAAACCTCTACCCCAAGCCCAGTGTAACAGAGAGTCATACCTATTAGAGAACATTAATTGAAGGAGTAATTAAACATTAAAGCTCCACCTAGCCTCTGAATTGTACAAAGAAAAATAGCACTTGTAACCCTTCTGGCTTTCCTTCTTTGATATCAAAAGATAAGAGTAAAGATCATGGGCCTGTGTGATAATATCTGCCAAGAGACAATGCTATGCTGAAATGCTAAGACCCAATCATGCTAAGACCCAATCAGAAAATCCTAGAATACTTCCCCTACTTTGCACTGTATGGGTAAACTGATAAGACTCCTATATAATAATTCAGAATTATGGAGTCGATCAGATGACTCATGGGGTAAAGGTAATTACCACAAGCCTATTGACCTGAGTTCAATCCTAAGGACCATATGGTAAAAACAGAATCAACTTCCACCAGCCATCCTCTGATTTTCATACATGCACTATGGCAAGTGTGTGCATACATAACCCCTCCCCACAAACACACACAAATAAACAAATGATTAAAAACAATTTAAGGACAATGCAGGATTACATCTGAAGTAACAATATGATTTTGGTCTGTTTTCAGAGAAACTTCTTGAAAAAAATTTAAAAATCAAGACTAGAGGTACATCAAGAACAAACACAGCAGACTTTTAGCTCCGAGTACCTACAATTACACTGAGAAATCCATACTGATACATCTATAACAAACTTTTGCACTTATGTAAGGCTTGGGGGGAATCACTGAAGAAAATGGGGCATAAACAATAAGAGTCATAGAAATTGGAAGACTTCTATGACATTGTGTTTCCTAAAATGTCAAAGGAACAAAAGCTATGAAGTCTCATCAAAATGGTTTCCTAAATATGACCTGAACAAGGATGGTACCAACAGACATGCTAAAGTGGACAGGCAAACGCCATGAAGCCTCAACTCTGGACACACACACACACACACACACACACACACACACACACACATACCACTACAACCACCACCACCACCAACAACAACAACAAAAAAAAAAAAACAAAAAAAACCCAAAAAATACTACAGGAAAATAAGGGATATTAAGAGTGGAAGAAATAGTCTTCCCTTGGGAAGAACACACCAATTCCAACATCCAATAATTATTTTTTGAGACTGTGCATACAAGAAATACTATAATGGTTTATATATATATATATATATATATATATATATATATATATATATATATATATGTGTGTGTGTGTGTGTGTGTGTGTGTGTGTGTGTGTGTGTGTGTGTGTGTGTGTGTGTGAGAGAGAGAGAGAGAGAGAGAGAGAGAGAGAGAGAGAGGGAGAAAGAGAATACACACTCACACACACATGCATGTGTAACTGTGATTAAAAACTAGACTCTGACTCTATATGAGAGTAAAGGAAGTATACTGAAGGGTTTAAATGGAGGAAAAAGAATGGAAATGATGAAATTATAGTATAATCTTAAAATTTAAGTGTTATTTTGGAAAAACAAATTAGAAAATCAAAACCAAAGCCTATAATAGTTTTACAGTCACACAAAAGAAAACAACACAAATGTCCATCAACTTGTGAATAATCACGTGGCTCATTCATAATTAGAGTATCTCTGAAAGAAATATACACAATTAGTAAATTAAGGGTGGAATACATTTATGACCAGGAAATATACAAATTTATTGTATTTTCAACAGTTATTTAACATTATTAAACATTTTAGCCAGCCATTTCATTAGCAAAATAATGTAATGGCCCTTTAGGTTGTTGTATAATGAGGGCTCAAAAACTATTTCAAGCTTTAAGAAAACAGTCACAGGTAAAGCAAAATAAAATAAAATAAGATAGTTATCTCATTAACATAAGTGATGATATTTATAGATAGTCATTGCTAAACTATTGTTGTTGGCTATAAAATTAAGGCTTTAATATCCATTTTTGGAGAATTTCATACATTTTATTTCAGTTTGTTATCATAACAGTTATGAAGTTAACATTTATATTAAATGATAGTATGAACAAAGACTGTTCTTAGTGTGTGTGTCAGGGTAGATATATTTGTTTACAAGAACTGATATTGAAATCTTTGATTAATAAAAGTAAAATATTTTAAAATCACAAGTAGAAGAATGTTAAATAAATAAGGTACCCTACATCCTATGAATCATTAAAGAATAAATTAGATCTGGGACTGTGTATTTAGCTTAGTGAAACAGCATGTGTTTAATAAGTGTGGGATCCTGAGTTCAATCCTTACCATTAGAAAGCAACTAACTAGGCTGAAAATTTTGACCATAGAAGAATATTCATGTTTGTGTGTAATGCAGAGTGCTGAAGACTAGTATACACTGCAAGATACTATTATTTTATAAAAATGGGGGAAAAGAAAATGTGTTTGTATAGGTATGTAAATAACTACAGCTTATAGAGAGAATATATATGTTGTGACTTCAAAGAAATTTTATGCATATTGAGAGAAGAGGAAAAGAACGTGAAGGCAGGAGTTAGGGGAACAGACTATAAAATAATGCAACATGCAAGTGATTTACGTTAGCTGATGTGGTTAAACACAGTGGAAGGAAAAGCTATGTCTTCATAGACTTGCACATTGCTTGATTTCTCAAAATGATCTCCTTTACACACACACACACACACACACACACACACACACACACACACACACACACACATACAGAGAGAGAGAGAGAGAGAGAGAGAGAGAGAGAGAGATACAGAGACAGAGACAGACAGAGACACAGAAAGAAAGAGACGTATTTTAAATATAAATACTCCTTAACAAAAATACTTAGAAGTGTTTTGAATTTTAGATTATTTTAGATTATGAAATGTTAGCATGTACCTAATAGGCAGTCTTGAATACAGAGACCAAAGGTAAGTACAAAATTCACTTATTAGAATAGTTTAAATACAACTTTATGTAGCACTTAGTTACTTTATACATAAAGCAAAAATTGTATGTATTTTTCCACTTGTGGTATCATTGCTTTAAATGCTTGAGATTTTTGAGTAGTTCACATGTTGACATCTTAAATTAGTGATGATCAACATGAACACATAGGTATGTATACACATTCATTTCTTTTCACTGCTCTTTGAGCTTTGGAAGCCATTTGGGAAAATATGCTTAAAATAGATCTTATCCCATTTAAGCAAATTATTCAATCTTTTGTCCTCAGATTCTCCATACATAAGAAGTTGAATTGGAAAAGCTGCAAGGTCCCTATAATATAATTCCTGCTATTTAGTTTCACATGCATGTTGAACAACAACAGATATTTGCCATTCATGTAAATTTCAGTTTCTTTGGACATTCATAATCCCTGCAGAATCTTGTAGAAGCATTTGGTCTTGTTTCTGGACCAATGATTATTATAGAAACTTGTGGTTGCATAAATGAAGTGAGTATGCTAGAAGTTTAGAATAGCTAGCTATTCAGTGGAGTGATCATTATGGCAGTGTGATAATGCTTTCTGTTGCTTTTCAGTTCAGGATTTGAGCCCAGTTTCCCACCTCTTAATCTAGTGACTGTCTCTAAGTTGTATCACATTCTTTTTCTGTATAGATAATAACCACCAATAAATAGCTTCATATCCTTTATCTAACTGATGAATTTCAGATATAGGACTTAAGATATCAACCCCTGCTGAATAGAATGACAGGACAATCATACCTGATTTACTCTTAGGTTAAAAAATCATATATATATGTATATATATATATATATATATATGTGTGTGTGTGTGTGTGTGTGTGTGTGTGTGTGTGTGTGTATGTGTGTGTGTGCATACATGTGTATATATATATATATATATATATATATATATATATATATATATATATACATATATATATGCACACATGAGAAAGTAAATGAGAGTTTATATGCCAGTGATCTATAGCACTTTGGGGTCCATTGTAGGGATTAATGTAGTATTAATGTAGTATAAACATTTGAATTCCTGGTTTTCAGCCCTAAATCACTGAAAAGGGCCTAGAACTGCTAACATGGTTGGGACATGTTGTCTTCTTGCTTTTCTCTACCATATTATCAATTTCTTAGTTTATAGTCATATAAAAAGGCTGTGCTATCTCTTGTGTACTGAGAAACTATTAAATAAGCCTGAATTCTAATAAGTTTTTCTTTTGGTGAAAAACATGCATGTGTATTACACTTGACTCAATAAAATGATGCTATTAGTCATGAGTAGAAGCTATTCTTAAATGATTTAAGTGAAACATATCCTTCTTAAAGCATTGAGAAGAGACAGTTTATTTATTTATTACCTCCAGGAAAATGGGGCCATGAGTTTACTTTGGTCACTACTCCATTGCCAGTTCCTACTATGGTGTTTCAGCCAGGTTTTTACCCAGAAAGGAACCATTGAACCAATGATCTATAGAACGAATGAATATGAAATCATCTATTCTCAGTCACAATCAATTATAACTAATAAGCAACATTCATAATTAAACAGGCCTAGTGAAAATAAGGAAAATTCAAACTGCCCTGTTTTTTTCTCATTAACATTGGGATACCAACTGAGGCAACTAGTCAAGCTAGATGAATATTGCAAGCCAAAATACATTTGTGTGTACGTGTGGGCATGTGTATGTTTGCACTATTGGTATTCTTGAAAAGCTAGCAGTCCCTTTCTTTTAGAAATTGGATACATGAAATGTAAACTTGCTGGGAAAATAAAGGGATGAGAGGCAAGGGGACAAAGGATGGTAATAGAATAGCATAGCAAAAGTACATATATTCTATACATGTGTGAAAATGTTATAATGGAAGTAATAATGTAAAATTAATACATTCAGGTGAAAAGTAATGTAAGAAAAGATGAAGGAAAATACACGAAAAGACATAATACTCATATGAAAACTGTCATCAGAGTATAAGAAGGTATTAAATGTTGTTCTTAAATCAAAAAATATATACTTCCTCTTCTTTCTAAAATGCTAATAAAAACCATGCACTGTTCTACCTCTGTGTCTAGCCTTAATTCATATAGTATCAGCATGAATTTTTAAAAATGTAGCTCTTTTTCTGCCCTCCTTCTGTTGACCAATGAAATTCAATAGAAGCTAGTTAGGCCACTTTTATCTCCTGCATTTATATGCACAGACAAGATTGGCTTGCTCATCCATCTTTATGAAAACATTCCCAGTGCTACCAGCTAAGTCTCATTTCTGTGATATGTGTTGGAAGGAGACGACAGACTTTAGAGGTCACCACCAACATATTGTACAAAATCTTGGAAACTCACAAGAGAATGTGAGAGTAACATTATTAGAGAGACAATTAAAAAAAAAAAAAAACAGAGATGGACAGAAGGGAAACCAGAATATAGAGATTGCATACTTGAAAACAAAAATTCAAAGAGGATAAGGAAATATGTTTTCACTGCAAAACACTAGAAATGAGACATTTCAAAATTAGGTTTTGTCCCAGAATGAACTCTGTATGAATATATCCTCCACTTTAAATAGCAGTTCTATAGCCAGAGAAAAAAAGTCCCTTCCTGTGTTGCCAGGTAGGAAATGCACAGACTTCAAAACAAATACAGAGTGGGGTACCCAAATATTACCTTCAAAAAGGAAATAGTTTCCCAATACCTCAAAACATCTTCTAGGGTTTATTTGAATCTTCATATGAGAATCAATGGTCAACAAAACATTTGGATACCTCAGAGGTTCTTTAGTGTCATATCCAAAATGAAAGGCACACGCAATTATGTAGTTTTTCTGTCTGATTCTCTAGTCTTTTCTTCCACAAAAATGGGGATAAAGTATTTATATAGTAGTTCTAAGGAGTAAGTCAATACACAGAACAAGCATTTAGTATAACAAAGAAAAAAGGCAAATTTTACTGAAAACAAAAACAAACTAACAATAGGAGGAAAGGGGGAGATTCTGATTAACTGTATGAATTTACATTTATATAGGATCAATAGTTTGTAAAATAGTATTATTTTATAGTAAGTTGACTATAATTAACAAGGTATTGAATTTTTTAAAAAATATAAGAAAGGATTTTGAACACTCTCACCACAAACAAATGATACTTGTTTGAGGAGGTAGATTCTTTTAATCTAATATAAATATTGCAACATAAATATTGCAAAATGTACACATGCATCAAAACAATGCAATATCTAACTCTTACATACAATTTTATGCTTTTCTATCAATTAGAATAAATTTTAATTTAATAAACTAGACTTTAGACACTATTATTCAGGCAAAACTTGAAATCCTTTTGTTCTGGATTTATTGGCTCATTTGGAGAGGGGAGTGAGGGGTAGCACTTCCCCAGGAATAAGTGGGGTGTTGAAAGACATAAGTAAAGGGGAAGAAGGAAGTTAGCAGAAGATAAGATGAGATAGAATTAATTACTACACAAAGAGCTTGCTGACCTTGAATTTACCCCCAGCTGCTTTCTCTGGGGTAGATCAACTCTCCATCCCCCCCCCCCTATAAAACTGAAGTGCACTCTCTGTTTACTTCTTTTTGGGGGGTGGCATGGCTGGTTTTTAAAAACCCTTCATCTTATAGAAGGATCCATGAGCAAAATTGAATCATTGTAGAAAAACATAGTAATTAAGAAAATGCTTTCTCAGGCTGGAGAGGTGACTCAGTGGTTAAGAGCACTGATTGCTCTTCCAAAGGTCCTGAGTTCAATTCCCAGCAACCACATGGTTGCTCACAGCATCTGTATTTGAATTCAATGCTCTCTTCTGGTGCATCTGAACACAGCTACAGTGTATGCATACATACACAATAAATAAATGTAATATGTTGCATCTCTCTAAGATTCTTTCTCTTTATTAAATAAGAATAAAAGGGGGCTGAAGAGATGGCTCAGTGGTTAAGAGCACTGATTGCTCTTCCAGAGGTCCTGAGTTCAATTCTCAGCAACCACATGGTGGCTCACAACCATCTGGAATCTAATGTCCTCTTCTGGTGTGTCTGACAGCTACAGTGTATCCACATAAGTAAAATAAATAAATCTTAAAAAAAAGAATAAAAATACTCACCATAGAAATTGTATTGACATTTAGATAGGATAATATAGAGGCAAAGCTTATTGCAGGGAGTGGAATATAATAATTACTTAATAGATGCTAAGAATTTTAATGATAGTATGGAGGGTCCCATTAAATTTTGATAGTCTCCTTGAGAGAATAAACTTGATTTATAATAATATTATGTTTCCCAAGAAAGGGAGGGACCCTAGATGAAATGTCCTACATTGGGGAGAGGGAACTTGTAGAACCCACCTCCGGCAGAAAGACAGGGCATCAAGTGAGAGATGCCTATCCCACAGTCAAAACTCTGACACTTAATTTTTCCTCTCTGAAAGAACTGTAGGGATGGAGATGGAGATGAGCCTGAATGAAGAAAAGAAGGTCCACTGATAGGACAAAAGTGGGATCCACTTCAAGGCCTGACACTAATACAGACGCTATGGAATGTTCACAAAAAGGGACCTATTATGACTGCCTCTGAAAGACCCAAAAAGCAGCTCGAAGAGTCAGATGTAGAATTTGTACCTAACCAATGAACAGAAGCTGCTGACCCCAGTGGTTGAATTAGGGAAAATCTGGAGGAATCTGAGGAGGAGAGAGACCCTGTAAAAGGACCAGTAGTCTCAACTAATTTGGATTCCTGAGATCTCTCAGACACTGGACCACCAACCAGGCAGCATACACCAGCTAATATGGGGCCCCCAACACATATACAGCACAGGACTTCCGGGTCTGGGTTCAGTCAGAGAAGATGCACCTAACCCTCAAGAGACTGGAGGCCCCAGGGAGTGGGGAAGTCTGGTAGGGTGGGTGGGGTAGTGTCTACCTCATGTTGGGGTAGAAGCAGGGAGGAGGTATGGAATGTAGAACTGCCAGAGGGTAGGCTGGGAGGGGAATAAATTCTGGAGTATAAAATAAAAATAAAGAATAATAATAATAAAAGAATAATGTGTCTAAGGTTATGCAATTATTTTCTGCTTTTTTACCAGGCCTGTCCTTGTGTGCTATATTCTACGTCTATTGAACCCGAAGGCCTGATTCTACCTATTTACTTCTGTCCTGTGTTGTAATGGGAGAGGAAGACAACTGGCTTCAGAAATGTAGGCAGGTGGTAAGCGAGGCTATGCTACTTATTCTGTCCTCCCTTTTCTCTTTTATGACTTTCATATACATTCTTCTAAGGCTATTACTCTTGAAAAGTCACTTTCATTCTTTCTGCATTCCACTGAATGCTCCTTAGAAGTAAGAGTTAGCAGTTAACTCTAGTGTTTCCCTTAGTACCTCAGTAAATATATTCTTCATCCAATGCCTTTCCGTTTGACTTCTGAATGTAGCTCATGCCTAGGTAACTTTACCCCAACTGTGCTCTTAACTGTGTTTACATGGGCAGCACAAAGCTTATTTATCACTTCTGCCTCTACTGTAGTAGCTCATGTTGTGCATCATAGCAACTGTGGTTATCCTTCATAAGTGGTACTACTGATAATGATGGCCCTTCCTTCTTCATGGAACATAATACTTCTATATGTCCATCAACTAATTTGGTTTGTGTTTTAAAAGTCTTTATCCTTCTTATTTGCTGAGGTGGAAGTTTTATTTACTTTTTACCAGTTGGGAAAAGTGGGTCAGCTTCTGACATCTGTTGATGAAAGTACAGGAATGTTAGTGACACCTCTAAGTCGCTTCTTTGTAAGTCTGTTGATTCTTCTCAGAGACTGTTTAATATCAAAAACTGGCAACATCACCTCAGTCCCAAAGGTTGCTATTCAATAATGTTAAAAAATTAATTTGACTTCATGCTGAATTACCTTGTACCATACAACATCAGGTTCCTGATCAGACTTCTTAAAGTCATCCATGTCTGGGCAAGAGATCTCCTTTCTTTTAGTAATTTCAGATTTCTCTAAGTAGCGGATCCTGCTATTGTAGCACAGGCCAGATTCATTCTCTGCAACAGTCAAGGACATTGACACCTTCATGCAGTATGTGGAGTTTCTGTAGGGACAAAGAAATAAGAAAATGGCTTTATTGGCTGTTTACAACTTTTGTACTCTATATATTTCGAGAGTATTGACTTTTCCATTTAGAGCATTGCCTAGAAGTGAGAAATGACATCAAGCCAACACATAGCAACTTTTGTCTTGAACCAACAAAATGGTGTGAAGCAAACATGGTGATGTGAACTTTCCTGATTATGAGATAGTTATGGAGCTTCAAGGCTAAGATTTAGCAATCTATGAACTTGTAACACATACTTTACTCCTAGCAATAAATACTGCTACCTGAATCTTCAAAAAGGAAAGTTGAGACCCTTGTGAGAACTGGTCATAGAAAATTCTGTTCTTCATCTCTCTTTTGGTAGTTCTCCTAGTGATTGCAGAACTTAACATTAGTTTCTACCCCTACACCAACATTTTCCCCTAAGGTATATGTGTGTGTGTGTGTTTGTGTGTGTGTGTGTGTGTGTGTGTGTGTCTGTGTGTGCGTGTGTAGAATACCTGTTAATATATAGAGCATTTATTTTACTTACCTTTTTATAATCATATTTAAGACTGTACTGAATATGCTTGTATATTCAGATTTACACTTCTCTTCTAAAGGTAGACTCACAAAGTTAACAGAACTAAAAATTTCTAGTTGAGTTTGAGATAATCATTACTTATCACAATATAAATTGCTTTTCAGACACACCAGAAGAGGGCACCAGATCTTATTACCAATGGTTGTGAGCCACCATGTGGTTTCTGGGAATTGAACTCAGGACCTCTGGAAGAGCAGTCAGTTCTCTTAACCACTGAGCCATCTCTTCAGCCCCTATAAATTTTTTTTCTCATCACACAAGAATAGGGCTCAGTTCAACCAGTGGTGACCAAAGTTTTCTGAAGTAACAAAACAGACTCCTACATTTGGAGATCTTAAAAGATAGGGAGCCCCCTTGCTTATTGTAATGGTCAATGATCATTACCAATTTGACAATATCTATAGTCATCTAGGAGAATTATCCTAAGCATGATCTAAATCCATGGTGCTACTACAGTTTGGGTAAGTTTTTCTATCACAAGAAAGCTGTTCTAAAACCATACATGTGTGTTTAAAATGCTTCTTGAAATGGGCTAGTGGTCAGAAGTCCCACCCCTAGACAAAGATTGATAATCAACTAATGACTGCTAAGAAAAAGAGAAATATCTTCTTTTTATGGATGAAGCTCTAATAAATTACTCACTACAAAAGAGGTCAATCCTGAATCCATATACAAGACAAACATCAAAAATAAATACATCATGTTTTATTTATATATATATGTATATATATATTTGTGTATATACATGCATGGGTATGATGATAATAAAGAAAAAAACTACCAATTTGAGAGGTTGAACACTTATTAAAAGTACGGTTGCAAAAAATTATGCCTACATTTAATGAATTTCAATAATTTTAAACACATAAATCAATATTCTATCTTCCTTTCATTGTGTACATGATTTTTCTCTACCCAGAGATGTCAACCATACAAAGGGAACTGCAGTGCATGAGAGAAGAGACTCAGAGCATCTTGACAAGATTGAGAAGGCCAACTGTAAATCTCTGTAGAAATATTCAATTGTTCTTTCTGGAGGATGTTTCAGGACCACATCTAAATTAACATTAACTCACTGCTACAAATATGAAGTGTCAACAGTAGCTGAGCAAATAAAAGTAGCTGTAAGACATAATATGCAGTCACTGATAGTGGAATGCTAACCCCATGGGCTTGCACTCCCCCAGAAACAACTCACAGACTGTATGAAGTCCAAGAATAAAGAAAACAAAACAAAACAAAAAAAATTTACAAAACAAGAAAACTTTAACTATTTCCATGTTACATTTTGTTTTACATGTACTTTAGCTCATTGTAACTATTAAGTTTTCAAGGCATACTATCAAACCTTGAAAAAAAATCAAGTACTGACTAAAAAATATATTCATATAGTTTTATGTAAAAATTATGTTAAAATCTGAAAAAAAGTACTGACAAAAATGTATAATTTTAAGCAAAAAATGTTTAAAATCTATACATTTATCTTTGTTTTGTAAAATAAAGTTGTTTTAAAAAAAAAATAAATAAATAAATTTCAAGTAATTTAAAAATAATAAAAAAAAAAAAGTAGCTGTAAAGTCCAATATCGGATATAATTAGCATGCCAGCAGCACATTTGAAGAGGACTCCTAATGGTTGGGGCCATGCATAGTTTAGTGGTCATTCATTGAAAGTTCACAGCATTCCAAGCATACAAAATACAGAAAGGCAGATGGCTCTACACATTTGGTTTACAAACAAACATAATCAAAGAAAATAATTACAAACAAAATACTCATAAAATGGGACTGGGCAGGTGTTATCAGAGAATAGTACTGAAGTAAACCAACTCTGATGTTCAGACACAACACCAGTACATTCTGTATGACATTGCTTTTCATTGTTTCTAATGTAGGTTTACAGAACCCAAAAAACTAGGATTCAAAAAGAACTTATGCTTGGGGCTGGAGAGATGACTTAGGAAAGTGCACTTGTTGCTCTTGCAGAGGACCAGGGTTTGGTTCTCAGAACCTACATGTTGGCTCATAATTACCCTTAACTGCAGTTACAGGGAATCCAATTACTTCTTCTGGCCTCTACAGGTACTGGAAATGCACATGGTGCACATATTTGCATTCAAGTAAAACACCCATACACACACAGTAAAATTCATTAATCTAAAAATTATTTGAAAAAAACAAGGTCTTGGCTGATGTTAGACACTTTATTTTTAATGTCATAAAGCTAAAGCCACCATTTAAAGTCTCAAAAAAGAAAAGTAACTACTGGCTCAACTATAAAAACCAGATTTTTAGTATAGCTTGCATTGTTATCTTTATCATCAATAATTAATAACAGTAATATACATTTATATAATGATCACAACAATATTTACAATCAAAAGAATAATTGTAAGGGGTTAAAATAAGTGGTGGATTGGGATAGTTATTTGTACAAGAAATGGTCTGCAGGTGTTAATTTGGGGAACAGATCAGACAGCAGAGGTCCAGAAAAGTCAGGAAGGATCGAAAAGATACAGTGAGTTGGATACAAAAAGGAGAGCAAATGAAAGGAAACTTTCAGGTACTATAAAATACTAGCTACAAGACAAAGGTCAGAACTTTGGAGGTTAAAAGGTTAATGATGTTCCACTAAATTTTCTGGTAGGCTTTTTGAACAAATGTTTTCTATAATAAAACCCAGACCTCCAGGCAAAGATTTGCAGGCACAAGAGATGTTCTCATGTGTTCATTCTACAACCTCTCCAAAGACTAAATGATTTAGACCTTGTGAGCAGCACTTGTATTAACTTGGGGTGACCATAAGGGCAGGGGACTCACCCTGAAAATGGCTGATGAGTTGCAGGAGGAAATGTTTCAATCCCCTCTAACCCTTAAAACACAAACAACCTTAGGCCAGGGCCCTGCGTATACTCACTCATTCTGACTCTGTTCACTTGCTTGTCAATTGTGGCTGACAAATTGCTTGTTAACCCATGAACAAGCTCTAATATGAAATGGTTGGTGATAACCAAGGTCTCTGGAACTTAAAGACAAGACCTAGTTTGAGTCCTGTTGTCACTGTGGCTGACCTAGTAGAGGTGTGATCAAGGATTCCTCACAGTCTGAGGTTCAAGTTGATTTTTATTAGTCATGTAATCCAGTTCTGACACAGTTACTGCTAACAATCTTGCATTATTTAAATTTTATTTTGAAAAATGCCTCAGGCCAGTTCTATTAAAAAAAAATTCCTGCAAGTGGGGCCTAAAAATGTTACTTTTCTTTCATTAGGTACAATTAGAGCTCTGCTAGGTTGAGGAGGCAGGCTGACTAGTGTGCAAGAATGACAATCATAAATTATTTTTCTTTCCCTCTTCACATCCCAAGAGGGACAAGAAACACACTATTGCTTAATGGAAGGAAAGGGCCTTTACAATGATATTCCAGCAATAGCTTCCAATTACTTGCATCTGTAATCTTTGCAGGGAGAATTATCTCTTTGTATCCGTAAGGGAATTGTTCCAGGATGCCCCAACACACTTCTGAAGCAAAAAAATCTCAGATGCTCAAGCTTGTTTTTAATGGAAGATAATATTCTATTTGCATATAACCTATACCTTCTCCTGGATACTTTAAATCCTGTCCAAATGACTTATAACTAATGAAAGCTATATTTACATAGAAGCTATGCAAATATGTAAATAATGGTTGTACTGGGTTGTCTAGTTACTACTGACAAAAAGTCAGTACATATTCAGTACAGATGAAATTATTTTATTTCTATGAATCATTGGGTCATAGATATTTGGGTCCATGAGCATAGAACTTACAAAACAAAAAAGCTACCCCTATTTCCACTGTTATTATCATAGTTAATTATGGGAAAGTAAGCAGGCAAGGGAAGTGTCAACTAACAGGAATAAAATGTAAATGTAAAGAAGATCAAAACTTAACGTTGTAAACTGTATCTAGGTAGGACAAAGACCTCTTTGTTGTTACTCTCAGAAATGAATAACAACATTCCTAAACACTCAAACTTGTAGTTACTCATGTCAAATTTGTAAGCTGATAAAATTAGAAGTATGTGTTTGTTTACAAATAATGTATTAAAATATTTTCATTAACATGTGTAGCAAATCTGCTGCTGCAAATTTTTGAATAAATGCCATAGTTTTCTATACAAAAGTTTAATGTCAGCTAGTTTAACTTAAATTTCTTGCTTTTTTCTATCAAAAGCAATTATAAGAGAGAATGTTGATCAAACAGTTTCCCAGGCAAAGGCAAGACTTAGACTTTCATTAAAAAAAAAATCAAAATATCCACTATAACTCACATTTACAAGTTGTTTACATTACAAAATCTAAAGTTTAGTTTGAGTGTATGTGATTTTGTGTGACATGGGGGTTAACCAAGAGTCAAGAATCTAAAGAATTAGGAAAAAATTAAGCCTTAAAATAGAAGCATTAGTAAAAGGGCTTATAACATAGCAGAATTCTTTTAAAATAGTTTCTTTCATACTCTTTTTTATTAGATATTCTCTGTATTTACATTTCAGATGTTATCCCCTGCCCCCAATCCCATCCTGCTCCCTGCCTATTGCCTCCATGAAGGTACTCCCTCTCCTAACCTCCCACTCCTACCTCAGTGCCTTGGCATTTCCCTACACTGGGCAAAGGAGCATTATTTGGAACAAAGAAGCATCTATTGATCAATGATCTAAAAGTAAAACCTTTCACGTTGTCATTTCAAAAATAAAAATTGTGGCTTGAAGGCAACTTTTCAGTTATGCACACTCACTGTTTCTAAATGACCCAGGTTCAGTTCCCGCATCCACATAGCTGCTCACCACCATATATAACTCCAGTTCCAGGGAACGTAACATGCTCCTCTGGCTTCTACAGGCACCAGTCATGTATGTGATGCACAGACAGACATGAAGGCAATGAACTTATGGACAAAAAATAAAACTTGTAAAAACTGAAAATGTGAATTGACATATGTGTAAGTAAGTCAATCTACTATTGTTAAATGAGACTGCTCTCCTCTAAACATAAAAGAAATCATTGCTGTAACAAATTCCCAATTCCTTTGTTGATTTTTCATTTCCCAAATGTATTACTAAAAGAAGGATGTCTTAAAATATTTTTGTTTAATTTCTTTCAGATTCACTGAGTTTATTTTATATTATGTTTATGAGTGTTTTGATCACATGCCATTGGGACCTGCCTTGTGGGTGTAAAGAATTGAACCTCTGTTCTCTTTAAGAACAGCCAGTGCTCTTACATCAATGAGCCATCTCTCTAGCCCATGAAAATATTTTTGAAGTTGATGCAACAATTTTAAGACTAATATAAACTATAACTACACAAAACTACAATCATGGAATATGAATGCAATAAAACACCAAAAGAGGGCAGTTGGCTAGTTTATTGATATCACTTAATGAAAAAAAAACTATATAATCATTGAAATGATAGTTATTTGCTAATTTCTGCTTGTTATGCTAAATATATACATTGAAAAGCAAATGAAACTCTAATGTAAGGATAAAATTTATTGATGCTATAAAAAAACTTGGGAGAAATACAAGGTCATTTGAAGGAAAAACCACCCTTTGTTAAATACTTTTAGTTTATAGAGTTTTGAAGAGTTCAGAGGTTTTGGGTTTTGTTTTGTTTTGCTTTGATTTGCTTTTTATATGATGTTTTATCAAACAAAGAATGTATTATTTCACAATGAGGTAAACAAAAAAGGATGTGTTGGGGGTATGAACAGGGAATATTTTCTCAAGTGCTTTGAACTCCCACAGTTATAAATATCCAGCCTTTGGTATGTTATTCTTAATCTCCAACTCAGAATTGTCCACTCATTTCCTTATAGTTTACAGTACAGTTAGGGGATATGTAAAGGTAACTCTAGAAAATAAAATGAACTGTACTTGAGAAAATTGCTGTTTGAGAAAATATGCCCCCTAAAATCAAGAGACATGGGTTCAAACCCCACCTCTATATTATCCTAACAATGGGTCTTTGGCCAAATGTTTCTCAGATTTGAGAGATATGAAAAAATGAGAATAATAAATGTAATTGTTCTTATATGGTTAATACATTCCAAAATGTCAGAACTGTAAAGTCTGAGAATTTTTAATTAATTTACCAACTAATAAGTTTAATAAACACATATTGACAAAAGACATGGTCCTCCTATGTCCAAATTCATAAACCCTAAGTTAGTAGTAGTAATGCAGAGCAACAGGATTTGGGTTGTTTACTCACACCTTTTTTTTTTTTTTTTGCCAAAAATAGTTTATTGCATAAAATGTAAGGAGTTCCCAAGCACACTTATATTAAAAAAAAAAAGAAGGCAAAACAATAACAGTAACAACATGCCTTTTAAAGTTACAGTTTGTTACCAGTGATGATAGTTTCCCTGGAAAAGCCCCAACATGAAGACTAACTCTCTTGTGAGATAACTTTTTATAGAAATGAGAAACTCAGAAAGCACTGAAATGTTGGACCCTCCAAACTGGACATGGACCCAAAGACCCTGTCAGAGCCTGCGACCACTACAGAGTAGACTAGGCTAGATTTCCAAACTGATGAGCAGTTAGGGTAAGATATCTCATGCCATAGCATTATTCTTATCACTGGGGTCCTCCGAGGCTCCAGGACTTTTTCTTTTCAAATATGATGATCCCTTTAAAATCCAGAATCTTCACCTGCCAATTTCTGTTTCAAAATATATGAAAAATATATATCATGGTGACCTATAAGCCTATGGCTTTGACAGTATCCAAATACTGGTTTGTTTTGAAATGCAGAATTTAACCAACTTTCTAAGTATACACTAAGACTACCTTCTGAGACAGCAGGTCCTGCTCCCTGTAACCCAAGTCCATGTAAAGTCAGCCTTACATCTTCTCACAATCACTGCCTGCTACAATGGTGTAAAAATCTAAAATCACGGCATCAATTGGACATCTACCAAAAAAAAAAAAAACAGTGATAGAAATTTCATGGTAATTTTTTTAAACATAAAAACTAATAGTATAAAGCACGGAAGCCAAGGTGTCCAGTATAGGACATGATACAGGACATATATATGATATATGCTCAAATGGTACACAATGGTGTAAGCCTGCCTTGAGAAAGCAATCCTTCAGACCTGCCTGCAGTTTTTCATGAGCAAACCCAAAATTCCCAGTTTTGGCTGCAAAGGCAGCAATAATCAAGTTATATTCACTCAAAATAGGCTGAAGGAGATGAAGTACAATAGAATCCCTTAGAAATAGGAGGGAAATAGCCAAAACAAACAAACAAACAAACAAAACAGAAAACTTGAAAATTCAACTTCAAGGTGACTTAAAGAACCCTAAGAGAATGCCAGCTCCAATCTAAGAGTCCTCTTAAGAGTACTCACACCTTTTATTTCATGGGATAATATGGAGAGGTCAACGTAAGCAATGCATTCCAAGACAACTGAAGAACCTCAAGCTTAAGTTAAATAGATCTTTTATAATAGTCATTGGAATTCTGGCTCTTTCCTGTAGAGAAAATAACAATATCATTTTTCTAACCACTACTCTAAGAGACCTTGTTC
Organism: Micromys minutus; assembly: GCF_963924665.1. Classification (NCBI taxonomy): domain Eukaryota; kingdom Metazoa; phylum Chordata; class Mammalia; order Rodentia; family Muridae; genus Micromys; species Micromys minutus. The sequence continues at coordinate 77,606,916 of NC_137970.1, read as the reverse complement.
TTCAGTTTAAAGAGAGATTTTTTTTTATACATACAACTTAAAAAAAAAAAAGAGGTAGCCAGATAATGGAGAGATGACTCCATGGTTAAGAGCACTTGAGGACCTGAGTTCAATTCCTAGTCACCACATAGTGGCTTATACCTATCTAAAATGGGATTTGATTTCCCCTTTTTATGAGCATGAAGACCAAGGACTCACATATATGAAATACATAATAAGTAATTTTTTTAATTATTAGTTATAAATATATATATAACAAGCAGAGCTCAGGGGAAGATGTGTAAATTTCCCTGAGAAGGGACAATAGGATAGACATTGTATGTGGACAGGGGTGGGTAGTTAGGAGTTTTGGAGTGATGCCAGGAGCAGGAAGGATCAAATATAAGGAGGACAGACGGTAAGAGTGCTAGAAGAGACAACTGGAACTGTGGGGAGCATCTCAGAGATGAACTAGAAACCTAGTGCAATAGAAACTTCCTGGAATCTATGAGGGTGACCCTACAAAGACTTCTAGAAATATGGGATATGGAGCCTGAATTGGCATCTGTTACCAGGCAAGACTTCCAGTGGTGGGATTAGAACACCAACTAAGTCACAATACCTCATAACTACACTTTGTCCTGCCTACAAGATGTGCTGGAATAAAGATGGCACAGAAATTGTGGGAGTAGACAACCAATGACTTGAGACCCATGAAATGAGAGGGAACCTATTCTTGACATGGCTTGGAAGACCAGGAACCTGAGCTGCAAAACCCAGAGACCTCGGATTTAACCATACATAACTGTCAAAAAAAAATCAATGAAAGATCCCTAATGATATTCTGCTATACTCATAGACTGGTGTCTAACCCAACTGTCATTATCCAGAAACTGACAGAAATAGATGGAGAGACCCACAGGCAAGCATTAAGTAGAGCTTAGGGAATCCTGCCAAATAGAAGGAGGGAAAGAAGGAGCCAGAGGGGTCAAAACATGAAAAGAAAACCTACAGAATCAACTAATCTCATCTCATGGTGGTTCACAGAGACTGAACCAACAATCAGGGAGCCTACATGGGTCTGACCTAGGTCCTCTTCGAATGTGTTACAGTTGTGTAGCTTGATCTTCATGTGGGATTCCTTCCAGTGGGAGCAGGGACTGTCTATGTCACCATTGTCTGCCTTTGGACCTTTTTCCTCATAATAAGTTGCCTTGCCCAACCTTAATATGAGGTAAGGTCACTAGTCTTATTCGAACTTGATATATCATGTTTGGTTGATATCCTCCCTGGGAGGTATGCTCTTTCCTGAAGGGAAATGGAGGAAGAGTGGATAGGGAGGCAGCAGGTAGAGCAGAAACACTGGGAAAAGTGGGGAGAGGAGAAACTGTGATCAAGATGTAATAAATAAGAGAAGAATAATGTTTTTAAAATTTTTAAATGTTTTTATTTTTATTTAAAAATAATATTTTTATTCATATAGTTGATAACTATGTGAGATAAAAGAAGATACTAGTTGATCTAGGGTGGTAGTTACAGGTGGCTTTGGGTCACCCAGTGTGCATGTTAGGAACTGAACTCACGTTCTCTAGAAGAGCATCAAATGTTCTTAATTGTTGAGTCAGTGGAGGAAATGGGGTGAGTGTGGATGGTTGAAGGATTAAAACAGTGGATACATAAGATACATTTTTCAAGTTCTACAGATTATACTACTCTGATGGTGAACTTCCATCTGAACTTTAATTAGTAATGTACTAAATTAGCTCAGTAATTTTAAAAAGTGAAACTAATATTGGTATTGGGAAGGAAGTAGACAGAAAATGCTTTCTGCTCAATTCTCTAAAAGCATTAAATGGTTCAAAATGCTTATTAATTCATTTAAATAAAAAACTTCAAATTAAAGTAATAAAAATAAAATGGTAAATAAGTTAAATAAAATAAAAGTCAATATGAGGTGCCCTCCATACATTTCCTGTTTAACTACAACCCAATTCTGTGTGTAAACAAATCTCATCTTAAAAGTGCTAGAAAAAGCTGGGCTTCCTTCAGTCATAATTACTAATTCCAGGAAGTCTAGAGATCTAACAATTCCCAGTATATCAAATGCCTACCTACAACCAATCAAATGGTTTCTCTCCTTTCAGGCTTGGCTTAACTATTCCTCTGTTTTTGTTTTTTGTTTTGTTTTGTTTTCTGGTGGCCAAAATGCTCTGAATTATTTTTCTTGTTACTTAGTATTGCTGAATTCACATAATATCATTTATTCAAATAAAGTTTAAAATTTGCCGATTTTTCTTCTCTTATAATCAGTAAGAGTGAGTTGTGGTTGTTGATTTTTCCCCTCACCCCTGGAAGAGTGGTAATGGAGGTTTTTAAGACTTGTGAAACCATTGCATGTCTAGGCTGAGGCATATCATCAGTCCTTTGCTTGGGATAAGCTCCTTGCAAGGAGAGTGTGTGAATTTTAAGTAGCCCTTTAGATTCATTTCTTTTTGCTTCAAGTCTTTTCTGCTTTATCTTCCCCACAACGTGAAGATGTGTGTGTGTGTGTGTGTGTGTGTGTGTGTGTGTGTGTGTGTAAGTTTTCCTTACTTCCAAAGAGGAGTAGAGACTATCCTCTAGCTCTCCTTACTACTTTCACTGTCTGGAAGTTGATTAAAATCCATGAGAGTTTGAAGATTTCCTTTTCTTAAGTCCTTGTAGAGAGATAGGCTGACAAGGTTATGCTTTCTCCCTTGAAACATGGTAGGCAGGCCTTTGCAGGATGTTAAGTGAACCCTATGGCAAGACAGATATGGTTGACCTGTACCTCCTCTGATCAAGAACTGGAAAGGTGAGAGCTTCTGTGAAGTCACTTAAGAAAGGTAGCTACCAGGAGCCATTATTACAGAATAGTTGAGGGGCGGAGCCAGAGAGCCTGGTGTGGGGGAGGGGAAGTGAGGGTGCCAGAAGACCAGAGGGGAGGGAAGGGGAGGGGATGGGCGGGAAGGGGAGAGCCCGGAAGAACAAACGGCCTTTAAGACTCTGAAGGAGAGAAGGGGTACTAACACCAAGAGGCCAAGTGAGCCAAGACTACAGGTTTATTTAATCTCCCGGGGCCAGAAAATCCCATAAGACACTCAGCCATCATGGCCTTGAATCCTGAGGATCTCGGCAGTGGGTTCCGGCACAGCAAGGTATCAATGTTCATCAATGAGCAAATGGCCAAGCATGACAAAGGCCCTGATTTCTACCTTGAGAACCTGTCCCTGTCTTGGGAAGAGGTAGAAGACAAACTCAAAGTCATTCTTGAGGATAGCGAGGTACCTACTGAGGCTCGAGAAGCCTGTGCCTGGGGCACCCTGGCCTTGGGTGTGCGCTTCGCTCACAGACAAGGCTGCTTACAAGGGCACGGGGTGCAGTGGCTCCAAAACTTGTCTAGCCTACATAAGGTGGCTGCACTCTCCTTGTCTCCAGACCTGAAGCACTTCACCCACAAGCAAGAGATGGAGCAGAAGGAGGTAGCTATTCAGCTTCAAATGGCCAAGGCCAAACTAGAAGAAGTGCAGAGAGAGCGAGACCTACTGAGACTAAAGCTCCTCCAGGCAGTAAGATTGTCAGCTGGTCCTGTCTTACCCTTTTCCACCCCATGCCTATGACAATGCCCTAGTCTTCAAACAAGTTTCAACCTTTTCCACTTTTTCCTAGGAGCTGAGGGCTCTCCCAACCACAGTAAGACCAGCTGTGGCCATTCCTCCTACTGTTGTCAGAAGAACAGGAATGAAGACTCAGTGGTCCAGTGGGAAGGAAAACTTGGCAGAATTGATGGCTGCCACCACAGAAAGACCAGATGAGAGGGCAAATATGACAGAAGCTACCCTGGCAGGGACAATAACTGCCCCAGAAGAGGCCTCAGAGGAACCCAGTGGAAGTTTCATGCAGCTTCTTGGAGTCGTGAAGTGGAAAAATTATCCCCTGAAAAGGCAGAAAGTGGATCTCAGACCCAAGGAAACATCCATGTGTTCTTTCTCTCAGTCCCTAAATCTGAGATCCACTGCCTCCTCTGAGCCATTTACTGTCCAACTCCCAGCCTCATTCACATACTCCTATGAAAGCCCCTTCCCAGCCATCCCCACCACATCCCATCTACCAACCACAGAAAGACCTCATTCAATGTATCCCTACTCTATGGCCTCTGATATGAGTCATCTGTCTGATATGGGAATACACAGAGGCGATCATCAAGAACTAGCCAAAGACAAGAGATTTTCAGCATTTCGTAGGCCCGGGGATTGGGACTGTCCTTGGTGTAAAGCTGTGAATTTTTCAAGGAGGGAAAACTGTTTTCACTGTGGGAAGGGAATTTGGCTGCAAAACCCTTAGTGACTTTGTAATGTGAAATAGAACAGAAACAAACAAATGGGAAATCAGTTTTTGGGGGGAGGTTGAAGGGTTCATTAGAATTGGGGAAGAGGAGTTGGGGCAGTCATCAGAGATTGGGATAAATTTGGTGTGAGATATTGAGATGGTAGACACGACCCCAGAATGGCCTCAATGTGTGTGTGTGTGTGTGTGTGTGTGTGTGTGTGTGTGTGTGTGTGTGTGTGTGTGTGCCTGTGTTCATGTGCACACTTGAGTTTTGTATATGTGTATGCTCTCCCTAGTGCCTGGTGGACCTAGACAGCTAAATATACAAAATAGCCCCCTCTCCACACACCTAGCCATCAAATAATGAAACCAGAGAGATTATTTGATAGCAACTGATTCTCAATGTGGAAAATCTGGAGAGGTAAATTCTAATGCCAGGATGGTATTGGATAAAGAGTTAGTGGATCACTTCCAGGATCATAGGCAATGATACCGGAGGCCATTGCCCATACCTAGCTCTGGCTAAGGTAGGGAACAGTCCCAGCTGTTTTCCACACAATTTTAGAGGGGTAATAGTGAGAGGCTCCAGGGCAGAGAGGAGCTGATCATTGGACTCCGGAGAACTCAGCTACTGCGTACTTCCTGCAACTGTGTTACACAAAGATCCATGTTATCACGATAGGCTAAGAAGTGGTTTCTGTCCTGGGCTACAGAATCATTTCCATGTTAGGCTGGCACAAGAAGAACAATATGTTTTCTCTTTCTTTTTTGTCCCCCCTCCTCGCCATTTTGAGGCAAAGGTTTGCACAGCTCAGCATAGCCTCAAACTCACTATGCAGCTGCGAATGACCTTGAACTACATATCTTCATGACTCCATTTCCTAAGTATTAAGGTTATAGGTCTGTATTATGTTTGGCTCTGAAAAGTGGTTTAAAAAGCACTTCATCAAATAATCTACTGGAATTGACAGGGGAGTTGAATTAGCTGTTAGTAAGTAGTAAGAATTTCTTTGGCCCAAGTCCTCTAGGAATGAACTTGGTAGGGCACTTATGTTCTGAGGGAACTCTATTACCCAAAAAAAGGCTAATACTAGGGTGATAGTTCCCAAGAGTGAACTGGATAGGAGGCTCACGCTCTGGCAAAGTAATATCACAAGAAATTAAACCAGCAAATGAGACCTGGGATGGGTTACCCTCAGGTTTATGACTGATTCAAATTAACATGGTGGAAATTTGCCACCCATGAGAGTTCTGAGAGACTACAGAGGGTGCCGGCACTAGGTTCAAGCAAGAATTTCTATGATTATACAGCCTCTTAACAGAAATCTTCCCTAGTCCCCATTGAACAGAACCAGAGACAAGTCTCAACAGGAAATGAATGCCAACTGCTCTAAGGTGAGTCAGCTACTGAGAGTACACAGAGAGTTTGCCAGTCTGTACGGGTTTGTGCTTTGGCACAGTGCTAGCTGTGCCATTCTCTTCCAACTCGGCATCGTGCTAAATGGAGGAGAACGTGGATTTCATAGGCTCTCGGTGTACTCAGAAAGTAAAGTGGAACAGAACTGTATCTCACTAGGACAGGATCTATGGAGGAAGGTGGGAGTGGTGGGGGAGTAAATGCTGAGTAGGAGGTTCATCTTATTTTTCTCTTGTGGCTACAAGATATGTTAAAATTAACTATGTGTGAATTTTAACCCACAGGTAGAAGGAGGAAGAAGAACTGTACCTGAACCAGACTAAGGTGCTATTAGTAGAGTCCTGGCTATCCCCTAGGTACTACAGACCTAGAGAATGAGAAGCTGTTATGGCCACGAAACACCTACAGAACAGAGACATGATTTTAGATTGTCTGTTATTGGTGAGGGTATAGTCACAATCAGGATTAGGGGCCAGATTCCCAGCTTACAATTTTTCAAAGACCTGTTAGGCTTGGTTATCTCCCTCTACTGCAGGACTTGTTAATTTTGGTCTTTGGATTTAGATAGATCTTTGACATCTGGAGTTGGATAAATCTTTACTGTGGGTTACAGTTGCTTGTGCATTGTAGGGTGTTCAGCAGAATTCCTTATCTCTACTTATCTGTGTGATTCATAACCTACCCTTTCCATTGTGACAACAAAAATTGCTTCTTGACTATAGCCACATGTCCACTAGAGGGCAAAACCAACCTGAGTTAGGAACCTACCAGGCAATGAAGTACTTAACAGTGTGGAGAGGGGAAGAATCTAAAGGCAAGATCACAGAGGTTGAGGCAGCTGAAAAGCCTCACATTTACATTAGATATTCCAGCATGCTTGGGGTGGTGGGAGTAGAAACTGCCCTACCAGGACTAAAGAGTGAGAACTTTTGGAAGTATTTGAGGCTGTGAAGAGAAGGACTGAAACAAGGTTAAAAGAATGAATAAGGAAAACCTTGAACTATTCAGAGGAGGTAGCAGAAGAGAACTTAGAATGTGGGCAATATGATCACATATTGTTCCACATAATATGATCGCTTATGGTATATAAAAATAACTCAGCATCTAAGAAGATAGCCTTGTGGCAATTTTTGGTATTTAAAAATCATGTTTAATCTATACACACCAAGAAAACTTTGACTATTTCCATGTTATATTTTGTTTTACATGTACTTTATGCTCATTGTAACTACTAAGATTTCAAGTGCATACTATCAAACTAAAAAATCAAGTACTGACAAAAATATATTCGTATAGTTTTATACCAAAATGCTTTTAAAAATCTGTACATGTATCTCTGTTTTGTAAATAAGATTGTAAGAAAAAAAACATTGAGGTATACTGGATTACTAAATTTTAAAATTCAAAGGACAACACCATTTGTTGCTTTACTAAACAAAATTCCCTCACATTTTTGCTTGAAGTTCAGCTGAGATATATTTATGCTTTCTAAATGTTTTGAAAGACATTTTGCAAAAGGAACTTGGGGTTCAGAGATGGAAACAATGAGGTCCAAGATGTTGCGGGATCAAGTAAGGCCAAGGAGATATTACTTCTTATATAAGCCTGTTTTGTAAATGTAGTGAAAACATTTTTCCCTACCCCCAAAAGACAAAATTTAGATTTCTAGGCATGGGTAATTTTGAAAGGCTGTTTCTTCCTCTGGGACAGGGAGGCAGAGGGAATAACTGAGGGACTAGATAGTAGGAAACCAAGATGACTTTTGTTGTGTGTTAGGCTTGTGTGTTAGATTGAGCAAAGACAGATAAGAGGAGAGATTTCTGAAGGGTGGTTTATTTCAGAGTATTCACGTGGTTGAGTGAAGGAAAAGAATGGATTACAAAAATATGGGTGACTCAGTTGGAAAAGGGCCCAACTGAAAGAAAACTTGGGCTTGGTATAGCATCAGGATTCTAAACGGGACTTTGATATAGAGGTTAGGGATGGAGTTTAAGAAGGACACCAGACACAAGTCCTGGTAGTGTCACAACTCATTCTTATTATTTTCTTCTAGTAAAAGTCTCAGTCTGTTTGGATATGGGTTTTATGTTTGGAAGAATTGGAGGAAAATAAAATCATCTTCCTGAAACCACATATGGCACATTTCATTTCACTCTAAGATCTAAAGTGTGGTGGCATATGCTTGAGATCCTAGCATTTGGGAAGCGTCGATGAGGTGATCAACACAAGAATATGGGTAGCCTCGACTACAAGGTAAGTTTAAGCCCATTCTGAACAACATAGAATATTCTATCTCAACAAAATAAAATTAAAATAATCACATTAAAACAGAAAAGAAGACAATCAAAATTTATTGTGAGTGCCTTCTACAGACACAACAGAGGCAGTAAGACTTAGACTATATGGCGCTCTAGACCAGTGATTAACAACACTTTGCTACCAAGAGTAAGACCTGAGTTCCATCCCTGGAACCCACGTGGTAGAATGACGGAACCAACTTCAGCAGATTGTCCTCTCACCTTTGCTGGTGCACATATTTGCATGCACACAAAATATAAATAAATATATGCAAAACATTGTTGTAAATAATTGGCTGACAGTGAGGAAAAGGGAAGGAGAATTCATGGGGCCTACCTAATGCCTCTGTCTAAAACAGTTCATTTTTCATCTGTCTAAGTGCTAATGGCCCTCCTGGGACTTTCCTTTGGAAATAACAACAGTTTTCAAAGAGAATGGTTACTGAAATCCCTTTTGTTGACCACAGTTTTTCATGAGTCATCTACACACTACAAAGCTAAATTTACCTAGTGTCCCTAAATAACAAAACTTTGAAGCATATTCCACTTATAAACAACAGCATTTTCCCTTTATTTCTTTTTCATCATGTGAGATTAATACAAAAAAAAAAAAAACTAAACTAGGTGTTCAAACAAAAACACTACTCATGACACAGATGTATCCCTACATGCCTCTAAATACAAATCAAGTTTCCATGTGGCATTTTGTTCTAGACATTCTTTACAATTTTTCCCTTTCAAAAATTTTCTTCTTACTATTTTTATTGTCAAAATAGGAGAGGGCTGGGAGGATACAGGAGAGGGAAGGAACTAGGGGTCAACAAAAATATGCATAAAAATTATAATTAAATTTATTACTTTGTATGGTAAATTTTTAAAAGATTTTAAGGAGCATGCCATGTAACTCAGGAGAGTGTTTGCCAAGTGTGCAGAAGACTCTAGGTTTGAACCCCAGTACTACATAAACTGAATGTGATATTACCCTGCATTCCCAACACTAGGAAGGTCTTGGCAAGAGGATCAAAAGTTCCTGAGGTCATCCTTAACTACAAAGCCTGGTTTACAAAACAAAACAAAAACAACAACAATCAACCAACCAACCAAACAAACAAAAAAACAGATATGTATGAATAATGTAAATACCTCCAGTGAAGGAGGTCATCTTTAGTGACCTGAGAGTTTCAGCCAGTCAGCAAACAATATTTATGGACAGTCCACTCTATGTGTGAAGAAGCTGTGGACTAAGTTGTAGATTCCATTAAAAGCAAAGAAGATATTTCCTCTCTGAGAATAAGAAAAATTTGACATATAACCTTTCCTTAAGTGGAATCAAGGAAAAGGAGTCAAGAGGAAATCAGGGTAATAACATTAAAAACAAAACATTAAACAAACAAACAAACCAACATTCATCTAATATCTCTTTATATACAAGTAAATATATATTGCCTTACATTTGAAAACTGTGATCTGACTTAAAATGAGTAGGTACCGATAGCTCCATATTAGCCTTGGTTTAATTTTAATGTATTCAGCTCCACATTGTGGACATGTAAATCACCCTCTGATCTAGCCATCCCCATCAAATAACAACCAATTTATCTTGCCAAGGGGGGACTCTTATGCTCTATAGAGGGTCAGGTCAGTTCCATGCAAATTGGTCCTCATCCTTAGGAGTATGTGTTGGAATATATGCTCTGATTAACAATGCTGAGGTGAGCATTGCTTTTTCTTAATGAGTGTCTCTTAAATACACATTTTCTCCATGGGGCCATCATCTGTTATAAGCATGCTCTATTGCCTAACTACAGGTCAAATTATGCATTAGCTCTTTTGTTTAGCTTCCTTTCTAAGAAGCTCCAATTCTATCTCAAGCATCCATTAAATAAAGGTTAATTATTGTGTGGTTTACTTTAAGAACAAAGACCTTGAGAAGCCCATGTTCCAATGAAACCTACCTTCCATTTTTTCCAGTGCATGGCCATGATGTTTTACTACCTCCTTGTCCTCAAGCACTGCTTCATGTACTTTGACTCTATATGTTTCAACAATTGAGAATCACCTCAGATACTACTTAGATGTATGTCACTAATTTTGTAAGTTAATTGCTAACTTTTCACGAAACATTATACCACTCATGGATATTTATCATACAGGGAACGAGAATAATGAGCAAAAATGAGTTTAAACAGATTATATTAGAAATACTTATAAGTAATACACACACACACACACACACACACACACACACACACATTATATGAGGCTGGAGAGATGGTTTGGCTGTTGAAAGTACTTGCTACTCTTTCTGAAACCCGAGTTTGTCTTTCAGCACCAATGTCCAGGAGTTCACAATGGCTTATACCCCAAATCCAAGGGATTCCACACCCTGTTCTAGTTGCTGAGAGTGAAGGTAAAGTTAAGAATACATAAAATTTTTAAACTCACATACTTTGTATTGTTGGGAGTTAGAGCCCCACCCCACCCTGATGTTTAAGGAAGCACAGGAAATATTTAGTTATTCAAACATTTAATTTTTTTCATTGCTGGATTATGATTTCTGTGTTGAATAACGTGAGAGTGTATGTTCTGAATTGTGTTTGATTGGTTATAATTTGTAGGCAAGCAGCAGATTCTTTTAGTCTGTTAGAAATTAGAGACCTTGTTTGCTTTTGCTCACATTAGCACCTTTTATACATAAGACAATCAACAGAATTGTTTCTTATGTAATTGATGTCCTACAGCCAAACTAATCTTGAGTGGAAACATTTTTTTATTAAAATTAAACACCCACAGTTAGGAATGGATGACTTATCATTTCTCTTTCATTATTAATCATTTCAATTTTGAGGTGAATATAGGAAAGTATGTATGTACTATGTCAAACAATGAGTTCTTAGACAAACATAAACCATATACTCATAAACTATAATTATATTTATTCCACTATCATGTGATACACTGATGAATTTATTGTAAATCTTATACCTTGAACATCTAAAAGTTAGAGTAAATGCCTTTAATCTCAAAACTTTGGAAGCATAAGCAGGTAGGCCTCTGTTATTTTGAGCACAGCCTTGTATACATAATGAATTCCAAGTTAGCCAGCACTAAAATATGAGAACTTATCTCAAAAAAAAGCCATTTAAAGACATACCTCCTGCAAAGATCTCAATGAAATATCTTTAAAACCACTTTTCTATAAAGTTTATAAAGTTTGGAAACTGAAAAAAAGTGACAACAGCAATTCTAACATTATAAAACAAAAACTGCTTCTATTTCTAAAAAAAAAAAAAATCTGTGTTTGCACTTCATCCTTACTTTGCATGAACTTATTATCTCTATTCTACTGCCCTCTGTTGTCCATCTTTAATCTGTAGAATTCTGCGTTTATCACAAGACCACACTGTGCACCAAGGAAACTGCAAAGAGGACCACAGAACATTACGCAGACACAAATTAACAGAAGTGCAATTCTTTTGTCATGTACAGAAAGATAGCTTCCTACAAGGAACAGGTACTAAATGAGAAAAAAAGTAGAGCAAGCTGATTTGTGTCTGAACTCTGAAATCAGAAACAGCTGCCCAAGTCACAGTTTTATCACTGGACAAAGTCTTTGTAATCTTTATAAGTACCAGTTTATTTTTTTATCATCCCTAATAGTATGACTTACCTCATGGGCTTGGTATGAGAGTTATACATGGTATTCATTACAGTACATCATTTGTTAATGAAGTCTTATAATGAAATCATTACATTCTGCTTGCAATTCTAGAAGTGATGATAGTGATATAGAAAGAAAATGCTATATGGAGAAGTCTAAGTGAACAATGGTGTTAAATTCTTGTTAGCATTATTTGAGATGGAATATTCTGATTCTTGCCCTTATTCAAGTCTTCTATCTCACTTAACAGGATAGGAATTACCCATTACTCAACACTTTTTTTTAAATTGGATATTCTCTGTATTTATATTTCAGATGTTATCTCCTTCCCCAAATCCCATCTCCTCTTCCCCTCCCATTGCCTCCATGAAGGTGCTCCCTCTCCTAGCCACCCTCTCCTACCTCAGCATCTTGGCATTCCCCTACACTGGGAAAATGAGCATTCCCTGGACCAAAGTCCTCTACTCTCATTGATGCCAGAAAATGCTATCCACTGCTGCATAAGTACCTCGGGCCGTGGTCTTTCCATGTGAACTCATTGGTTGGTGTTTTAGTCCCTGGTGGGTTTGATTAGTTGGTAATTTTGTTCTTCCCATGGGGTTACAGACCCTTTCAGCTCCTTTGGTCCTTTCTCTAGCTCCTTCATTTGAGTCCTCGAGTTCAGTCTGATGGTTAGCTGCAAGCATCCTCCTCTGTATTATTATGGCTCTGGCAGAGCCTCTGAGGAGGCATCTATATCAGGTTCTTACCATTAAGTACTACTTGGCATCAGCAATAGTGCTTGGGTTTGGTTGCATCCCCAGGTGAGGCAGTCTCTGGATGATCTTTTCTCGAAACCCTGCTCCTCTATTTGTCCCTTTACTTCAAAGACATAAATTTTACATTAAGTTGTTTGATTTATTTTTACCTGATTTTTGTATGGGATAGAGATAAGGCTCTAATGTTTCTATACATATAGATATTCAGTTTTTCAAGTACCTATCGTTAAAGTGGGTTTTCCATAACTATACTTAGTGGCTTTCTCAAGTCACAAATGGTCGTATTTGCTTTACGGTATTTCTGGATATGCTATTTTGTTTATTTCAACTGTTTGTTTTGAGTCAGTACCATACTTGTTTTTTTCTATGAATCTGGGTATTGTTTGAAGTCGGGTATTATGATGCCTACAGCCCTGCTCTTTTTGTCAGGGGGTCTTCTACTGTTTGGGGTTTTCTGTGTTTCCATGTGAGTTTTGGATTTTTAAAAATATTCCTGTCTCCCAACCAAGTACTAACAAGGCCCGACCCTGCTTAGCTTCTGAGATCAGACAAGATCAGGCGCATTCAGGATGGTATGGCCATAGTTGGAAAGATCAATGTGCAATTTCATCCGGAATAACAAAAGACCTAGAATAGCGAAATCCATCCTCAACAAAAAAACATCTGCGGGAATCACTATCCCTGATCTCAAGCTATATTACAAGGCAATTGTGCTAAAAACTGCATGGTACTGGTACAGAAATAGGCACGTGGATCAATGGAATAGAATAGAATAGAAGATCCAGAAATGAGCCCTCATGTATATGGTCACCTGATTTTTGACAAAGGAGCAGTAAACATTCAATGGAAAAAGGACAGCCTATTCAACAAATAGTGCTGGTCCAACTGGCACTCAGCATGCAGAAGAATGAAAATAGACCCTTTCTTATCTCCTTGTACAAAGCTCAAGTGTAAGTGGATCAAAGATCTCCACTTTAAACCAGGTACACTGAAACTATTAGATGAGAAAGTAGGGAAAATCTTAGAACACATAGGCACAGGAGAAAATTTTCTGAACAAAACACCAATGGCTCAAGCTCTAAGGTCAAAGATTAACAAATGAGACTTAATGAGATTGCAAAGTTTCTGTAAGGCTAAGGACATTGTCAAGATAACAAAAGGCAGCCAACAGAATGGGAAAAGATCTTTACCAACTCCACATCAGATAGAGGCCTAATATCCAAGGTATAAAAAGAACTCAAAAAGCTAGACACCAGAGAATCAAACAACCCTATTAAATATGGGGTACAGAGCTAAACAAAATGTTCTCAATTGAGGAATATCGAATGGCTGAGAAACATCTAAGGAAGTGCTCGACATCTTTAGCCATCAGGGAAATGCAAATCAAAACAACCCTGATATTCCACCTCACACCAGTCAGATTGGCCATGATCCAAAACTCAGATGACAACAGATGCTGGGGAGGTTGCAGAGAAAGAGGAACACTTCTCCACTGTTGGTGGGGTTGTAAACTGATACAACCACTCTGGAAATCAGTCTGGCGATTCCTCAGAAAATTGGACATAGTACTACCTGAAGACCCAGCTATTCCACTTCTGGGCATATACCCCAGAGACACTCCAATATACAACAAAGATACATGCACCACAATGTTCATAGCAGCTCTATTTATAATAGCCAAAAGCTGGAAAGAACCCAGATGTCCTTCAGTAGATGAATGGATACAAAAATTGTGGTACATTTACACAATGGAGTACTACTCAGCTATCAAAAACAATGACTTAACCAAATTCTTAAGAAAATGGTTGCATCTAGAAAATATCATCCTGAGTGAGATAACCCAGTCACAAAAGAACAGACATAATATGCAGTCACTGATAGTGGGATGTTAACCCCAGAGGCTCAGACTGCCCCAGAAACAACTCACAGACTGTGTGAAGTTCAAGAAAAAAAGAAAACAAAACAAATAAAATCCTTACACACCAAGAAAACGTTGACTAATTCCGGGTTACATCCTGTTTTACATTTACTTTTTGTTCATTGTAACTAGTAAGACCTTAATGCAGAGTATCAATCCTTAAAAAAAAAAAAAAAAGCCAAGCACTAATACAATTCTATTTGTATACATTTATGCAAAAATGCTTAAAATTTTTTTCTTTTATCTTTGTTTTTTTAAAATAAAGTTTAAAAAAATAAAAATAAAAACATTCCTGTGAGGGATGTAACTGAATTTTTAAGAGAAACTGGATTGTATTCAGTAATGTGATGATTTTTATAGTTTGTATTCTGCTGATCCAAAAAACATGGATGTTCTTTTTTTTTTTTTTTTTTTTTTTTTTTAGTATTTTTAACAACTTCTTTGGTGTCTTTTAGTTTCCATTGTAGAAGTGTTTAACAAAACATGACTAAGCACTGAGTCTTGTATTATGTTTTCTGGGGCTGTCAATCTTCCTTTTCCCTTCATCTAGCATGCATGTACATTGTACTCCAAGTCATATTCTTTTCACACTATGCTTTCTTTTTATTTTACCATTCTGTGTGTTTAATACCACAGCCTCAGTGCCTTCCCACTATCTTCTGACTCATAGGATATTGCTCTCTAGATGATCCTGGTTTACTTACCATGGATCCCTGCAATTAGTGTGTGAACCATGTCCTCTGGCTTTCTTGAAAATAAGAAGTCTGCTTCCAAAAAACAAAAAACAAGCATAAAACTCCAAAAAAAATTGAAACCTGATTCTATTCCATGACCTTTACATTTGTTGTTTGTTTACTGGAACTCTCTCCTTCAAAGAACTTCAAAAATACTGGCTCCTTCTTTTACTTCAGCTCTCATCTTAAGCATCTGAGAAAGTATCCTTCCCACCTAAATGAAAGCAGTTTCAAAGATGCTTCTGTAGCATGACCTATTTTAGGCTCACCATCAATATTGCCATGGCATTTTGGGAGTATTTTTGTTATTCGTATGTTTCCCATAATCTAGAATGAGAGCAGGCACTTACATGCATTTCATGAAATGCAAATACTCAATACCTAACACAAGTGCTAAAGATATCTATTGAATGAATAAAGAAGTTTGCATTTTCCATGTGAAGAAAGCAAGACACAGCCATTCATAGTTGTCAGTCACTTTGATAATACTGGAATCACAATGTACAGTTCATGGCTTTGAAGCTGTGAGTCTACTGCTTGAACCTAAAACTCTTCATGGCCACTCCAGGATAGCAACTCAAATACCTTAGCTACAGAGACTAGGCTACAAAGTCAGTAAAATGATGTTCTTAGCAATGAATAAATCAGCATCACTGTAGTAAAACTGGCCAATACTTTTATCAGAAATTAATTCATTATTTTTTCCCTTGGCTCTAATGAATATGTTAATAGGAATTACTTTTTATGCCTGAGATTACACTACTGATTATATTTTTAGTTCCTACGTTTTCTTTTGTGATGGGAAGGAAGTTTGAGAATAAACAGATTTATAGCAGTAGAAATTTCCTTGCTTAGCAGTAAGGACTCTTATATTGACCAAAGTATCTTTCCTAGAGATTCCAATAACTATCGAAACAAATAAGCTGAGGTTGATTCCTAAATACATACACACTGAGGCAACATTTGACTTTTATACTAAGTGTTCAAATATAACCTAGAGTGCATGAATAATTACTGCCATGGGAATGGTTATTCTTTTGCTCCACTTTAATTCACACCAAACCTTCTCTGGCTATGTTATAAGAGGATTATGCTATCACTGTTTAGGTTACTGTTAGTGTTAGATCCCACTCAGAGTTTGCAAAATTAAGCTATTTGTGAGAATTAATGTTTGTTGTTTGGAGAGTGAAGGTCTCTCACAACTTAAAAATTTGGAAATTTTGCTCAAAGACTTAGATTTCATGATATCTTTTAAAAGTCAAAAAGCAGGTAAATACAGACCTAACTAACATTAATTGGTTAAGAAAAAAAGTGCCAAGAAAATAACTTGAGGAAGAATGACAAAATGCACTAAGGAGAAGGCCAGTCTAAAATTATGATAAAGAATTTTGTCAAAAAGAAGTGAAAGATCAGGTATGTCAAATACACTGATAGGTCAAGTCATCAGAGGACTTAAAACTTACTTGGTCATTTTCATTAGCATCATTTAGTATGGAGAGCTTTTGGACCCCTTCTAGGAATTTGGCAGGCATTTGGCATTGGCTAGGATAAGCTCAAGATCTTGATAATCTTGATAAGCCCCGAGACATAGTGACCAGGAGATTTTGTTCATTGCCTTGTTTGTTCCTTGACGATTTTGTTTATGCTTTGTTTGTTCCTTGACCTAGAACTGACCCTATTATTTGTATGTACCTAGAATAATTTAAAAGAGGACTGGAAAACTTTGAACCCATTTCAGCTTCAGTTTCAGAACTGTCTGGAGTCAAGATAAAATGTTGTCTAACTGTCTTTTCTTTTTTCAATCTTCCTCCCTTTCTGGAGACCATGTTGACTGATTGAGCTCACTTGATCAGTTATGGTCATTGGAGAGTTTGATAAAAGCAGCTTTGGTAAATGATGAGGGTAAAAAAAATATATGGGTACCAAAAATTTTTCCTTAAGGTATAATTTACTTTGTAAAGAATCAAATATATTTAGTTATACTGTCCGTAGTTTTGGACATTCCACAATATAGGATCAGAAAGGAGAAGCAGTCAATAGATTCAAGTAGGCAACCAGGAAGATGATCTAGGACAAATGATGTGAAGAGCCTTAGTAATCTATCCATAGTAATAAGAATGTGAAGAGTTTAAGTAGATATAGATGCCAATAGACAGGTACATAGAGTTTAAGTTCTTTCCAGTGTCTTTTGTTGTTGTTGGTGGTGGTGGTTTTGTTTGTTTGTTTGTTTGTTCTTGTCAGTGATGTGGAAAAGAGTTGGGAGGATTTGCTGTAGATATGGAGCAGTCAGGAAATCATAAAGTAGTTATTTAAGCACAGTGTACTGGCTGGTTTTTGTTTCAACTTGACAAAAGCTGGAGTTATCACAGAGAAAGGAGCCTAAGTTGGGGAAATGCCTCCATGAGATCCAGCTGTAAGGCATTTTCTCAACTAGTGATCAATGGAGGAGGGCCCAGCCCATTGTGGGTGGTGCCATCCATGGGTTAGTAGACCTGGGTTCTATAAGAAAGCAGGATAAGAAAGCCAGTAAGTAACATCCCTCCATGACCTCTGCATCAGCTCCTGCTTCCTGACCTGCTTGAGTTCCAGTCCTGACTTCCTCTGGTAATGAACAATAATATGGAAGTGTAAGCTGAATAAACCCTTTCCTTCCCAACTTGCTTCTTGGTCATGATGTTTGTGCAGAAATAGAAACCCTGACTAAGACAGGGAAGACTGAACCAAGAATATACAGCACGACCACAGAGAAACATCAAGGATACATTTGAAGTTCATGGTAATTACATTAAAACCTGTCAATATTGCCATACTTCCCTTCAGTCAAGATAAGCAGAAATACAGAGGCAACATAGCACAGATGAATGAGTAGGCTTACATAGGGTTGTGATTTTCACAAGCCTATGGGATAAAGGGAGAAAGAGAAAAAAGCAATCAAGATGTATACATGGAAATATAACAATTGTTCGCTGTATTTAAGTATTCTCAGTGGGGAACAAAGAAAGACACAGTGCAAAATTGTGAGCTGCCTCAGTTTCTTGGCACCAGTGAATTATTGAAAATAGTTTATAGAAAAATAGGGCATGGAAGCAAGAGACTAGAAATGAAGTAACAACCATCAATACTCTATACTTCAGATGACCTATGACATTTCTTGATTGTTCTTTTTGTTCCTGAGTAGATTTTCATTTTTTAGTGTACAGAATAGGTTAAAACCTTAATTCTTACTAATCAACTATAGAGCAGCAATTTCCTACAGATTGTGTTGTGACACAAGGCACCATACTAAAGAAGCTACATACACACACCAGGTACTGTATATAAACAGCAGCTTACCAATGGCTGCTTAAAATTAATTCTCACTTATATTTATAAACTATAATCTATTAATTTTATGAAGTAAAAATTCAGCTAACTCACTAACGAAATGCATGCTTCTGTCTAATAAACATATTGAATAGAGCTGAATTTCATTAATATTATACAATAGAGTGGTTATATTTGTGAGTTATACAGCTAATGTATAATGATTTCATAATATTTTCTAAGCCACAACATATCTAATTTGCTGTTAATGGGAGGAAACAAAATACAATTGCCATGTATTTTCTATTTTAGGTTATATATAATTTTATAAACAAGCACATTATAAAAATTTTGGATGTTGAAAAGTAATGTCAGTCAACTATGTAATCATTTACACATAATTAGTATAAAAATAATTAAAGCAAAGACTCCTACTTGTAACAGAAAATAGATCAAAAATAGGTAATTGCATTTCATTTCATCCTACCTGGGCCAAATAAGATAGTGCTACTGTCTCAAGACCCTGTTGTACAATCTTGAACTTTTCTGGGGTCAATTAATTCTATAAGATTCAGGCTTTCATTTTTCCAACAAGAAACTATCTGGTGGCTTGGAAATTGCTACCCAGACAACCAACTTGTTGACACTTAACTTTTCTAGGATCAATAGTTAGGCTGGAATTGAATTGTGAGAAATGTTCAATGTCCTTGAAAATCTCTTGGTAGCCATGGAAGAGAGGAAGCCACGAGGGTAGAAGGTGATAAAAACTATTTCTTAGTGTCTGAGATTGACTAAGGCACTTTTTAAAAGACATAGCTTTTCTTGCTATATTACATAAAGTGAACAACATGAGAGCAAAAAAATAACACCATTTTACTGTATATTTCTTTCTTTAAATGATAGAATTATTCAAACATATGAAGAAATCAAGAAGACTTACTGTGCACAAATTATATATATTCAAGAATTAAAAACTGCTACCAGTACCACTGTCATATACTAGAATATTTAGTTTTATTACCTTTTACATTAGCATAAAAAGTGAGGGGTTCTAGTCGTGTGTGTGTGTGTGTGTGTGTGTGTGTGTGTGTTATTATACTTTGTTCTAGAATAATTCCTACTTCTCTGAGTTGGTGAGACTGGTAGATCCCTGTAGAATGATGGCTCCCAGACTTTACTGAGCCTTACCAAGGGACATCTGGGAGGTAGTATTCCAAAGTTTTCCTCATCCCAATTGTTTTTGTTCCCTAGGGGCTGCTGCACAAATAAAAGGAGTTACCAATTATATTTAAATCTAAGCCTCTGATTCTGATCTACCTGGAGCCAAGGAGCCATTGGCTCAGATGGTATCAATAAAAGTTATAATCAAAGCCAGTCTGATGTGAAATAGAAAGAGGGGACCACTGTGGGAAAGATATAGAGACACTGAGAATCTCTAGCATCTCTAGAGTATTTTCTTCATATCTAGACAATTATCCATGAAATACCACAATTCTTAGGCAAAGGATGTAACTCAGCAGTATAGTAATTGGCTAGAATGTAGTAGACCATGTATTTAACCTCAAACATGAACAAAAAAAAAAGACCATGTATTTAATCTCAAACATCAACAACACAAAAAACAGTACACAGCTTTCTTAAAAGTGAGAACACTGTGAGGTAAAATCATAGAAGCACAGCTTAGCACTCATTATAGGTAGCCTACAATTGATGGGTCCTCTCGTCTGGTCTAGTCTCTACTACAAAGAATTTGTGCCCTAAAGAAAATGGGTGAATCTCCATCTATGACAGTATGTATACAAGATAAATCTGGAGCATCTTTCAGTAATGTAAGGAACTCATTGTAGAAAGAAAAACTACCCAGCAAAGATGGGCTTATACCAAAAAGAAACAGGAGCCAAATGAAGGAGCTTCCAATTTCTAAATTTATAAGATCTCAACAAAAATAATAGTGGTGTTATAATTTATATCAATATTCTATTGTGAAGGGGGTAGAATATCATTTCCCACTTCTAAGGATGAACTGTGAATAATGACTTCTTCTTCTAAAGACTATAGTAAAAATCCTGGTGTGATATCACAAGCCTATAATCCCAACACTTGCTACAGGTCAGTTTAATATACATAACTAGTTCCCAGAGATTTAAGAAAAGTTGTTTTTTTTTTTTTTTTTTTTTTTTTTTTTTTTTTTTTTTTTTTTTTTTTTTTTACAGTAAAGACAAATTCTGCTTCAGAGCAGGTGATCAAAGTCAACACCAATAGTCATATTATATTGATTATTTGTAACCTGGATATGTATTATGGTGATGGAATTTTGCTAAGAGTAAGGGTTGAAAGGGGAGAATGGAAAGAAAGGAGACAGCAAGATTGAGGACAGTTGCATAGTAGAGGCAGTAATCAATAACTAGTTCGTTGATTCAATCAAAAACCTTTGTATAGTGGAATAATGCTTTTTAAAGGAAGCATACATTTATGAAAACAAACAGAATCCAAAACAAATAGATTAGAAGAAAAAAGAAGTACTTTTGATTGGCAGGCTTCAGTAATGCTAAGGATTAATAAGGGGCAAGCAGGCAAAGAGTTGTGACATCCTGGAAAACACAGTGTCGGTCTTGAAAATAGTGAATGATATCTATTTCTCAGTTGTGCCAAGAGCTGCACAAGTGGAGTATACTGCCTATCACTAAGGAATCAGTAATATAATTGCTGCTTTTGTTACGAACATGAGGATTCATCTTACCTTCAAAAGAAACTAACCTCTCTGTCTGTTCCTCTCAGTACTCCCCTGCACATGTACACAAATGTGATTCTAAGGCTTCAGGAGCTTTCTCTATTCATACACTACCTTGTTCTCTTGGCCTTTAGAACACTGAGGGCTCACCAGGGAGTTCCAAGTGCTTTTGATGAAGAAGTGACATAGCTTTACACCTGAGATAAAAATAGAAAGGGTCTGTATTTCCAAGAAGTTAAAATCAAATAGTAGAGTGCAGGTCCCTGGTGAAAATGGCAGAATTGAAAAGGAAGTTGAAGGTCATTTCAGCTGTGTACTTTAATACCTAATGCAGTCTTTATCTGAAATGGTAGCGCCTAGGTCACAATGCTGGGCTGTGGGGGGACATCATACTGTGGAGCCACTAAGGTAAATCATTTTGCTTCTTATTGTAAATTTCTGGCAAGAATTAGATCTGTTAAATCTTCAGAATATGGGACTCAGATCTTCATAGTAACCAAGTGTTTATTTAGTTTTATGTTGAACGTTTAGACAGAGTAAAGCTAATTTTGCAAATTGTCTGGATAGTAACAGTAGTTCATTTGCTGCAACGTCTCCGGACAGCCTTTGAAGCTACTTTCCATCAACAAGAGAGGCAAGATCTTGGCCTAAATGATATGTAAGGTCAGTTCCATGGCCAGGCACCAAGATTATTGAGTCAACTGCCTCTGTGGTGAAATGATTGTTACTATAGGACTCTGGAGCAGGGGTGGAGTTAGGAAAGAAATGAATCACACAATGTTCTAAATTAAAGAAATATACACAGTGAGTAGGAGTCCTACCTATGACAATCTGATAAGAATGTGGTGTGTAGTTCCAATCAATCACTAAAGTTGAGGCTACTGAGTGCTTTAGTGTGTTGCTACACAACATGAGTCACCCCGGCCACCATTCCAACACAGCATTCTAAAACAAAAGACTGCAAGGCATGTGGCTGAACATTTTCATGTGATACTTACCTTAAAACACAAGTGTAGAATCCACTGTCTTGTGCCTCAGCTGAGTGAAACCATATGGCATCTTCCTCCTTGCTCATCCTGACCTCTGAAAAGATAATGGGCTCTTCCAAGTCACCTTTGTTTCTGTACCACATGAGCCTGAGCCCGGTACTCTGGGCCATGCTGTAGTTGGTGCGGATATAACTGTAGAAAAGGGCACATTTCACTCGGACAGGTTCACCTGCCAAAGCCATGTAGGTCTTGAGATCCACCGACCAATCAATGCAGCCATCCACTGAAAAAAAACAAGACATGAGATGTGAGGAGCATCCTTTATAACAACAGCAACCACTGCCATCATGTATAATGGGACTTTCTATGAGTCAGAGCTTTAAATATGGCTTTATTCAATCCTCCCAGTGAAGGACACACACCAGCATCTTCCTTTGACTTTAGAAAGTATAGGTGCCCCTCTAGCTCTGTGTCCTTAAGACATCTACAGCAACAGCAACTTTAGGGTAAAAAAAAAACAATCTTCTGGCTAAGCCCAAGCCCCACCCCCACCCCCACAGACATAAAGTTCTCTAGCACTTCACAGATGGCTTCATGATTATCCTGAAGCTGTGCAGTGGTACAGTAGTCTGCCAAGTGAAACGCTCCAGTTAACCAGAAAACCTTTTCTCTGAGATTATACGAACTTAGACTGCTAGTGTGACACAGGCTGGCATGCCACTCTCAGGTCAGTCTGACTGTTTGGTAGAAGTCATATAAGTCAAGTATTACTAAGAAGACCCTACCCGGACCAGGTCCAGTTCTGGATATGACCACTTATGTTCATTTCTTAATGGTGAGAACACTGAGATGCACTACCCAAGACCACAGAGATAATAAATGGTTACAACTCAATATCTGACCAGAGACTGTGTATATTCTCAACCCCTACTTTATACCACCTATGTCTATAGTCCAGAGAATAGCCTCTGAATTATTTACTTGCTGTTGACATTGTAAGTGCTGGACACCTAAACTGATTACTCCCCAACACACACACACACACACACACACACACACACACACACACACACACACACACACATACACACACACACACACACACACACACACACACAGGACCTATTAATAGCAGATATTTAAACATAGGTTGCTTTCTCTTTATACTCATAGACCTCCCTTGCTGCTTAGGTGATATATGCTCATAGGGATGTATTATATTAATGCCAATTTTAATCAGATAATATTGGGTGGATAAATCTAGTATTAAAGAAATACAGATACAGTAAAATCTCTATTTCCAGAAGGATTAGAAATAGATGCAGAATCTAATTTGTATGCTACTCATACAACCAGCATAAGTATACCTCTGACTGCCTATTGGTCTTTTAAAGAATTTTATCAATTGATGCTGTCTTTTTCTATTACCTGATTACCCTTTATAATCACATCTAAAGAATCTGTAAATTCTTCCATTTTAAAATGAATTTTTTGCTTATAATTCTGTAGGGCTAGTCTGTTTCCTTTCTCGGATGTTGGAAACACTGTGGCACAGTGTGTTTAATCTTTTAACCTCAGTTGCCAGGAAGCTTACAGCCAAATGCAATGCTCAAATATAATAACTATCATACTTCAAAGTTTCAGCTTCTCTCTATGAAGGGTTATTGAACTAGGGTTCAAGGGCACTCAAGGGAAGGTGCCCTAATAGGCTTTAGACTGTTAGCAAAATAATGTGCCTATTCATACAGGTGTACTTTTCTTGGAAGATTTTAGACTACACTTCATTAGATTATAAAAGATGTGTGTAGCCTAAAATTCCATGGTTTCTTTGCATAGTTGTTGTATGGTTTTGCAGAGCAAACCCATGGCCTTTTGCAGGTTATTTAAGTATTCTGAGATTGATTTAAAACCTAAGCATGATTTTCTATTTCGACTACCCTGGTCTATATAGACTTTTATGACAAGTTCCTCAGGTAGTATGTGAATGTTCAGAACAATAATAACTTTTGCATTAACAAATTTGAGTTGGAAAACAATCTCAAATTGTATAATTATCACCTTGGTGCGAAAAAAAAAAAAAAACTTTCTCTTTTCATTTGCTTCTTCCTGTCTTTCAGTTTCCACCTCTAACCTCTCTGTTATATAATATAGATCACTGCAAGCTCAAGCTAATTTCATAATCTTAGCAGGCTAGTTTCACCTAAAAACTACAAGGAATTATTGCTATTGAAGATAATAAAAATATTCGCTCCTGAATCACAACAGTCATGTCCAAGAACAGTTTGTGACATTCAACTGCCATTACAATTAGCTTTATCACACAGACCTTGAAAACACACGGAGAATTCATTTTGTTTTGAATACCTCCCTAATCCAGAGCATTTTTAACAGATATATGGTCCTGTGCTTCTTCTTCTCTGTTTTAGACATCAGGGAAGAAGTTTTTATGAAGGTTTTAGTCAACAGCCAAAACAAACAACAAACATACCAAAAATTTAGCAGCTAGAGGGAAGTACAATTTCTAATTTTCATTTTTGTAATTTCTTCATTTTTTATAAACGACTTTATTTTGCAAAACAAAGATACATGTAAAGATGTTAAACATTTTTTGCTTAAAATTATACATTTTTGTCAGTACTGTTTTTTCAGACATTAAAATAAATTTTACATAAAACCATGTGAATATGTTTTTTAGTCAGTACTTGATTTTTTTCAAGGGCTGGAGAGATGGCTCAGCCGTTAAAGGCTAGGCTCACAATCAAAAATTTCTTCATTTTTAATATTCACACTGCATGATTGCACCATGACCTATTCCATCAGACCTAAAGGACCTTTCCTATAAGATAGACAAGGATATGATGCTGGGAATTCTGAAGGCTTATCTGATACCAATTTTTTTTCCTCCAGAAAACACTCTAGGAGAAATCTATTTCCATGAGTTAAGGTATTGTAGCTTTATATCTTTAAATCATTAGACCACTACTAGATTCTAACAAGGTAGCTTGATTTGTTTTTATTGGATTTCTATTCTTAGCTGTTCACCTGAGGGAAAGTAATGGGTAGCATAAGATATAGTACATTTATTTTTAGATTTGGAATGAGTGAGAACAACTAAAATGTATAGAGTGAAGTTCAAGGCCTAAAAAATCAGGTGTGATGCCAGCAATAAAGAACTGAAATCTTAAGATTTAACAGGAAGCACAGAGAGATGTCAGAGGATTACAAAAAAAAATGTAACCACAGTTCACACATGTCTGAATTTTCAAGTGCCACCAGGAATCACAAGTTTAAGTTACATTGATGCCACAAAGAGATTGTAATAGCACATCAAATGTCCAGAGTCATTTGCATGCTGAATGGCCATACATATTTGGAAAATAGCTGCAGAGATGCATCTGTGAGGAAGTTGGCAAATGTGCATGCTATAGCCAAGGAGTTTACATGGTGAGACTGTGTAGTCTACACAGAAGCCCCCAGAGGAGGCTAGCCTATGAGTTTCATCTCATCAACCTAGCATCCGGTCCACAAAACCATCCAGCCCTATTCTGTTTACAATTCCAGGAGCAGCTCTAGAAGCCGACCTCCCACGGGGCTTCAGGGAAGTGTTTTCCATATAGACTGGATTCTCTCACAGATGAATTTATAACTGGGTCTCTCTGATTCATTACAAGTGTGAACAGAGGCACCACAGGTAGGGAAACACTTTTTTCCTCAAATGGTGAGATTCTGCAGTTGGCAAAGTTGATTACAGAAAAACAGATTGAAAATATAAAAGGGTTCTCCATAAAGTCTCATGCCTAGCTACCATCTTGATTTAGATCTCTGGAAGGCTCACAAATTATTATCTTTGATTCAGTCTTCTTGGCAGAAGATTCTTTAATATTGAAATTTTCCAAACCAAGTATAACAGAGCAAAGAAACCTACTAAAGTTCAGGGCTCTATTTTTATTCCAATCTGCAAAACAAGTAAATAGGTGTGTGATTGGGGGTCTTAAGGTGATGTTTCAAAACAAGGGGTGCACGGACTGTAAGCATGGACGCTGGGGCATTCATGCAGTCTGTTTTGCCACAAGAAGAACCTAAGGAGTATAAACTAGTAAAATCTCCTGCAAAGTGCCCTAGGATACTGCAGCAAAGCAGTTTATCCATTTTATAATCACGATTCTCACTGCCATACTTACCTGCCCTAAAAGAATGAAGTCCAGTAAAAGTGTATGACTCCTTGTAAGAGGATATGATTCAAATTAACCGTGTTTAATACATTCCTTTTTATAAATTTTGTTTTGTTTTTTAACTTTATCAAATTCATCCCATTCATTTTTACCACCAGCTTTTTCTTGAATCAATTGGGTAGTTAGTAATTGGGGGCAATTCAAAAAATTTCCACTAGAGGGAGAGCTGTCCAAGTCTTTGTATAGCACTTAAGTTTTCTGTGCCTACTCTCGAAAACTAAGAATTTGTTAGAGGTCAAGCACGAAGCACTTGTTGTTGGGAAAGATCCATAGCAGAGCTAGGAGGATGCACAGCCAAAAACTGGGGATGCAGCAGAGATCATTCTCAAAAGAGAGGGCGGAGAGCAGCTGGAAACACATAGCAGCAACAAGAGAAATTCACTGAATCCTTAACTTTAGACTAGGTAAGCAGTACACTAGATGGTGAGATGTTTTACAAGCCCCTCCCCACCCACATACACACATTTTATTCTCATGTTTACTCAGGAATAAAGGGACTCAATATTCTCATTTACTAAAAAGAAAACAAAACTGAGAGAATTTAGGAGACTAGCTCAAGATCACCGGAGGTACAGTGACAGCAGACACAACCCCCATCATTCCCCATTGGGATAAAGCGAACTCCGGAGCTATGGCTCGTGGTGTATGTGTGTTTCATATTCTTCCTCTTATAGTCTTCAAAGTTCTAACTCACAATCCAGTAGAAGATTATATTCTGCTTGGTGGCATCCAAATTGTCATAGGTTTGCGCCAGAGTCCACATCTGCCCTTTCAATATGAGTCCTAGTCTCTGCTTGCATAAACACTGTATGAATAATAGCCATCAAATAATATAAGCCAATTATTTACCTATGAATCACATACAGTGCTTACAAATTAATAAGTTATTAATAACCTATGTATATCACGTTTCTTCCTAAGATGAGGTCAAAACTTTATGTATATAGTATCTAACCTTCATCAATGTATTTAAATTGAATATCTAAAGTGGATCTCCAAACCTTTGCCATTATAATCTAGTCATAGAGATGTGTGCTTATCTTCATATTTATACCAATAATTATCAGATATAACATTATGAACCCTGATCTTAGAAATTTAATATTAGAATTATGTGTGTTCTATTTCTAACTCAGGCTGCTCTGCCTCCTAAAGCCAAATATCTTTTTATTTAAAGCCACCAAAGAGGACTGTGTCTCCTGTAGTCGTTTCTCCAGAACAAGCAAGTCAAATGTTCCAAGAAGTGATTGACTTGTGCATTTATTGCTATATCTCTGCCTATTTGCTTCGATCCTAGGCGTGTGGATATGTCTGTTCATCATTTTTTAAAATACATTTCTGACTGGGAAAAAGAAACATTGTCTTTTAAATTTCATCTGTGCTTCAATATCCACCAATAGACAGAAGATTTCCTGTTTCAGCTCTATAAATGCAATGAATGATCACTGCTTTGTGTTTTTGAACACGTCTTTACTTTTTTATGAATTGGATTATATGTTCCATTTTCATGCCTTTACCCCCTACGATTCATCAATGGGAAAGTTCTGCTGAGATAGAGACCTTCATCTCATTTCAACCTAGTCATTATGCTTAATAATGGCTGGCAACCATTTTAATTGCCCTGTCATTACAAGATCTGTGTAATGCTTTGTCAGGATCATCATTTTGATTTTTATCTGTTGGGAAAACCTGGAGGGGGTATAATGGAAGGGAAGTCACACTGGCACATTACATCGAACTCCTCAAATCCTGTTTCCTTGAGGCCTGACGAACTCTTGAGAAATGGTCAGTAGCTCTTCTCAGATGCAGTGATGTTAATGCTGAGAATGGACAGTAAATGTGTCCATGGGAGGCAGGATATCAGCACTGCCCACAATCCCTCTGCCAGAGTTGCTACTGCCTACTTAAACCCAGAATAGTTGGCAGTAAGCCATTTTCCTGTGCTAGTTCAGCCCCACTACCCATAATTGTTCACAGTTATCAGAGGCAAAAACCTTGGGTGTCATCCATGAATCTTATCTTTTCCTTCCCAATAACCTTCCCTTTAATTAATACACCCAGAATATAATAAGCCTTGCCATTTCCAGTGTAACTCACATATCTCTCCATCTCTTTATTTTCATAGGCAATGAAGTATATAGAAGACCATATTTCCTTGGGTTGTTATAATATTCTTCTTTACTGGCTTTATTTACTTTAAGAATAATTTTAGTATTCAAAGTATAGAACTTGATGTTTTGATATCTGTATCTAACATGAAATGGTTACGCTAAATGACTATATTCTTTAACTCTTGTATTTCTCATTTTGTCATGAGAATACTTAATATATACTCAAAAATATTCAGCTATACATTATTATTATCTATAGTAATTAAGCAAGTATGTAATAAAGTAAATAAATGTCTTAGAGTTAATCTCCTGGCTTTGTATACCTTCAACAAACATTTTTGTCCCCAATTCCCTGCCCTTTGTACTTAACATTCTAAACCCTTTCACAAGTTCATCCTTTATATTTTTCATTCCCATATAAGTGATATCAAGCAGTCACTGCTTTTCTGTGCTTGGCTTATTGTGCTTAATGTAATGTTTTATATATTTTTCCATGCTCTTTCAGATGACAAAATTATATTATAAAGATAGACAACATTCCACCACACATGCAGATAACACACACACACACACTTGCCCCATATATATATATATATATTAAACTCATGATAACACCCTTTTAAATCAAACAAGCTTAGAGTGTTCCTATTTGCCCATTCCTAAGCCTGGCTTTCCCTTGTTCATTTGGGACTACTTATGTTTTCACCCCCTCTTTATAACTCTTCACACACTGTACTCTTTATTCAAATCTCATCATTGCCTAAGGATGCCATCCACTTTTCCTATCATTTTCCTACTTAGGGTTACTCTTGCTCCAATGAAACATCAAGTTGTGAAGGAAGGCACTTCTTTGCTTTACACTTCCACACCATAGTGCAACACTGAGAGGAGTAAGAGCAGAAACCTGGAGACAGGAGCTGACTCAGAAGCAATCAAAGAATGCCACTTACCAGAAGGCCACTCATGGCTTCTTCAGTCTGCTTTCTTATAGAACCCAAAAGCGTGTGCCCAGGAGTGGCACCACCCACGATGTGCTGGACTTTCGAACATTAATCATTAATCAAGAAAATAAACCACAGGCCTGCTTACAGGCAAATCAGATGGCAGCATTTTCTCAGCAGAGGCTCACTCATCTTCAATGACTCTAGCTTGTCTCAAGTTGACCTAAAACTAGCTAGCACAACCTTTGTTCATCTAACTTTCTTATGTTGCATTAACATTTGATTCTATTGAACAAATAGTTCTCTAAGACAAAGCCTCAAAGCCCATGACTATGAAACTGCACTTTAGTATTACGTGCAAATTATTTCCTCAGCGATACACTTACCTAATGAGTTTATTTAAACTGTTTCTTCCCAAGTGAATAATGTGTGTCCCATTTCATCTACATCTCTAGAAGAAGGCTCAACAATGTGTTGTGTATAGTAGGCAGTTATTAAATCTTCATGAGATTAAAATTCTGTAGTTGCCAAGCAAATGCTCTAACAAGAATCATTTGAACTTAGAAATTCTCTGCTGATCCTGAGCTAGAGCTAGAGTACTGATGTGTCTAATAATGTTAGGCACAGTAGCCTCAATGTATAAAATATGATTACAATGATTTTGATATTAGCACTCAGAAAGAGACCTGGTAAAAATAAATTGATCTCTTCCATAACTCTGCTCCAGAACTCAGTATTACAAGCTGAGTAAAAGAAAGAACTAAGTCTGTATCCAGGCTCTTTCAACTATGCTCAATTCTACCAAAGGACCAGCCAATCACAGTCCGAAGGAGCAGTTCCCTGGTCTAATCAGAATTCTATAGTCTTGCTTACTCAAACCTTGAGTAAGTGTGGTTATACCTGCGCTCTTGATTTTGCCCACTCACTTCTTTCTTGTCTGGAACCTCACACTGCATCTTTATCTTTCCATAAATTTCTTCAATTTTCTGCTCCTCTTTGGAATTCATTTATCTAGGAGTGAAGCTCAAGATGGTTTCTTATAGTGGTTTTTATCTGTCATACTCCTTTTGGTTTTATATTATCTATCATTTCTATCACTACTTCTATATCTAATCAGTAGTACCTCAACCATAAACTTAGTATGTCATTTTGAAAACACATTTATATATATACACTTCCCATGAGACCTCACAGAATTCAGGGTTACCTGAGCAAAGTACATGGGTTACTAATTTCATTCTAACTGGGAATTAACCAATATATTATTGAAAATCCTTCCTAAAACAACTAAATCCATTTTTTAACAAGTTTAAAGAAATAGGAGGCTAATTACATCTTTCTGTCTTAACTGAGGTTTTGTTATGCTATTCAGGTGATCTTCCTGGTCCTCAAAGCCAAGGTCATGAAATTAGCACAGGGCTAACTAGAGATTAGAAAGCTGGCGTTCTTATCCCCCTCTGCCTCTTCACTGAGAGATTTGACTTGAAAAAAGTTGGTTCCTATGCTTAAAAGAAATGATGATTAAAATATATAGGCTCTAACCCAAAATCAAAATCTTATAAATTTTCTGAATATTGTTGAGGTCCATGGCCAAGATAAAGTTCACATATTCACTTGAGATGGCTTGCTGATGATCTCTTTTTAATGTATTTCCTCAGTTTTAATATTATGAAAACTAAAATGAATAATAATAAAATACTCATAAGATATCACCATCCCAAATTAATAATGTTCACATTTTCCCCACTCACTTTCAGCAGCTCTCTTTTATTACAGGAATAAAGCATTGCCAACAGAGTTAAAGTTTCCTTTAAGCAGAGTATACAGCTCCATATTCATTTTATACAACTGTTGGGGGAACAATTTAATGTGTAGAGTAATATATGTATATATATTATTTGTAAGTGTTCACAGACCTAAGAAAACACTCCACAACACTTGGCACAAGATGGCCTGATTTTTACTATCGTAGTGATTGATGGTCATACTTATATAGATTTTATATCTATTTTTCTGATTTTATGCTGTACCTCTAAATCGTTTGCATATGATAATGTATATGATTTCAATATCAATTACTTTAGTTTTACATATATAATAAAGTTGTGTCACTAAATTCTTTTATCAAATTTGGGCAACAGAAACCTGTAAGTTCCACTTTAAAACAATGAAGGGGCAGAATGAAACACTCTAGAACATGTTAATGTGTTGTGTGCCATGGATAGTACTCTGCTTCATGATATGCATATTTGTTCTGTAATTTGTGTTAATTAGGGTTACTATTGCTATGGTGAAACAGCTTGACCAAAAGCTAATTGAGGAGGGAAGGGTTTATTTGGATTACACATTCACATTCATAGTCCATTGTTGAAGGAAGTCAGGACAGGAACCTAAAACAGGGCCTAATAATACCCTGCACCCCTGTTCATAATTTCATATTAACCATGGTAGTAATATGTAAAACTGATATTTTTGCAAATCAAAACAGGTACTGGTGATTTTATGTAATTGAATTGTAAATATATATCTTGTTTAAAACATAAACTTTTAAAACATTACATGCACCTACACATAAACACTGTTTGTTGTTGCAACTAGTTCTTAAAATTGAAAATGGAGCCCAAAGACATTGAGAGCTCGTCAGTTGGTAAATAATTTTATTATTTGTTAACATAATTTTTTTCATGTAAGGGCCATCAGATATCTCATAAAAACTTGAAAACACTTTCTTGCATGCAGGCCTTTATAATGGTTGTGCCATATGCCTAGTATATATAGGATTTCCTCCACTCTCCACATGGCTTCCTTGTGAGCGATTGCCTTTAAGTATCTGTTCAATAGGATGGGGTAGGAACTTACTGATTCTTGGATTTAGTCTATAACTTACCAGTGAGAAATATCAATGGCTATCTTTCCCCTTTTCTAATTCAGAAAGCAGTTCTCAGATACTGAATAATTCCATTCCTTCTCCTAGTGTCCAATCATATCATTGTTCACCAGTACTGTGAACATGAACCACGTAGTAAACCCCGTGTTCATTTTGTGTACAGATAGGGCATTAATGGACAAGGGGAAACAGTTTCTCTACCTTTTCCTTTCTAACATTGCTATAACTCCATCTCTGCTGAAAGTATGTACCTCCTGTTGCTCTGGCCAGCAGCACCCTTGGGGAAGCTGAAAATATGGGTCAGTCACCTAGAATGAACTAGGGAAGGAAATCCTGACACCGACACAATTGAGAAGGAAAAGGTGCAGTTCTCAGTGACCTTAAGAATGTAGTTCACTGCAAGAACACCCGGAGGAAAGATAGAGCCTATGGGAGATCTGAGGCTCCTAGAGCTCATCAATCATCGAATTCCTGAGTCTGGTCACATGAGACCTGCTTCCAGGAGGATCGATACTAGTAGCAGCAAGGATGGCAGAAATAGAATTGAAGTGAGTGTGAATATAAAAGTAGTCTTTGGAGTTTGATGTTCCCAGAGAAGTCATTTTCCTCCAGCAAATATTTGTGGCCCTTTCATAGGGTCATTGCAACAGGTAGATGATGGAGCTATGCCAGTCACTTCGAACAAACGGAATGTAACATCTAGTTAGCACTTACATATTAGTTACTCATGTGTAAGTTAATGGTAGCAATATGAAATACAATTTGGTTCATAACTGTATTAGCTAATTTTTGATATGCAAAATTTAATATTAGAAATAATGATTTGTACTATTGAAAATAGCATCTAATATAAGCTTTCATAATTCAGTTTACATTCAGCAGACATAAGTCAACTCATTATCTTAATAATAACCCCCTAAGATGTTATAAATATTTGCATATACTTGTTTGTAATTTATTTCCTATCATCATCATATTTGCACACTGTTTTTCAGCTGACACCAACAAAGAATTCAAAGGCTCTCTCCCTTTGTTTGTATAACTCTTTAGATGGTGTTCTTATTAACAATCTGCATGAGAACTTTTCATGTCAAAGAAGCAGCTATGACTCCATACATAGGTTTTATTTCTCTTATGACTTTGATTGTGATATCATGAAATAATTAGGAAATGAGACCTGAGTTGGACACCATGCTGGTGTCTTATGGCTTTCAATGTTAAAGCATACAATCCAGTTATCTTTCATAATTGCCTAGAATAATTACAATTTATAGGCAGGACAAACAGAGCCTACCCTGTCTGATCATAGCTGTACAGACAGTCTTTAAGAGAGGCAGTTCACAAGGGGATTTACCTGACTTTGCTTCTTTTATGTTACATCTTAGAGCCTATGGGAATCAGAATAACCTTCTTGTATTGTTTTGTTTTCTGAATAAGAGTGTCCTTGTCATATACTTGAAAAGTAATAACAAACATCCTAAAAATATCTCTCTGTCTCTGTCTCTGTCTCTTATTCCGTCCCATTCACACACACACATGTATGCATATCAATGATGAGACTATGTGTATTTATCTTTTATTGGGAAAAATATGAAAAGAAAACAGGAAAATGTATTTAGCTGTTATATGATCTCTCATCTTTACTAAATCTTATGAATTAACACAGAGTGCTATGAAGGTCATGTCCTATTAACTAAAAGTACAGGGAACTAAAATGTATCCATGTTTTCATCCAACCTTCTCATCTGTAAAGTGGAGATGTTTCTTCAGCTTACTGTGCTTACTTACTCTTCTATCTATAAGGGAGGAGTTTTAAAGTGAGGGATCATTCATTTGTTATAGTCACAGCTGTGATATCATGTTAGGTGACTGTGATAACTAGATTTATGTATCAACTGATTAAGTCACTATCCAGTTATTTGGTCAAACATCACTCTGGATGTTTCTTTAAGGGTGACTCTGGAAAAGACTGATATCTGAAACAGTTGACTTAAATAAAATGGATTTTCATTCCTAATGTAGCTTGGTTTGGCCTTATCCAATCGACTTGCACAGAACACACACACACCCATGCACCCCCACACACACACACATACAGAAAAGGCTGAGCACAAGATGATTCCTTTTCCCTGACTGCTTTAGAGCTAGGACACTGGTTTCTTTTTTGCCTTTGGACTTTAAATGAAACATGGGCTCTTTATGTGTCTAGAGACTGCTGACATTCAGGCTGTAATTTATAGCATCAGTCATCCTCCGTCTCTACCTTGCTGACTGCAGATCCTGGGAACTTACAGGCTTCTATAACTACATAAGCTACTTGTAAAATAAATGTCTGTATCTCTCTAGATATCGATCTGTCATCTTCCTACCTACCTATCTGATATAGATAGATAGATAGATAGATAGATAGATAGATAGATAGATAGATAGATAGATGTGTGTGGTTATTTCTCTAAAGAACAATAATAAACATTATCTCATTTAACCCTTACCAAATCCCAAGCACAGAATATGAGGAGTTCTATATTTGAATCTCACACCAAAAAAAAAAAAAATCATGATTCCTTAAACTTTTCATGTTGTTGACACATGGAACAAGAATATCATGTGGTACTTTATCAGGGAAAAATTTGGCAAGGCCAGTATTGCCTGAAGTGGCTGGCCATTCCTCACTTTATTGCCTCTTCTGAACAGTGAGGGATCAACTCACTGGTGTTCCTGTGGCCTGTGTTTGAGACTGGGAAATGGAAAGTTAAATTATCTAAAGATTACATGCCTGTTAGGGAAGTAGAGGAAGAAAATTATTAATATTTTGATATACTTATATTCGAATTCAGAATATAATCTGTCACTGACATGCTTGTGCATTCATGTCGTTGAATAGTTAGGACATTCTTGCTTTGCCTTAGTTTCCCTATTTGTGAAATAGTATGTATTTATGAGCCATTAACAAACAAAAATGAAAATGGTACAGTATTCAGTATAGACCTAGAAGCATAGTAAACATTGTAAATACTACTACTGCTGCTACGTACAATAGCACAACATGGCAAAGTAGTGAGTATGTGACTTCATAGTCTATGCTTTCTGCTTCAGATATACTCCCCTGGCTTTAGCTTTGAATCTTCCAGTAAATAGTCTTCTTGGTTTTTAACAACAACTCTCATGAAGGTGGATATATGTGGCAGTAATATGTGACAGAGGGCAAGGTACTATCACATTCAGCTTTATCACCCGTAAAAATTTGTCATAACAGAATCCATCAGAATTTATTTATTTATTGCCATTTTTTCAAAGTGCCTTACTGAATTACCAAATTGATCATCTATTTTTGCTACCATGAACTATAGTAAGGGTGTATTGTATTGTAGCCAGAGCTCCTCCGGGACACACTGGTATGAAGAAGAAAAAAATAATGTTCACTTAATGGAGCATTCCTGTAAAACTTCATCTTAGCCCATATGAAGCTATCTGAGGTTTAGAAAATCATTTTTAGCAAAAGACCTTTGGGGAGATGCCAGCAAAATTTGTGGTCACAACATGATATATATACCTCTTCCTGACAGAGCCTTGGGCCAACTGTCCCCTACCTCATTATATCTGGATAGAAGTGTTCAAACTGCTGGCTCACTACTCCAGTCAGTGATCTTGGAACTCCTTGATTTTAGGATCAAGCACGAGGTGAGAAACATTGCAGCACAAAGCCCAACTTGCCTAGTTATCTAGCTGAAAAAAGGCAAGATCAAACCCCACAGAGTAATAATAACGACAAAGAGAAATAGACAGAAGGAAGGTAATAATTTATAATAAGGCTTGTAACATTTGATAGCATTTTTAAAACTGGTCTTTCTGCAAGTTTGGACTATGTCTTAATTATGGAAGAGTTGTCAATCAAATAGAAACTCTTTCCTGATTCCCTATTAAAGGCGTCATCAAGAAGCCTTTTTCTTGTGAAACTGTTCAGCCTCAAATCTAGGTCAGCCTGCCTCAATTTATGTGCAGCAAAGATGCTCTTCTCCTATGCTGTCAGTCATTCCAGGTCATCTGCTTTCTGATTAATCTGGAAGCATAAATTCTCGCAAATCATCCATCCAAGTGTTTAGAATGAACAGGGTGGAGCACAGATAACTCCATGATTAAGAATCTAATTCTTTCCTTTCTTACCTCCTTTCCTTTTCTCTCTGTCTCTTTCTGACTCTCTCTGTCTCTTTCTCTCTCTCTCTCTCTCTCTCTCTCTCTCTCTCTCTCTCTCTCTCTCTCTCTCTCTCTCTCTCCCTCTCTCTCGCTCTCTCTGACTCTGACTCTGTCTCTCTCTCTCTGTGTGTATATGTTTGTGTGTGTGTATATGTGTGATTTCTTAAGATGTCAGCTTCAGAATAAAGGATTTTTTGATTATTTTTCCAAGGCTTAAATCAATAATGAAGGCAAAAGCTCTTGGCACTTACAAAAGGAGCCAAGGCTTTTTATTTTGCCCTACAGCATAGAAACAGTAGATAATACAAAAAGAAGGGGACAGCTAGGTCATCAATCTATGTCTCTTCCATGCCATATGCCTCTTATAGGCATAGTGGGGATTATTGAGTTTGGATATTAATTGCTTTTGGTGAGACAATAAGTTTCAGGTTTTTTTCTTTATTTCATCTTTTTATCCATCCATTTACTCATGTACTTTAATTAACATTTATTAAGTAATATTATATAATCTACCCCAAAATACTTGGCTGGGAAATATGAGAGCCTATAAAGACCTTTCTCTGAGAGCCACGTTTCAAATCAAGCATTAAGCACACCGCCTCCTTAGTGTGACATAGAAGAAAGTATGTTGTGTCATAGAGGACATTAAAGCAGACTGAGAGAGGAGGCATCTCTTAACCTACATTTTAAAGAATATAAGATTCCAATTGGAGAAAAGAACGTGGTAAGGAAACTACCAGAAGTACATGTGATGCAGTGTCAGAAAGATATAAAGAGGACACATCACACACAGACTTTGAAAAAGCTAGGAATGTTGGCGATTACTATAAGAGATATGGAGAAACACTGAAGGGCTTTAATGATTCATTGTGAAGATTTTAAGTATAATGGTCATTTATGAGGTTATCATAGTTCAAGCAAAATAAATGTTGAAATTCGTACAAGTCAGGAAGAGTGACTAATAGAGGCATTGACATAAATGATGTAGAGGTAGAAAGAGAGAGCCTGTAAAGATGAATGCATTCCAGGTATAGTGGCACATGCCTTTAATCATAGCAATGAAACAAATGTAGGTAGGAAAAAAACCACACATGGTATACACTCCATGATAAGCAGATACTAGCCCCAGAAAGCTCTGAATACCCAAGAAACAATTCACGGACATTATGAAGCTCAAAAGGAAGAAAGGCCAAAATGGGGATACCTCAGTCCTTCTTAGAAAAGAGAACAAAACTCTCATGGGAGGAAATGCAAGGTCAAATAGAAGAACAGAGATTGAAGAAAAGATTACCCAGAGGCTGACTCACCTGGGGATCCACCACGTATGCAGTCACCAAATTCAGGCACTATAGCTGATCCCAAGAAGTACTTACTGGCAGGAACCAGACAGAGATGATCCCTCATGGACTATGTTAGAGTCATATAGATATAGCTGAGCATGCTTGTAGGTAACCATTGGACTGAACTTGGGGACCCTGATGAGGGTGCTAAAGAAAGGACCTAAGGAGCAGAAAGAGGTTGCAACCGCATGGGAAGATAACAACATTATTAAACAACCAAACCCTCCAAAACTCCCATGGAGTAAAACACCAACCTCTGTGTGCACTTTGAGAGACCTATTGATCCAGTTGCATATGTAGCTGAAGATAACAGTGTCTGGCATCAATGTGAGAAGAGGCCTTTGGCCCAGGGATGGCATGTTTTCACAGTGTAGGGGAATGCCAAGGCAATGGGATGGAGAGGGTATCAGGAGGGAGTGCACTGGAGTGGTGAGTGGTTTGTGAAGGCAACTGGAGTGGTGAGGGGAATAAGAGCAAGGCCCAGGAAATCGATAACACCTCAAATGTAAATACAGAGTATCTAATAAAAAATATGAAAAAAAAAGAAATGTAGGTAGGAAGACTGACACAGTTCAAAGCAGGTCTGCTCTTTATGCTGGTTCCAGGCTAGCAAGGTATATACATTGCCAAGGCCTATCTTAAAAGAAAACTGATGATAGGTTATGGAGAATAGATTTAACTACATTTCCATAGTTCACAGTAGTTACTTGCAACCAGCTAAGCTTACTAATAAATACAAAATTTATAAATGAAATAATAATGAGTTGGCAGATAGTCAAAAGTATGTAATTACAACATAAACAATATATCATTGCTTATTTGTAAAGAATTAAGAAAAGAAGAGAGTCAAGAATGGTCCAAGGAATCATGCTAAAATTTATTTCTGGAGTTAGAAATGCAATACAGTTGAAAGAGATATCTGGAGACCAGGATAAAATAACTAAAATGTAGATGAATTGCTTTGAAACTGTCTCTGAGACAACTACATGGTATAATAGTTGTGAAAAGGTATAAAATAGTGTAGAAAAATATCATAATAGGCTAACACCAACCACAAACTATGTTCCTGAAACATCCAAGTGCTTTTTAATGATTTGTCTAATCTTTCCATAAACGTTAGGAAGCAGCTATTATCAATAACTACCTTCTTACATATTGATGGTGAAAATAAAGTCCATGGAGTTTATGTAATGAATTCAGTATCCCTCAGTTTATAAACGTCAGAGTCAGAATTTAAACTTACCTTATCTAATTATTAAGACAGAAGTTTCAAGTGCTGTGCTATCCTGCTAATCCTTAGCCACAATAGAATGTGAATTGAAAGTACTCAAGTGAATCCAAGTAACTCAACATACTTTGTTTGGTTTTCTAAAGGCATTTGTTTACAACATTGTTCTCTGTCTTTAGCTATTGACAGAAACACATGAAGATCCTCAACTTACAGCTCAAGTGTAGGTCATCAGCTTCCCAGTTCCTCCACTCTACTAACATGAAGAAATCCTTAAATCTCTTCTTTAGAATTCAGAGGGACAGAAAGCTTTAAAGTATGGTTCTTTACAAGGAGTTCATTGAAGAGATGAGCAGGAAATGGCCTTTGACAAGTCTCCTTTGACTTTGGACAAGGCCTGACTATATGCAGGTTCTTGAGTTTGAATTGCCCATTTTCTAGCAGTAGGTAGACTCAGGGATGCAAAAATGACAGGAATTCCAAGACATCTGATAAGAAACCATGGAGGATATTTGATGGCATGTTATATGTGCAGATATTACTAATTTGATGTGAAGTCTGAGTGACATATTGGCTGAGTATTCTATATAGTTTATCTTCTGATTTTAACATATGTGAAAAACAAGGCTTTAAAAGCTGGCTAAGAAATCCTGGGGAAGATTACTAGCCTCATTGTCTAGATGTGAAATGTTGGAAGCATAGGTAGAGAGAACCAAAACCAGAAGTAAGAGGTCTGCTAGCTTACTTTGGTTTGTCATTCTCTTGAGGAATGTAAGTACCAAAAACCTGCTGGGCACCAGGGCAATGTTTTATCTGAAACATGAAAGTATTGATTAGATTTTCTTTTCTGATTGGTTAGGTTTGGCTTTTTGTTTTGTGTGTGTGTGTGTGTGTGTGTGTGTGTGTGTGTGTGTTCTTCTGAGATATAATCTCATTATGTCATACAGGCCGGCCTGAAACTTGCTCCAGAGACCAGGCAGTGTGAGTTTCTCCACACTTCTGTCTCAGCTTTGCAGGTGATGAAATGACAGGTGTGTGCTACCATACCTGACTCCTCGGGTCATTTTTATCCATGTTTTTGGCAAAGCATGGGACAGGAGTCAGTGCTTGCTTTTCAGTAAAGGGCTTGATAATAAATATTCTCAGCTGTAAGAGTCATGTTTCACATTATAAAAACTAAACTCTCCACTATAGTGAGAAACCAGCCACAAGGACACAATCAAATAAGCACATTTGTATTCTAAAAGATAAAAAGAGTGAGATTAATTTGTTTTGTAGTATCTGACTTACAGTTTACAGGAACCAGAAGACAGTTGCTTAAGTTTCCCTCCATTATACCTTGAACATTTTGTGTAGCACATGATTTATTGGCTCATGAGGATACACACACACATACTAAATAACACTGAAAGCAAACGATCTTAATTTCAGCATGAAAATAATGTCTTTCCATTTCTACAGGGTCTTACTTATGAAGCAATTGTCTAAGAATTTCTTTTCTTCCTCATAACAGTAATGAGGGGTAGGCAATGTTTCCACTGATATTTCAAGCCCCACAGAGAATGATGCCAAGGAAAGACATCAATTCTTTCATGTCTCAGTGAGTTATAATTCCTTTCTTAGTTTCATAGCCTGTGCTCCTGCCAATGCAGTGTAAGATAACCAAATAGTTTACATTATTACATAACCTGAATTACAGTGTCATTTAACAATGGTGAGTGGACATGGGCTAGGTTGAATAACCACATTTAATCCTCGGGTAAGAAAACTTATTCCAGTCATTAAATTTAGTTCAAGAAGTTATGTGGAGATAAGCCTGCTGAAGTCTTCCATAACAGTTTTCAGGATCAGAGCCAGGAAAGTCACATTAGAAGAGAAAGTACCTAATGCCACCCAGTAGTAACTCAAAATCCATGGAGTGGGTCCAAATTATACGTACCTTATAATTAACTCTAATTTATGGCAAATCTGCTCTCACCGAGATTCCATTGACAGATTTTTCTATTGTGGTTTGTAAG
Organism: Micromys minutus; assembly: GCF_963924665.1. NCBI lineage: Eukaryota > Metazoa > Chordata > Mammalia > Rodentia > Muridae > Micromys > Micromys minutus. The sequence continues at coordinate 77,565,831 of NC_137970.1, read as the reverse complement.
CTTTATAGTCTTAAATGCTGTGATGAAATAAAGATTTTGAAAGATAGATGCTAGCAAATGAAAAAAAAAGTTGCACACAAATTGCCATGTATCCTTGTGAGTAGTCATTTTATAATGTGTATTACATTCTCTAATTTCTAACAATCTGTAATTTTCTTATCTGAAAGAAGACCGTGTGGTTTGGCAAGCTGGGTAAATTTTAGCACGAACCATAATAATTTGTAAGCAATTATATAAGCACACGTACACAGCCTCTGAGTAATTTGTCTTTCTGGTTACTGTCAAATAATTTTTGCATCTTGAATCTGCCTGTAATAATTTTGCTGTGGCACCATCACCTGCAGGAATTTACGCTGTGATGTTTTTACGCCCATTTGTCTCCTATCTTGTTGCCTCCAAATTCAATTTTAAGTTCAAATAAATGAGAAGGAAAAAAAAAACCACAATAATTTGCTGTTTTGCTTCCTATAGCAGGCTAGTGCTCCAAGTAATAGATGATTGTTAACAGCATACAGTTCAAATACATTGCTGTCTTCCAAATATTTTCATGTGTTGGCCTAGAATCTTAAATATTTATCGCTACTCTTTTAAAGTCAGATGAATTATAGTGATAGATTTCTCTAGTACAAAAGCAAAACAAAGGCCCAGATATATTTTTAAGAATTTCATACCAGTCCTAGATGCATTTGGGGGATCACAGGTAAAATTAAAATCAAACAGTCTCTCAATCAGCATTCCTTTCTCTCTCTCTCTTTCCCTTCCTCCATATGCTCTTAGATTTAAGATTTGCTTAGTTTTAAGTTCTAAATGACTAGTTCCAGACAGAAGGAAATAATTGACAGAGATGAATAAACTAGTTGTAACATGAATGAATACATATATTAAATGATTGTGTTTGTATATATACCTTTGTACATCTAAAATACAGATATCCCCTAAAGGTACAATCAGTAATTACAGTACATCATATATAATTCAAATCCATTCTGATATTTTTGCCTCCGGTGTATCTAAATTGTTCATGTGCCCCTAGATATGGTTTACATACATATATAAATTTAAATTGTGTAACAAAACTAATACAAGGGATGGATCCCAGATGCCAAGACAATTTCCATACCTGCCTGTACTCAGTCATTGGACAACTGCAGAGACTAACAAAGTACTAAACCAGTTAACCCGGAGTCAGACACGAGAAACTGGGGATTGCATCATACATTTGTAAATGAACTAAGAAGTGTATAAGGAAAGATCAGATATCTTCCAATCTTCAGAATCAAGTTTTGAGGTAAAGGGACACAAGTGACAGAAGCTGGCATAGGTTTTCTTTGAACTCCACCAAGTTCAGAGCAAATTCTCAAATTAGTATGGGTCTCAGTTTAGATCACGAGGTCAGGTCTCACCAAATTACACTCCATGAATGGAAATATTTTTATTACAGACAACAAAATAAGTAAAAAAAAAAATAAAGTATGTTGTCTCCTTAAATCAGTTGTGTGTAATCATTAACTGAGTAACCTCAGACAAGCTACTTAACTCATGTCATCTGTTTCCGTGAGGAAAAGTCAGGGGCCTAGGATTACTGAACTTTAAGGTCTCTTTCAATACAAAGCATGTGACTTTGTTAGGAGGATGGAAAAATCACCTGTACCTCTAAATGAAGCCCAAAGTCAGAGCTCATGGAAAGGCTTGTGAAAACAGATCAAACAGCTACCTAAGTGAAGTGGAGCGGTGGATTCTACCAAAGGACATTACATGGCTGCCCCTAAGTGAGACTGCAAAATTTCACTGTTCGAATAATTCTTTGGGTAGGAAGCAATGTATTTCCAGAAGAAATGCTTGTAATTTATGCCCATTTTTCCCAACTTGGCACAGATGAATTCAATTATAAGCCAAATGTTACAGAGTAGATTCTGTAAACATCACATACAATTTGTTACACAAGAGATCCTGAGATAGAAGTTTGGTCTCTGGTGCTGCAATATTGAGGATGGTAGGATCTTAAAAGGGGGCAACCTAATAGGTACCTAATGGTTAGGTCGTTGCAGATACTGCTCATTGAGGGTAGTAGCGTTTTGGTAAGTTCTCATGGGGGCTCTTGTTTCTGATGACCAGGTTCTTACCTGAGAGTAGGACTGGGACTCTGGTTACAGGTTCCTGTCTCACAGCATGCCGCTCTCATGGACATTTGCATCATGCCGCCTATGCTAACATTATAAAGCCATAAAATTCTTTGTAAGAGCTGGTATCATGCATTCTGAATGTTCACCTTTGAAATCTGTGAGCCAAACAAGCTTCTTTTTAAAATGGCCCAATTTCAGGGATTTAATTATAGCAATGGAAACTTTATGGGGAAGACATTCCCTTCACTCTTCTTTTGGTAGTATAGAAGGGAGGGGGAAATCTTTCCGTGTCTTCAGGGAGAGCTCAGGATTTGTCATTTGCTTGATTTCTCAAACTGAGCGGAAACTATGTTAGCACTTGACATTTGTTCCAACTCTTCTATGGAACATTACAATCAAACTTCTCACCAACCTCGAAGCTATATTTTTTTTAAAAAAAAATTTCTTATAAAAAACCTGGAAATGTTTAGTTTATCTCTTGTTACAGCTTGGGTAAGTTGCTTAATAGTGTGAGTGCTTGTTTCTTTTATCTTTAAAACCGTAATAAAAGAATATCTATTTCACAGAATTATGGAAAGTCTTAAATGTATATAAAGTGAAAATAATGTCCAGAGTGAAATGGAAGCAAGCATCATACATAGATTCCTTCTTTTATAACCATTAGCCTCAGGGACTAGTTGTAGTGAAGTGGGTAGGGAGCCACCTGTAGGTAACTGGTAGATTGTACCCCACTAGAGGATTGAGAAGTGAAATGAGATCAGTATGGTAAGAAAAGATAATAATGAAATGGAAAGACCTCCTTTAGTCGGAGGGAATTTATTCACATTGCTTTGCATAGCTAGTTAATAGAGGAGATGGAAACAGTTCCCATACTACATGGGTTTTTATACCAACTCCTAAAAAACTATTTATACCTATTTTATGATGTAGCTCAAACCAGGAAATTCCACAGTCCAGGGAAGAGAAGAGGATCACTTTGCCTAGCAAGGTAACAATGGAGATGACAGAATGTACTATTTTCCAAGAACTAAGGTAATTGTTTCAATGGACAAATTAAGAATGGCTTTTGTCAGGTATGGTGTATACAGTTTTAATCCCAGCACAGATGAGGCTGATTGTTATTTTTCAAGCCAAAGTCCCAATATAAATACAAGGGAAATAATGCCAGTACTTGTCATTTGTCCTAACTCCACCATAAACCTCTATACTTAATGCTTCACAAATATCTAGATTATAAAAAATGGTGACAAGCTCAGAACCAGCATCAGCATCTTAGTGAGCCCTGTTTATTTATTCCAGAAATAAATAAATAAATAAATAAATAAATAAATAAATAAATAATGTTTGAAAGGAAATAAAAATACTAATTCTTAAGTTTTGTGAGTGAACCAAAATGAAGAGAGTCACCATTTTAGGAAAGAAAAGAAATAAGTACAAGCTGATGAGGAAAAAGGCAGAACTGAGAGTTTAATGCTGGATCTATGAAGACTGAAAAGCATTAGAAAGTACTGATCCTAGACTCTAATGATTCAAAAGGCCTTAACTGTAGAGGAAGCTTTTCCTCTGAGTCTCCATATCATGTTTTTCTTTGTAAAACAACTTGGTGTTAGCATATTGATTCTATAGGCTACATTGCAACATATGACATTAATTCTGTCATTAAAAAATAGGTCAAACCAATCATTTGTCTATTCATATATAGTACCTGGAACCAGGCAGAGAAAGGGGGCACCTAATGATTTGTGGAAGCTACAATTTAAAAAAAAAAAAAATGCTGCACTTGAGACCGAAAGTTTCATGGTCCATTTGAAGCCAGAAGTCATACACATATATAAATACACCTCTAACTCCTCATCAAAGAACCTTCATTTGTAGCAGTCAGCGTTTGTTACAGGAAGCATCACTGATCAAAATGCAAATAAGAATTGGGCATGGAGTGCCTAGTACCAACTGATACATCTTCTACAGCACTACTCCTACACCTAAGGTTCAGGAGCATCACAAAAGAATGAAGATAGAAATATTACAAGTGACAGAGGAGCAGTGTGTCTAAGTTAAGTTTATATCTTCTTTGCATTAAGGAAAGCTACTCTCATAAAATCTGGACAAAACAACTGCCTAACTAAAACCTGAAAAATAGTATCACTGGTTGGCATGCCAATATGTATGACAGAAATTTCACAAAGCCCCACAAATAGTTAACAGTTAACAGCTGTGGAAAGAGGAAGATTCAATATTTTCTGAGTATTGACTATTTAATTGGTTTTCCCTATCATGTGGCAAGCCTTATAAACATATACACAGGAGCAACACTAAATATACTCAGCAGGTTGTATTTATATACTTATGCAAATGTATACATGTAACAATAATAAAAATAAAATCACCGAACCACATAGTTATACACCTACAAATTTAAATAATCTAGCCCATTTATTTGGATGTATGGCCTTAACCATAACTAATCAATCTTTTTAAAATCAGAATCTATATTTATAAATCTATTGATAGATTTCTCCAATAATAGCAATGCATCTTCCCCACCACATGTTAGCTTGGTATTGTATATTCAGTATCCCATTTTGTTTTATGTCATTGTATTAATTCTCCTTACACTGAAGCTCTTTGAAATTATTCTCGATTGTACTGTAACAATGAGAAAATGCCATTATATTTTTATTATCTGCACAATAATCAACACTGAGAACGATAATATCAATATTGTGTCCTGTTGATTTTATTGATTAACTGGTTAATATGATAAACAATGAATCACTGGTGGAAGAGGCTATTACTTAAATGTAGAGGGGGACTCGTTGGGACCATTCTGAACCCTTTGAATTTTTTGTGAATTTAAAACTTCAATAATGCAGAAATATTTTTACATTGCTATAATTTTACTGAGCCTGGGATAAATCTACAGACAATAAAACGTCAAAATTGTGACAGGGACAAGTAAACTTATTTTCTGATACTGTCCTTGTCCATCCTAGTTTCTATGGGGTCTGGTTATGCTGATCTAGATTCCTATAAGTCTTTGCAATGCCCATATTGTGAATTTTCAAAATATATTTCCCCTTTGAGTTCTTAAGTTTTGCTTAGAATAAAAGGTTAACACTGTTTTATAAACAGGGGAAATCAAGCAAGCATAGTAATTTCTCATAACACTTAAGAAGCAGATCAGGCATTAAAATACAGAGCTCAAAAATATTATACACAACTGAGAATTTCTTGCCACATTTTGTCTCTGATGAGTATTATTATTGAGTCCATTAGGTCTTATACAATTTAAAGAAATATTTAAATATATGTGCTTGAAGAAATTTTCATCAGAGACATATGAGAGAAAGACATTTGAGAAAAATAAACTCAAAATCAAATAAGTATTTTATTTATGGATATCTTTATTCTTCTGTATGATTCAAAATGTATGACTCATAAAACTGTATTTTTCAGACAGTATCAAATGTCTCTGGAGATGAATGGCTATATAGTACACTTCAATTGTAAAAACTTGAAAATGCAAATCAATAAACTAAATTTAAATAGTTACAAAATTAAACAACCAAAATCTATCATCTGTGCAAATATATTCAGTTTCTACAGTGTTGTTAAAGTATTCAAATGGAGTTAAATCTGCATTGCCATGAAGCAGAGAACCTATGCCACAGCCAGGAATTTTAGAAGAAAGTAAACCAGCATCTACCAAGATGCTGCTGAAATAGAAGTATGTGACCTAATTCAGTAAACACTAGTAGAAAAGGAAAAGAGACCATGGGGATGTAGGAGTGGGGAAAGACACTGAAAGTCTTTGGAATAACTGAGGCACAATTGTAGTAAGATATTTAAGCTTGCAATCTTGCCTATCATAATAATGAAGAGGGAAGAGAATCAGTAGATGAGTTAGCCAAGTCCTCTTAGAGAATAAAATGAAACAAGCAAAGAAAATAATTGGCAATAAATGCTACAGGCCTAGAACTAGACTATTTAGAATGAGTATCTACAAGTAAAGCATTATTTGTGCCCTCAAGAAGCTCCTGATCTTTCTCATGCTAAAAGTAAAATGTCCTCAGATTAGGGTAGAAAGTATGTCACTTATGCTAAGCTCCTGATAAATAGAGTCATGGGTCATTTCCCTGTCATAACATGTAAAGTCACTGCCAGTTGGAGTAGGCTTTCAGTAAACTCTGCCTATCTATTATAGACAAAGTGTCATGATCCCTTTGGACAAGACTTCTTAGAAGGAGCTCCAAAGCTCTAAGAATGAGAACTTTTCCATAGATACTGACCGGGTCATGTGTTCTCCAGTTTTCCATTTCCTTTCCTCACCACCTGCAAATTCAAGCACTCGGGGACCTTCTCAAATCTCTTTCCAGAATGCTTTTCACATCTGCATCCTCCTCATCAGTTCTGTTCTCTGTGCTCTCAGTATCTTCCTATTGAAAGCCATCATTAACTCACATCTGAACTCTATTATGACCTCCTCGCTAGGCCTCCTCTCTCCAGTATCTCCTCCCACTAATCTATCCTGCACACAGCTGCCAGATTCTTTTTCCCAAAATGCCATTTTCCCCATGTCTCTCCCCATTTCCTATAGCACTCATTTAAAATGCCTTTGCTTGATAGAGTCTCATAAGCAGAACCCAGACTATAGTTCTAACCTCATTTTCATACAATATGGAGGTTTAGGCAAGCCCATTCAGTGCTCTCAAGCTTTTCTTACATCTCTTTCTAATAATTTTGTTCACAGTTTTCTTTAATCATAAGTACTATCCTTGGATCTCTCTTTAAAAAATAAAATCTAAATTCCATCTCCTTCTGAAAGCTTTCCCTGATTGCTCCAACCAACTATGAGCGTTTGCTCCTCTGACTCCACACTACTTTATTTCCATTGATTTTTAAATATGTCCTGAGTGTTTTCCTCCATTCTCTCAGCAGAACAGGTGATAAGGATATGAAATTGAAAAACACAGTAGGGGGTAAGTACTGCAGAAACCAAGAGAACCACTAGAAGGTTATTATGCTCTTACAAGCAAGAGATAATGAGTCCTGGAAAATATTCAGACCTTGGGAATCCAAAAGAATTAATGGATGAGATACATTACATAAAATGCATCAACAGCACTGGGTGATTGACGAGATAGGGGGATCAGAAACATGAATAACAAATGAGTGGGAAGTCTGGAGAATGAATCATACTATTAAAATTAAAAGGTGACATCAAATTGGATCAGTAAAGAGGATGACAGGTTTGTTCTTAGACTAAGTGAACTCATGACAGAGGAGAGCAGGCAGCTGCAGAGAAGAGGTTTGTAAAATCATCAGAGCTGGGGATACAGGCTGATGAGAGCTCTTACAGTTACTCCCTGGAGCCATGACTATAAATGCATATATAAAGAAAAAGAAGAAACAGGTATGGAGCTGGAATTTCTGCTACTTGAAAGGCCGAGACAGGAGGGTTACAATTTCAAGGGCTGACTACAGAATGAGTTCAAGGAAAGATGGGCCAACTTGGTGAGATCCTGTTTAAAACTTTAAAAGTTCGAAGACTGTTGAACACGTAGACCAGTAATAGAGCACTTGACTAGCACGTGTGAAGCCCTGGATCCAATATAGAAGAGAATAAGAGGGAAGGTGAAAAGGGGGCAGAGTTAGATTCAGAGAAGGGAACCAGATAGGAGGAGGGAAGGGTGGGAGGAAGAGAAGGGGGAGGAAGGAGAGGAAGCATGAAGTAAGGGAGGGGGAGGTGAGAGACAGGGAGAGTGTAAAGGGGAGTGAGGGGAACAGGATGTGAAAGAGTTCTTGCTACCATTATCTGTCACCTCAATGATATCCAGGGTTGATTCTTCATTCACTGATCTGGCTGGCTAGGGCAGTGTCCCCTTCCTCCCCACTGCTCCATAGCACCCTCCTGAAGTTGCTGCCTTTTACACAGTCTTTGTTCAAGGATATGTGAGTAGCTGCACTCCCCTGCTAAAACCCCTCTGCTAAAAGAACAAGAGATCCAGGGGAGGAAAAAGAAAGAAATTGGAGATTCAGGTAAGCTGAGCTTGAACACAGAGCAAACAAAACAATTCTGATTCATTTTTGTTAGATATTTCATGTATTCACATTTCAAATGCTATCACCCCACCCCTACCTCCACTTTTCCCTTTCCCCTCTCTTCCTGCCTCCATGAAGACTCTCCCCATCCCACCCACCCACTCCCACCTCACCACCATGGCAATTCCCTGACCTGGGGAAACTAGCTCTCACAGGACCAAGGGCCTCTCTCATTGATGCTAGACAATGCCATCCTCTGCTACATATTCAGCTGGAACTATGCCCCCCCATGTGTACTCTTCAGTTGGCGTTTTAATCCCTGGGAGTTCTGGGAGGTCTGATATGTTGATAATGTTGTTCTTCCTATAGGGTTGCAAACCCATTCAGCTCCTTCAGTCCTTTCTCTAAAGCCTCCACTCAGGTCCCCATACTCAGTCAAATGGTTAGCTGCAAGAATCTTCATCTGTATCAGTAAGGCTCTAGCGGAGTCATATCAGGCTCCTATCATCAAAAATCCCAAGATAGTCAAAACTGTTTTCAATAATAAAAGAACTTCTGGGAGAATCACCATCCCTGACCTCAGGTTGTACTACAGAGCAATCATGATAAAAACTGCATGGTATTGGTACAGAAAGAGGCAGGTAGATCAATGGAATAGACTTGAAGACCCAGAAATCAATCCACACACCTCTGGTCACTTGATCTTTAACAAAGGAGCTAAAACCATACAATGGAAAAAAAAACAGCCATTTTCAACAAACGGTGTGGGTTCAACTGGAGGTAAACATGCAGAAGAATGCAAATAGACTCATTCTTATCTCCTTGTACAAAACTCAAGTCCAAGTGAGTCAAGTACCTCCACATATAACCAGATACACTGAAACTAATAGAAGAGAAAGTGGGGAAGAGCCTGGTACACATAGGCACGGGAAATTTTTCTGAACAAAACAACAAAGGCTTATGTTCTAAGACAAATGGGACCTAATAAAATTGCAATGATTCTGTAAGGCAAAGGACACTGTCAATAGGACAAAAAGGCAACCAACAGATTTGGGAAATATCTTTGCCAATCCTACATCCAATAGAGTCTAATATCCAATATATACAAAGAACTATGGAAGTTAACTCCAGAGAACCAAATAACTCTATTAAACATGGGGTACAGAGCTAAACGAAGAATTCTCAACTGTGAAATATCAAATAGCCAAGAAGCGCCTAAAGAAATGTTCAATATCATTAGCCATCAGGGAAATGCAAACCAAAACAACTCTGAGATTCCACCTCACACCAGTCAGAATGGCTAAGATCAAAAACCCAGGTGACAGCAGATGCTGGCAAGGATGCATAGAAAGAGGAATACTCTTCTATTGTTGGTGGGATTGAAAGCTGGTACAACCACTCTGCAAATAAATCTGGAGGTTCCTCAAAAAATTAGACATGGTACTACCTGAAGACCCAGCTATACCACTCTTGGTCATATACCCAAAAGATGCTCCAACATATAACAATGATGTATGCTCCACCATGTTCATAGCAGCCTTATTTATAATAGCCAGATGCTGGAAAGAATTCAGATGTCCTTCAACAGAGAAATGGATACAGAAAATATGGTACATTTACACAATGGAGTACTACTCAGCTATTAAAAATGATGACCTCATGAAACTCTTAGACAAATGGATACATCTAGAAAATACCATCCTGGGTGAGGTAACCCAGTCACAAAGGACACACATGTTATGTACTAGCTGATAAGTGGATATTAGCCCCCAAGGCTTGGAATACTCAAGATATAATTTACAGATCATATGAAGCTAAAGAAGAAGAAAGACCAAAATGTGGATGCTTCAGTCCTTCTTAGAGGGGAGAGTAAAATGCTAACAGGAGGAAATACAGGAACAAAGATTAGAGCATGGAATGAAGAAAGGGTCACCCAGAGAATGTCGCTCCCAGACCGGGGATCCATTCCATGTGTAGAAACCAAGCCCAGTCACTATTGTGGATGGCTAGAAGTACTTACTGGCAGGAATCTGATATGGGTTCCTGCTCAGAGGCTCTACCAGAGCCGTACTGATACAGATGAGGATGCTTGCAGCTAACCATCAGACTGAGCATGGGGACCCCAATAAAGGAGTTGCAGAGGGAACTGAATGAACAATTCTGATTCAATGCCAGTTTTAGGGAACAATCCTAACTTTCTAGGATAGAGAGTGGGTCTTCTGAGAGAGAAGGAAATGGAAGCAATGCGTGGTGGTCTCTTGCTAGGAAATAAAAGCAGAATGATACATAGAGAAATGAAGGCACTGCTCTGTGGATAAGGATGTTTGCTGCTCAGTCCTGTGGATCAGAGTTCTTACCCCAGCACACATACAAGGAGCACAGTGTCCCATTCAAGCCAGTTGCTCCAGCTCTAAAGAAAGTGGAGAATGAGGACTGCCTCTGCTTGAGTCAACTGCAGGCTAGTTTAAAATATCGACCCCAGATTTGTGGGAAGCACAGCCTCAAAAGAACAGAAAAAAAAAAATAGAGGAGTACATCGAACAGCCTCTTTAACTTATGCAGGAATACACAGCCTCACCATCTCAAATGCACATGGCCATATACACACAGAAAAAAAAAACTTCTTAAAGGAAACAGAAACTGCAGAGAGCTGAGGCCATGCAGGAGGAAGGACAAATGACTTTAGAATTCAGGGAATGCAGCCCCTCACATCCCTCTTCATCTAACAGTTATATGAAAACTTTAAGGGGGCTTCCAGTTCCTCGGTGGACTGTATCTTTAACATTCACAATATTAAGGCTTAATCTCTTTCAGGAATTGATACTGGAGAAGATTATGATTCTATCACCACCCTAGGAAACATTTGGAAAAACAAACTTGTTAGTGAAGCTACTAGGTTGAGATGTTTTCACTACAGGCCTCGATGTAAAGTCAATTTTAAGTTCAGAAAGGCACAATCTTATTACTTAAGAAAAGGATCCTTTATGATCAGGGAACAATGGCAGCACTGGCTACTGTGACTTTCACTGAGGCTGGACTAGTGATGATTGATTTCTTATACCCATTTTGCCCTTAGCTTCCTCATATGACTTATTAAGAATTTGCTGATGAGTAGATATGCATTTTGAGGGCTTAGGATAGACATAACTGATTTTTTTTTAGAAAAGTTTAGATTTGTGATTCTTTTAAGATTCTTACAAGATTACTTTTAAAGATAAACTAATAAAACAATTACTTCTTTCTTTTCAAATGGAAATTACTGACTGCCAGTAAGAGAAACTGGCTGAGAAAACTACCTTGCTTTATTTTCATTACCTGTAATTATTTTTTGGAAAGGTATTGGAAAACACATTGTTCTTTCATAATCATTTACTGGAAGAAAACTGAAACATAACCACATTATAGTTGTACACTGCTTGAAAGATTTTGTGAAATATATAAGCTATGGAAAAAAAGAATAAAATATGGCCTGGCATAGCTGTAACATTGTCTCTTCCATCCATCACCTATGTGTGTATGCGTAAAATTTGTGTGAATGGGGTTTGGAACGTTGTTCCTTATAGCAACCAATCATGTGTGTTTATGTCTTTATGTGGAGAAGGAATAATTGGAGTCTGCTTGAGAAGCTTTGCTTTGACCGTTCTACATATGAATATGTATATGTCTACCTGTAGGTCTGTATAATATATGTATGTGTTATGTATATATGAATGTATATTTGTGTGTATGAAGTTATTGGACTCTGCCTTTTGTTTTGTCCATTCAATGTGTGTGTGTGTGTGTGTGTGTGTGTGTGTGTGTGTGTGTAAATTTTCTCTTTCCTTCTCTTTTTCACTGCTCCCAAGCACTTAAAAAATGTCATGGTTTTTCTGCTGGCCCCAGTAAACTCAAATTTGTTCCCTCAGAAAAAAAAGTCTGCTGAGCAATTTCTCTAATCACTGAATGCCTTTGGCTGCAGCTCCCATAAGTACCTGGATCCACCCTGGTCAGTGGCTCTAAGTACTGACCCCCAAATGGCTGCCTGCCTCAGTTTACCCAACAAATGGAGTCCAAAGTCAGAGTCATTGGCAACAGAGCATGAAAGAACAAAATAGAAATCTTATGTAAATGATCTCTATGGTGTCATATGGTGACATTGCTAAGTCACTGAGTGAAGAGACACCAATGTCAGCCTGTTTGAGTCTATATCCCAGGCCACTTTGTACTTGTTAAAGATTTGTGTAAAGTACCCCTAATTCCTTTCCTATATGATGCTTTCTGTGCTTTTCAGTGAAAGAGAAAGAAAAGCTTTTTTCTTGGGGATACAAAAGGCCAGGAAGAGGTGTACTTGCTCTTGGTTAAATGAGATGAATGGAAAGTGCTTTGATTTCTTTCCTTGGTGCAGCAATGGCACATTATTGGTGATTCTGCGTTTATCACTAATGCATTCAAACCAAAACAAATGGTTTAGTCTGTTTTGTGCTGCTGTAACAGGTATCACAGACTATAATTCATACCAAAGGGTTCTAGAGTCTAAGGAATCCAAGAGCATGTAGACAGCTACTTTTCTGTGCCATTCTATGGCAGAATGTCAAAGAGACATAAAGGCATAGACACAGAGTCAAATATATCCTTTTTAAAAAGAATCAACTAACAGGATTGATCCATTCATTTCTTAATGATCCTACATTTGTCAATGCAATTAAAGCCAACATGAGCCTTGTGAGGGGACAAATAGTCAAACCACTGAACCAGTTCTGTTTGTGATAGTTATGGCTTTGGAAGATTTCTGTCTAGACTTTTAAGTGCTCTTGAAGACAACACATGTGAAGTATATTTTAATAGATTTGTGTCTAATCTCTAACAGGTATAATGGTTTAAGTGAATGATACAGCACATAAAATATGTCATTTAATTTGATTACAGAATTTTGTACATAATAAAAGTAGTTTCTGCTATGCTGTAGCTCCTTGGAATACTGCACTATCTAATAATAAAAATGGTTCATGCTATTTTTATGGTCCATAGAGCATATTCAGTGAACTATATATAGGAGAAGAGTCGACTAAGTGAAAATTCTATCTGTACAAGATAAATTGTTGATACTCACAATAAAAACTATGTACCTAAAATATTTTTTGTAATTTTTCATGCAGTGATATTCTTTCTTATTCACTATATGTATAGATGTTTAAAATCTCTTCTACATTGTGATATAATCTCTCTCTCTCTCTCTCTCTCTCTCTCTCTCTCTCTCTCTCTCTCTGTCTCTCTCTCTCTCTCTCTCTCTCTCTCTCTCTCTCTATATATATATATATATATATATATATATATATTTCTTTTGTAATAAAATATAAATTAGTCATATCACAATTAAAATAACTCTTATGGCATGACTTGAATGTTTCTCAAAAATTAAAATTAAAAAAAGAAATACTGTATGACCAAGCTATACCAATAATGGCTACATAACTAAGGAATCCATGCCAGAATCCCACAGACATACTTCCATATCCACTATTTTTACTCCTACACTCTTCAAAATAAAAGGTAGGAATCAGCTAGATGTCCATTGCCAAATGAATTCTAGACGATAAAATTGTATTACCCTACAAAGAAATTACATATTTTCCAGGACAATAGATGGAACTGAGGTCATAATTTAAAAAATATATATCCAGTCTTACAAGTGTTAGTATCATACATTTTATTTTGTATGTGGTGCTTACAGGAGAAAAGGCATGAATGAGAAAGTGAGATTATTGAGGGTTGTGAAGGGGAAAGGGAAAATAATGAAGAGGGACAAGAAAAGAAGATAGTGAGGAAGAAAAGTGATCAGAATGTTATGCTTTTTTATCTCTTCAGATCCTATAAATGCTTTGTCTTTTAAAAACTTTACATAAAAGGAAATTGGCAAGTTGTATGAAGACAAAAGTCATATTGATAATTTTGCTGAAACAATTTTTGAAGGACAAAGACCTCGGTGAAAGTAACCCCAGTCTCTTAAACCATCTATATCTTCTTCAGTTACTTCAGACATTGTTCACTAATAGTCCAGATACTTGGGGTTCTATATATTGTTTAACAATAAAGTTGCTCAGGGCCACTGTAAGAATTATTTTTAGGAAAAAAACTCACTTATACTTATTTAACAAGACAGAATGTAGACATAATTTACAACGGTTCTATAGCAACTTTAAAATATTGAGTAAAGTTGGGAATACTGATACACAGTTAAACCAATCCCTTTTGAAATGTATTTTCTCTTTAGGAACTCCCCTGAACATACAGTGATCTCATTGTCCCTTTTTTCAAAACCACAAAACATTCAGGTTACCTGATTCTTGCTGTTTTGTCACATTAAAAAATTAAGTTAAAGAAACAGAGGAGAAAAGAGTTAAAGATCTAAAAGTCACCTGTGTTAAACTCCAACATTTAGATACTATCTTGAGAATGCAAACATTAATTTTAAAAGGCTACCAGAATTGCAACCTGTTAGTCTTCACTATTTGAGTGCCAGGGCCTAAATATCAATGGACACACCAATCAACAAGATAAGTACTCAGCAACATCTATGAAGGACAACACACTTAGCTCTTTCCCTTAAGCCTGGGGATACATAAGAACTATCATTCTAAACTGTAACGATAAAGATGGGCACTTGGAGACCCTTTAAACAAGCCAGCTCCAGTTCCAGTAAAATATTTGAACAGCTGGATTATTTTTTAACCATCAGTGGTACTAATGGAAACATATCATGGCTTATACCTCAGTACCATGAAAGTAGAGGTCCCTCTGTGTTTTATCACTTCACCTCACTAATTGGAAAGAGTAAAGGATTAATTCTTAGTCAATTACCATAGAGAATAACTGATATTTAGCTCTGACAACACCAGCACCATATATCTTTTTCATATATATAAAATAGCATTTGGATGCTTTAGTGATAAGTTAGTTAACTACTACTATTTGGTTTAATTATGTTTTAATGTGATTTCTAAGCTTTGCTGGTGATTCTGTATGGAGGTGTGTGTCTATTTCAGTTTTCATTGTGAAAAAGTAAAGGAATACAATCCAAAAATGTAGATTTTTGACCCAAAGTTGTGTTTACAAATGAATGTTTACATTTATATTAATTGGTTGCTCCTATATCTCAATCCAGATAGGCAACCTCTTCTAAGATGAACATGGTTTTACTATTATTAATGAAAACAAACAGATATTAAGAGTTATGCAAAACAAATATTTATACTATATTCTACCCTTATAATAGTTTGTTCCACTTTTAAAATTTATTATGTTTGTGTTTGTGCATCTACACATGAACCATGGTACAATTGTGGAGTTCACAAGACAATTTCTGGAAGTTAGTTCTCCTACTCTTTTGAGGAAGGGCCTTTCTTACTGGTTTTTGTT
The DNA here is from genome assembly GCF_963924665.1 of Micromys minutus. Lineage (NCBI taxonomy): Eukaryota > Metazoa > Chordata > Mammalia > Rodentia > Muridae > Micromys > Micromys minutus. Next base: position 77,550,271 of record NC_137970.1, on the reverse strand, counting down.
TGTTTGTTTGTTTGACTGGCAAACACATTTCCAGTCAATTTTCCTATGTCTGCTTTCCATCTTTTCATGAGTGCTTGGACCATGGATGTATGCTACTGCATCAGATTCTTTCAGACACTTTTTTTCCTTTACTATATAACTATGTCCATGTTAGAGAAGGACATACACTGTAGCTCTCCTCCTCCTTCTCTCCTCTTTCTGGTTTGGTTTTCTCTCTGTAGTCCTGGATGTCCTGGAACATGCTCTGTAGACCAGGCTATCCTCAAACTCAGAGATCTGCCTGCCTCTGCCTTCTGAGTGCTCGGACTAAGATGTGTACCACTATGCCTGGCCTGGTTCATCTTAGCATGTTTAAATGATGTAGAAGAAGGTAATCCAGAGGGAGGAAATATAATTCAAAATATTATATTAAAAATTCAGCTAATTCCAGGTTACATCCTGTTTTACATGCACTTTAAGCTCATTGTAACTAGTAAGATCTTAATGCACACTATCAAACCTCATTTTAAAAAAGCCAAGCAATGACAAAAGTGTATTCATATACTTTTATGCAAAAATGTTTAAAAATTGTACATTTATCTTTGTTTTTTTAAATAAAGTTCTTCAATAAAAAATAAACGAAAAAAAATTAGATGATCATGCTACCTGAAAGAGTAATTTCAAAGCTCCTTTGGGATATATTTAAGAGAAATACTTATTTTGAAAAGATTGGTAAAGATAGAAGGAAATTTCATCTCTTTTAGAAAACAAACTGTATCTGTAAATTTTCTGCCTAAACTTTTAAGTGTCCTTGAAGATATCCTGTGTAAACTCTTTCAATAGGATTTGTTTCCAATCTCCAACAGGGACAATGGTATAAATGAATGGCATAGCACATAAAATGTGTCCTTTAATTTGATTAGGGAATTTAGTACACAACAAAAGAAGTTATTTTGCTATGCTGTGGCTCCCTGGAATAAAATACTCTTATACATGGGTGGATTCTAAGGACCAAATTGAAGTGGTCATGGTTGTATAGCAAGCACTTACACAGGTTGAACCTTTCCTCTTTCCTCTCCCACAATAGTAATATATATATTCTCTGTCTTCTTTATAATATTAAGAGGTGGAAACCCTTGTTTCTACTATTTTACAGGAGAAAAAATAAATGCACAGAGAGGGAAGCAGCAGAGATACAAGCACAACACGCAGCAGATATTAATGAAAAGATGTTAAATCTTCCTTTTTTCTCTACTCTTCTTATCACATGTTAATGGTTTTGCAGATCTTTCTCTGAAAGGCTTTCACTATGGTCATTTAACCATGGTTTTATGTCACTCAATGAAATATCATATTGCTTTGAGGAGATAAAGATGTATAAATAAACTTTAAAAGCTTGTTTGACATTTATTAAAAAAAAAAAAAAAAAAAAAAAAAAAGACTTCATGGTTTCTCCCTACAAAAAGTCAAAGAGGGAAATAGACCACATAGGCAGTATGGCTTGTTCTTTCAAAACACCTCAGGCTCTGAGAGGTTGGCTTGTATTTCTTGTCATCTTTTGCTTTGTGCATGAATTCACTGTTTTGTTCTCTTAAAAGCTAAAACCAAAAAGGGTATTGTGTTTGTGTATGCATGCATATGTATTTGTGTGTTTTAGTCTATTTTCTGCAGATATAAAAAAATTTCTTAAACTAAATTTGTTAACAAAAGATGTTGACACCAAAAAATAGAAGGAAAGATTGCACATTTTTCCTGTATTCCTTACATAGTGGAAGAAATAAACAGGCTTCTTTAGGCCTTTCTGATAAATATCCAATTCAAGAGGGTTCCTCAAGACTTAATCATCTCCCTCAAATCATAAGGACTTCTCAAGACCCAATCATCTTCCTTCCTCAAATCCTCACCTCCTAATGATATTTCAGTGGAAAGTTGTTTTCAACATGTGGATTTGGGCTAGTCTAGGCATTCCAATGACAGCATGAGCTAGATACTTAAGGAAAATCCCTTAGTCTTAGATTCAGAGAAATAACTTGAGCTCATTAATGAATATTAAATGGCAACTCAAAAAATCCTCTTTAAAGGCAATTTAAGACTTAATCTCTTCCTCATTCTCAGGTCTGTCTCTAACCGACTACATCTCTACTTTCTTTATTCCAAATCAGGATTTCTGGATTCTAATCAAATGCTAGAAAAAAATTAAGAATAAAAGATCAGACTTACAAAAATCTGTTAAATGACACATTTATAACATAGCATTTATAAAATCCAATAGTTCCTTTTCATATAAGTTCCTGCGTATGTTGTCAACTGCTTTCTGCTATGCATATATAAAATGCAAGCTAGGACATTATACTTGTCATCAGAAATGCTATGGGTACAGGCTTGTGAGAATTTGCTCTATATATTACAGTCTGGAGGTAACAATCAGCTGACTTGATAGTTAGCTTTCCCCATATATAGACACAATCCATTTCCTACAGGAATAACATTATGGATTAGATATAGGATAGTTGATAATTCAACTGTTAATTTATAGTTGACTTTTGACAATAGGAGGAAAAAAAACAAGCAAATTGCTTCATTACAAGATGTTTCAGACTAAAAATGACCTGCTTTAATTACTTTGATGAGAGGGTGGGACACAATTTCCTTTAATAACTAGGGATGATTTCACCCCTACAGGAGTAGAGCGCAGAAAGGTCAGTGGCTTTCTTTTACCCCATAAGAGAATATCATAAATGTTTATGTCTCCATGCAATTCTTAAATATTAATTTCATGAATGAATTCACAATTCTGTGCCTAAGAAGAGACACAAAGTAAGTAAGACTTGTATATACACACAAAAGCCTGCCTATGGTATTTCATAGCAGATTTCCTAATAACCAAAAAAAATAAAAATAATCCAAATGTATATCTATTAATGAGTGAACAAAAATATTTTACAACCAAATAATATTGTCCATAGAAATGAATTAAATCCTGATACAGGATGGAGTAGTGGTTAAAGAAGACTCAATAAAACCAGATATATAATTCCATTTATATGAGAAATCCTCTAAATTAGCAAAGAAAAAAGGTAGATTAATGATTGCTAGAGAATATGGTGGCAATTAGGAGAAAAACTTTTCAATTTGTAGAAGGTCTGGAGTTTCTTTTGAGAGTGACAAATAGATGACACATTTGATGATAAAGAATATAAAAGTATGTATATATGAAAAACCATTATATATATTCTATGCATCTGAATTACAGGTATGTTTATTATAGCTCAATTAACTTGTTATTTTTCTAAAAATACAAAAAAATACAAGAGTTTCAAACAAGGAACAATAGCTTCATTGCTTTTTTATCATGTTTTGTGTTTGTTTTTCTTTTCTTTCTTTTTTTTTTTTTTTTGTGGCAGAGTATCACTGGGTAGCCTTGGCTTGTCTTGAATTCAGTATGTAGAACATGACCTATGAACAACTATATCTTTCCGACAATGCCTTCTGAATACTAGAATTGAAAGTCTGCCACAGGGCTCAGCCTAATTTCTTTACAACAAAATAAAAGGCTAAATTTTATACTACTCAGCTAAGAAATTTGGAAAATCATAAACTACTTGGATAGAGTAGATAAATATGACTGAGAATCTTTTGCCATTGTTCCATCATAAAGTAGATCTCTAGGATTTTAGTTTTATGAGGTTTTTATAGTAATGTAAAAATGAGATGGAAGGGTCCTAGGAATGCCGTGATTGCCAATTTAGAACCAAAAGATAAATATTAGGAGAGGAAAGAGAACCTCCTGGACCCCCACAGAAAGATAAAAGAGAATTTAACTTGTTTATGGAAAGAGCATGCCTTCCTAGTCTAGTCTGAATATTTCTACTGGATTTTTTATATATAGCAGAAACCTATTGAGCACAGTTCTAAGAACTGGGAAGTTCATGATCAAAGCACTAATAGATTTGGTGTTGGGAGAATTCTGTTTCCAAGCTCAATGAGTCATCACACACTGGAAAGAACAAACAAGTCCCTAGATCCTCTCTTATATGAACATTAAGTCTGTTCATGAAAACACCACATTCATGGCCTAATCACCTCTCAAAGGCACTGCATGTATATACCACAACTTTGTATGCAGTTTTCATTAGGGAGACTTTAGGGGAATGAACACTTTAAAGCATTGCAAAAGAGAAGAGGATTGATGTTACATATAAACTAATAATATTGTATAGTCTTGAGTAGCAAATGCAAGACTGTAGCATCATTGTAGATTAAATCACTGTGGTAAACCTGCCCTAACCCCAAAGAAACAACCAGCCATTTCCAGGAACATATCCTACCCTTGGACACTGAGAGGCAGATGATGGGATATAATCTCTCTGGAAGCACTTAATATGTCTGATTTTGTATCTACAGGAACAGTGCAACACTGAACATTTTGAATCTAAGGTAGACCCTAGCAATTGTTATTTTTCATAAACATTCACTGTCCTGACAGTTTTTACCAGTCATTTTCCCCCTGTGGAAGGCACTACCACAAGAGTTCTAAAGATAACCCAGAAAGGCTGATATAGGAAAGTTCATGGAGCCAGCATTGGTGGAGATTGCTTGAGGAGTGTCTCTCATTTAGCATGTGTAAACTAGATTGCAATTCAGCTATATAAGTATGTATGTACATGCAAACATGTGTGTATGTGTATATACACATAAATATGATGACTTATATGCACGGAATTACATTAGTATATCGAAGAGCAGCAAGAATATTTTTCTGGTTTCAAGAGATTGGTTTATTGTTAGAAGTGCATACATGAGCTTCATATGACCATGAATTTACCAATCCTTATTCTCTAAAATAAAAACTAAATTCAAAACACATTCACTTGGTTGAAATTGTACACCCTTTTGTATACCATTAGACACTGGGTTTCATCTCCCAAACCACACAAGCACATACACACACACACACACACACACAGAGAGAGAGAGAGAGAGAGAGAGAGAGAGAGAGAGAGAGAGAGAGAGAGAGAGAGAACAGACATCACTACTTTTTAAATAAACCCCCATTTTCAGTTGATAACAAAATAGAGCCAAATAAAACATGATCTTTAACTTTTGAGATGTTCACATCCTGACTCTGTGATAAGTATGATTGAGGAATCTAAAGAGATTTAGATTAACAACTTCTTGCCTAATATGAACTGAAGGAATTGTGTAAATGTACTCAGTGAAGGATTCCCTGCGCAAAATCATAAGACATATATCATTTCATTGATCTTGAACTTTCAATCAAAACAACCGTAGTGGCTCCTAGGTACCATAATGTGTATTAAGCACAAAGTATGGGTAATTAGCTCAAAAATTAGAGCAATAATGTTCCGCATATAAGAAATATTGCAAACAAAGTTATCTCTCTACCCACACAGATCACAGGGCAAAATAGAAACAATTGCATAGCTCAAATATAAACTGAGTCTGGGAAGATAATTTACTGGGTAAAGCTACCATTAACAAAGCTGGTTAACTTGAAGTAGATTCCCAGGACTCACATGGTGAAGAGAACTGACTCTTGAAACTTGACCTCTGACCTCCTTATGTGCACCCACCCACCCCACACATGCATGCTAAATAAATGAAAACCAATTGAAACATTATTAGACAAACAAACAACAACAGTAGCAGAAACCAAAGCAAGACTGTTGAACGACTGGCTGTGAGACATAGAAGCCAGGAGCTAGAATCAATTTCTTAATACCTAACCAGGCCTGGGAGCTAGAATTTTGTTGTTTATGCAGTGAGAGAAGCCAGCAAAGAAGTTGAATAGGATAAGTGAGAGTCTCCTACTCTACTCTGTGTACGAATTTGAGTGATTTGAGAAATAGATGACAGAAAAGCTACTGAAAATGAAGGCTGATTTTTTATAAGGACAATGATATGGAGAGTTTCAACTCTCCTTGGAGATACTATATATATTGTCTCTTTCTGTTCTTGTTAGCAACCAAATTATTTATTTTAGGCCCCACTTCATTGTATCTGGCTTAATGTGCTGTATTTCTAAAAATCTGAGTTTTACCAAAGACTTAGACATTTCTGAGATTCAGAAAAGTGAAAGGAAGAGAAAATGGTTTTAGGCTAGAATCTCCCAATGTCACAACTTACCCAGTACAAAAATGGGATGAAGGGCATAGTGAATAAAACACAGACAGACTAACCCACGCAATAAAATATTGGGAATGCCAAAGTATTGGTTGACAGTAAAAAACAACTTACCCCAAGAAGTGGAACAAAATGAAATATGAAAGTCCAAGAGAGAGAAAAGACAAGAAGCACATACCTAGATGCCAGTCAGCCAAACAAAATTCTGATAATAATCTGAGTCCAGACACTGTAGTGAAGAAACTCATTCCAAATAGAAGTACTTTAGGGGACATGTCCCCAAAGGAGAAACATCTTCTGAAAAAAATAACAGCTACAAACAGTTTTCCCAGCAGTAGACCACTGTTTTCAACTTTTCCTTCTCTTGACACCAACCCTCAACAACTTCAGAGTGTCTAATCTAATCCTGGGAGAAAATGTAGGGCATCTAAACAGGGCTTCTGTAGCTAGGAAGAAAAAGGAGGGTACCTACCCCACCCTTGTTTGTGAAAGAAACCCAGGTGAGTGAGTGGGGGGTGCTGTGAAAATAAATGAGACAAAATATTGTTCTTGTTTAAAAGATAAAGGAAAAATGAGACTTTTTTTAAAGTATAGAGAGATCAAGGGGAAAAAAGCCATATGGGGTATTTTAGCACAATGTCTCCTTCAAAGATGCAATCTGTCTCCGCAGACACTGTGCATGTGAGGCTAAGGAGAAAATATGAATAGCAAAGTCCTTCAATGAGCAACTAATTTTTTGTATTTCAGGGTTGGTGGTAAATAACATATCTGAAAGTAACTTCAGGGGAAAGAGAATTAGTTCTTCTTCTTAAGAAGTTTATGATGAAAGCAGTCCTTTCTCCTATTTGGTGTGATGTGCTGAGTTGTAAAACAAAGAACGGGTATTTGAGCTTTCATTTGACAGTGTAATAAATGCAATTATGATCATTTGCATATTAAAGGCATTAGTACTTCATGGCAAATATTTCCAACAGGCTAAAACTAAAAAGAATACTTCCTCCCAAAAAGGCTACATTCTTTTGTCAGGTTTGACATTATCTGAAGCTGTGCTGTGACAAATTGTCAATTGCAGGAATTCACCAAAGCTATTACAGATCTTATTCCAATCTCTCTTAGGACTCATTTGATACTGGAAAGTTGAAAATAACCTTTGGTTATGATGTGTCAATTTTATGCAAGCAAAATAATAGGGTGCCCATGCTATACTTCCAACCAACCACTTTTAGGGGAACCAGTTCTAAAATTTTAGTGTCTATGAGTGCTTGTCTTAAGTTGAACTCTGATCCACAGGACTGAGCAGCAAACATCCTTATGCACAGAGCAGTGCCTTCATTTCTCTATGTATCATTCTGCTTTTATTTCCTAGCAAGAGACCACCATGCATTGCTTCCATTTTCTTCTCTCTCAGAACACCCTCTCTTTATCCTAGGAAGTTAGGATTGTTCCGTAAAACTGGCATTCTAAAATTTGCTTACTCTCAAATGACAAGAATCAGAATTGTTCATTCATTTCCCTCTCCAACTCCTTTATTGGGGTCCCCATGCTCAGTCTGGTGGTTAGCTGCAAGCATCCTCATCTGTATCAGTACGGCTCTGGTAGAGCCTCTGAGCAGGAACCCATACCAGATTCCTGCCAGTAAGTACTTCTAGCCATCCACAATAGTGACTGGGCTTGGTTTCTACACATGGAATGGATCCCCGGTCTGGGAGCGACATTCTCTGGGTGACCCTTTCTTCATTCCATGCTCTAATCTTTGTTCCTGTATTTCCTCCTGTTAGCATTTTACTCTCCCCTCTAAGAAGGACTGAAGCATCCACATTTTGGTCTTCCTTCTTCTTTAGCTTCATATGATCTGTAAATTATATCTTGGGTATTCCAAGCTTTGGGGGCTAATATCCACTTATCAGCTAGCACATAACATGTGTGTTCTTTGTGACTGGGTTACCTCACTCAGGATGGTATTTTCTAGATCCATCCATTTGTCTAAGAATTTCATGAAGTCATTGTTTATAACAGCTGAGTAATATTCCATTGTGTAAATGAACCACAATCTCTGAGTCCATTCTTCAGTTGAGGAACATCTGGGTTGTATCCAGCTTCTGGCTATTATAAATAAGGCCACTATGAACATAGTAGAGCATGTCCCCTTTTGGCATGGTGGGGCATCTTTTTGGTATATGCCCAAGAGGGGTATAGATGGATGTTCAGGTAGATCTATTTCCAATTTTCTGAATAATGTCTAGATTGATTTCTAGAGTGGTAAACAATTACTTTTTAATCCAAGGATTTGCTGAGAAAAGTTGTATCATGTTTCCTTTGCTCCATAAGATATTGTGTTTCAGAAGGGGTACACCACAAGATTAAACCAGGAAAGGTGGCAAATGTAGCCAAGAATTTATTCATTAATTTAGCCAAGGCCTTTAGCTAAACCACTAGAATAAAATCAACCTGAAAGCAAAATAAAGAAGAACCCCCCCCCCCAGTCTCCACAATTTCAATTTATGACCACATTTGTTTTTCTAATGGAATAGAAACATAGCTACATTTGAACTTTCTAGTAATGCAACATATATCACATCTATTTTTAACTCTTGTTTCTTGCTTTGTGGTTTTCAGTTAAATACTAATCATTCCCAGGGTTATTCTACTACCTAGTTTGTCAAAAACTTGACTTTGCTCACTGCTCTGGAACAGTGCTCTTCAGTAGACATTCCATGTTGCTGGAAACATCTTATGTCAGTGTTATCCAATATATTTATAGCTGCTGTGCATTTGAGATATGGCTTGTGAGCTCAAGGCAAGGATTGTTAACTGAATTAGTTCATTTAAACATAGCCACAGGTAGTTAGTGTCTACTGCATTTTATACCAAGATTCTAGGACATGTGAGAAGATGGGAATATTTCTTTGAGTTCCATTTACTCTTTTTGACTGTTTCAGGGCCTTCAATATTCCTCAATCACAATTAATAAAAGTCTTCTTCTTATATGAGTCAATTTATATGATCTATTCCTAGTCGAGTCACCCCTTTGGAGGGAGCAGAAAATACAAACAGCAATCCATAGCGCACACACACACACACACACACACACACACACACACACACACACACACACACACACATAATTTACCCCTAGGGGAAAACAGGATGATATTTTTTTCTATTAAACAGATATAGTATTAAAACAATAACTTATTTGTTATACCTATAGTTCAGAGCACATCATTCTTCATCAGAGAACCTTCTTCATGTAGGAGATAGGAATTGCCAAAGGGACCCTTAACTGGCCAGTGTGCAGAGAATAAGATACCATAGAATGCTCAACCTTAAATGGGACGTACTTACCTTACCCCTCCATGCTCTGAGAGCTTTTCAGAAGGCTGAAAAAATTCTAAGAGCCAGAGGTGGCCTATAACATTAAGGAAAGTATTTTGTAGGCACAGCAGGACAGTGGCATATATCAATTCACAGTGTACATGAGAGCATCAGCAAGACCTGTGCAAGCTATAGCAGGACAAAATCTAACAGAGATAGGAAGATAGGCATGAATTCTCACCAATATCTCGAGTGTTATTGTCATTTGATAACTGCGGAGAGAGGGAGAGTCAGTTTTCTTTAATGAGGTGACCTATGATACATTGACCACATCCCAGGGCATGCCCCACTTCCAAGACTAGCCAGGAAACACAAAGTAGATTCACTGTGGGGAGAATAAAAGAGGAAATAACAAATTTGGGTGACAAGGGGTGAAAGGGTGAAGAGGTTGGTTACAGAAAGAGTCAGTGAGGGGAATATATTCAAAATATGTTCTATGAAATTCTCAAGTATTTTATAAAATATTGTTTTGAAATAAGAGAATTTCAAAAGTTATTCATTATGCCATCCAAGCATTTCATTATGCATCTGGAGGCTGCAAAATAATTGCTGGCTAAGTATTTTTGATATTACTAATACAGGAGTATACAATCCAAAGACAGAATTAAACTGTAAGGTCCTTGAAGATATATCATGGTTTTAATCTCTAGTAACTTCACAGTGATAGGCACAATAGTGATCTGAAAATATTTGATGATTCTAAAATATCAAAATAATCAACTTGATAATTAGTTCCTCTTTTACTATAGATATTTCACAGAAAATTTGAGAACCATCTGCCTTTCCTCTTCGATTTTATGCATGCAGCCCCATTCCCCTAATGACAAGCACTTTCACAGACAGTGTCAGGAGAGACTGAGGTTTTTAATTAAGAGTTGTTGGTCTGCTTTTCTGGGACATTAAACACAGGCTCTGAATACCCAATGTATAGATTTGAAACTAATTTAATATTTTAGCATGCTTTTAGGAATGATTACCATAGTGAGAGGCTGGGTCAGTGAAACGATCTACAGAAAGCCTAGAAGGCAGCATCATGGGCTTTAGTGAAATCAGCACAATGCATGTCAAAATGTGGAAGTAATACTAACTGTGAGAACCAGGAAGGTTAGTGTGTTGCGACTTCATTTAACAGCAATTACATTCAAATATTAGCAACATGATTACTCCTGGCACCTAAATGTGCTTCTAGGTTAACTCTACTTATATGGACCTAGCTGACTTCAGAGAAAAGAATGTTTTTGTGTACCAAAACTCTACAGTAAGGCTCAGTTAGATATCCCTATGTTAATTTTGATTCATTCCCCTGATCTTTACTGCCTTTTCTTCTTAAGACTTCCTTTCTGCACAGTTGCAAACAGGTACTGTAAGAATCTTCTGTATATGCATACACAAATGCATTATGTGTTTGGTGTCACTATTATGTGGAGCACACGCATGCTGTGAAATAAGGAAGCACTTGAATGACAATAATACCTCATAATGCTGAAGCGTATTTGTGTTCAACTATGATATTTGTTTACAAGCACTAATTGGCAAGAGTTTTATCATAGTTTTCTCATGATGTTTGTATTTGTGCTCTTTGAAAGAGCCTAAACTGTCATCAGAAAATTAAAGCATTATAGCAACATTTTAATTGACAGCATGCTGTATGTAACAACTTTCATTATTTTATTCTAATTTCTCCTTATTGTGTCCTGGTGTGTGTGTATGTGTGTGTGTGTGTGTGTGTGTGTGTGTGCGCGCGCGCTATGGATTGCTGTTTGTATTTTCTGCTCCCTCCAAAGGGGTGACTCAACTAGGAATAGATCACATACTTGGGTGATGTTAGGTAAAATCTTAATTGGTCAAATAAAGGCTAAAAGGCTAGAGCCTGTGATCAGGTAGTGGAAGGAAAATGCAGAGCTGAAAATATAGAAGAGAAAGGAAGAGGGAAGGAGACAGTGGACAGAGAGAGAAGAAGATGTAGGAAGAAGAGATGGAAGATGGAATAGGCCCACATGGCCTGAAGGAGCCTCAACTAGCTAGAGACTTCATAACTGAGCAATAGAGAAATGTAGGGTATGTTTGCCCAAGCACGGAATGCAGCTTGTTTATTCCCATTAAGTGAGCATATTGGCATTGGAGATTTATTGATACAAGTCTGGCTGGTATAAATATAAGTCTCTAGTGTTTTCTTTTCATGGGGCTAGAGGGAGCTGAGTAAGACCAGAGTTTTGTTCCAGTTCCCCATTCCATCTATGGGGGTTGGCTTGAGGAAAGAAATCTGCTAGCTCTAGGGAGTTTCAAGAAAAACTGGTTTGGTTAGGTTAGCACCAGGGCCAGAAGGCTGCTTAAGACTAGCCATGGGGAAGTAGGTGAAACTGCCCAGGAGGCTGGTTCATGGAAGGCTTTTTAAAAACTACACTCTACACACACACACACACACACACACACACACACACACACACGCAGAGAGAGAGAGAGAGAGAAAGAGAGAGAGAGAGATAGATAGAGAGAGAGAGAGAGAGAGAGAGAGAGAGAGATCTCATGTTGGATTTTTCCCCATTCTTTGGAGAGAAAAAAAAAGTAATCAAAGAACAGTAGCATCTGAGTTAATAGGAGAATTTTCAAACATATTAAATCATTATTCTAACTACTGAACTACCAATCATTGGTTACCGCAGTTAAACTACCAGGAGAAAATTAAACCAATAGAATAGGTGGAAATTCTTCATGCTAACTTGAAAGAACTACTCAAAGCCATTTGTCTCCATTTAAGGACCAAGCCTGACTTTGAAAAGAAGGCCACAAGGCACTAGCTCCAGGAACAGACCATAAAATTCAGGTACAAAGTCATAAAATCCGCTCCCAAAATCCATCATGGGGATAACCACGAGACTGGGAAAGTATCTTATCTGTGCTCGGCAGCTCTATCTCATCCTGTGGTTAAACATTCATGACATAAGAATGCATACAACTCAAGACCTGGTACAAACTAATCAGAAGCCAAGCCCTGTTATCCCCGAGCATCCACTAGTGAAATTTTTAGGTTACCTAATTTGTCTACAAAATTCCCCTAATTTCCTTCAAGAAGGCCTGTGCCTTTGTCTGGGTCTCTATTTCGAAGAATGGTTGTCCCCTCTATGCTGGTTGTTTATGCCATCGTTGTCTTCTTTCAGTGATTTTTTTTTGAAAACATACAAACTTATTCCACCAAGTACAGTGCAAGCATCCTGAATATAGCAGCTAATTTTCATTGCTGATAGACTGGAATCACCTAGGACACACACCCTAGTCAGGTAGATATTTGAGTGTGTTTCTAGAGAGGTTAAACTGAAAAAGAAAGACATACCCTGAATATTGGTGGCATCATCGAATGGGCCAGAGTGCCATACTGGGGTTTAAAAAGGAGAAAAAGGGTGGAACTCCAGCATCACTCATTTCTGTCTGATTATTGTGTGCAGAATCCACGTGGCCAGCTGCCTCATGCTGCTGATGCCAAGACTTTATTACATTATTCCTTTAAATGCTTCTGTGTTCAATATCTGGCCATAATGATGAGGGAAGCAACTATATTATGCATTAAATATATTAAACCATAATGTTCACTACATGCATGTATTTAATATGTTACTAAAAAGACAGGATATAGAAGTTTCACCTTGGCAAGTAGGAGTTCCTTTTTGTATCTTAAAAGACAATATAATTTTCGAAGATATACATCTCTGTTTGTCCTGTGTTGTTTCACTATAAGGGAATCATCCTGTCATGTAGGAAAACTAATGAGGTTAGCATACTGTGGCGTTTCATTAGAACAACCATTTCACATTAAATACTACTAATTTACTAAAGATTAAGTCTTAGAATCAACAATTTTATAGGACAAAAACAAACAAAGATAAGGTTGACTAAGGTTAGATTCCAATATAAGCCATATTTAAGAAAATCTATTTTTATCTAGGACATGTACTAGTTTCATCATGAAGAATAAATGGAGGCAAATATTCAAAGTCAGCACACAGCACTGAAAAATGTGAATAGTCATCAGCTCAAAGTATGGAAACCTATAGTAATCAGTTCTGTCTTTGTTCATCAAGTGGCCCTGGATTCCAGAGATATAGGCTCTATATGTATATAGTACTAAACAACTGAATTACTTGAGTTCCTCTTGATTATTGAAATCACAATGTTGATACCAGAGTAAGAAAAACTAATCAACTACCATTTAATAATTTTGTGTGTGAGACTAATGAATAAAGGACATTGCTTTATTTCTCACGGCATCTCTAGAAATCAGTACAAGGTTGAATGCACACTAAATAAGTACTGTAAATATTTGTTGAAGAAATGACTATGTACATTACTCTGGTGCAATGCACTAGGAAGAGACAGATGCTTCCAACCTCCGTAGTCATACGAAACTGCTTATTATATAATTTTAATTTACTCAACCAGAAATTTTCTTCAAGTAACTGGCTAGCTTCACTTTTAAACAAAGAACTTTATTTAAGTTTACTTAGTAAGTTCTCTGTATAAGTTAATAACATGGTTAATTGAATTATACATTATTATGATATCACAAGTAAATATTTCTGAATTAGGAAAGCAAACTTGAACATAAATAGTTATCTTAGCTAACTCAGTCTGAAAGTGGAAGTAAAACTTGGGGTGTTGTAAGTCAGGTAAATTTACAAACAAAACAATGTCTTACAAGTAAAACAGAAAAGTAGGATTGGATTGTCTTTCTAAATAAGAAATTTTCTGCAGGTCTTTCCTCAATAGTATGATACAAAAATGGTGTATTTTTAATGCAGATATTGTCCCCCAAATTCCTATGCTGAAAGGTAATCCCTAAAATAAGGGTATTAAGAGATTGAAGATTTTGAAATATGTTTACATCACAGGGACAGGACCTTCATGAATAGAATTAGCATCTGTATAAGAGGCCTAAAGTAGGTTGTTTATTCTTTTCAGGAGCCAAAGACACATTAAAAAAATCATCTATGAGAACCAGGCTATTTCTAAACATGTAATCTGCTGGCACCATTTATTGTAGATTTACCAATCAGAAAGAACTACAAGCAATAAATTTGTTAATTATAAACTACCCACTCTAAGTTATTCTAGCAGCTGAAAACAAGAGAAAAGTATGTCTAATCATATTTAAAACCTTTTATTACTTTGTGTGTATGTGTGTAGGTCAGAAGACAACTTGCAAGAGTAGCTCTCTCCTTCAACCATAGAGATCCTAGGTATTGAACTCTGCATGATTTTTAATCATCTTGCCAGTCCTGAATAATTAATTGTATTTTCCTAGAACAAATTCATAAAGAATATACTAGGAACACACACACAATTTTACCTAAGTTCAAAAAAAGTATTATAAGACATATTGAAGTGGCAATTTATGTAAAGGTTGTTCTCAGCCTCTAGACAATGAACGACTGACTTTCCATAAGTTAGATGTCCAGTGAAATCTTCATTTATACCTAGCTGTTTCTCAAAGGTTAAGAACAGGAGAGGGAAAGAGCTAAGATGTTATTAACCACAATCTCTTACAGATCACTAAAAATGTTATATATTGCTCCCAGATTATCAAAGTCAGTGGATAAAAACAGATTTTGGTTCAGAGGTTTTATTAATAGGCATTTTCATACACTCTCTGGACAAAATGTAATTTACTTCCAATACCAATATTTGGGTAATTTTTGATAATTACAGAAATCTTTGAATTTATGAAAGTGTATATACAACAACAAAAAATTGCAGATATTTTAATGGTTAATTGTGAATAAAATGGGAAAGGCAACATTACTTCATGAAAATATTTTTATGCACAAACTTTAACTATGCAACTGTATGTACATCATGCGTTTAGCAGATTCAAGTTTCCTATGCACAGAATTATACTTTCTGGTCCTTACTTCTTCTGAGATTTTAATTAAGGCCCATCCCCAAGAATGTAAGAAACAGGATAAGTTGTTCATCTCCATAAATTTGCCCAGGAAATCTTCTCTCTGCCTCAATCACAACATATGGAGTACAAAGGAAAAAAAAAACTAACCTCTTTTTTGGTTTATATTCATAGAGCTGAATTATTTCATATATATATAATATGAAATATATATTATCAAGAATCTTCTCCAGGTTTTCTTAAAAAATAACTTTCTTAAGGAAAGTCACTTGTTTTGGAGAGGAAGTATGGTGGGAAGCCAGCCAGGCTCATTGTCCCTTTTTTGGCCACTTTCCTACTGCAGCTGGTTATCTGAAGGCTGGGCAGTATGCAAAAATATCATGTTAGAATGGCTAAATTTGTGCTTCTGTTTTCTCCTTGCAAACCTGTGTTTTAAAAGAACCCTGAATTTAAGTTGATCATCGTTATTATTATAACAACCCTTACCTATTCTAAATGCTGAAAATTCTTATTTGAACCTTTTCCAGGGAAGAAAACCTATTCACCATTTTGAAAATAATTTTGAGAGGCTAATGGCATTTGACAATACTCTGGTTGAATTTCCAACTGTGATTTTCCTCTGATTAAAATAAATAAATAAGAGGTAGAGCACCAACTTTGTCACCTGAGCATTGTTAAAGCTGACATTTGCAAAACAAGTATGCTAATATGACATTTCCCTGTCTTCTTGGTACTTTGGTGTGATCTGACAATGAACCCAGAGAACTTTTCCAAGAACCTTTGGTATTTGACCAAGTGCCACCTATACATCAGTTGATTTCAAACTACTGTCACTTTTCTGCCTCCTTTCCACAATGTAAAGGAATATCACACACTAAATCTCAAGAAAATGCCTCATCTCCTAACCAAATATAACAGAGCAGCTAGTTCATAGACTGCTTTTTAGTCTGTCAAACTATCTTCTAAACTCCAATCATTAGCTTTTGATATATTGGTTTTTGGTTGCATGTTTGTTCTTTAAAGTGAAATTTTAAAATGCTTCATGTTTGTTAATTTAACTTTTTGATAATGTCATACATAGCTAATATATTTAGATAATTTCCACCCTTCCCTATGCCCCTCCAAATCTTCTCATGTCTTAGCCACTTCTATTGAAGCCATGTTCTCTTCTTCCTTAATTATTATTATGCAATAGTATATATAAATGCATCCTGATGCATCCATTTGATTATTCAGTGTTGCTCATAGGAAAATGTGTTCAGGGATTACAACCAGGGATTGGATAACTCATCAAGAGATTCATCTTAGCAACCATTAACTATTTATGATTCTTCATCTTGGTTTGTATTGGACCCTGAGAG
Source organism: Micromys minutus (assembly GCF_963924665.1). NCBI lineage: Eukaryota > Metazoa > Chordata > Mammalia > Rodentia > Muridae > Micromys > Micromys minutus. The sequence continues at coordinate 77,533,519 of NC_137970.1, read as the reverse complement.
ATTTTCTCTATCCATGAGGACACGTCAGCTGGTGCTGTCAATGTTTCAGGTGACTATAGCTGTGATTCTCATGGTTGCAAGTTTCCTGTCACATACAAGCACTGTCTAATGGCTGATGTTCTGATCCCCTGGCGTTTACAATCTTTCAGTGCTTTCTCCCACAATATTTCCTGTGCCTTGTCTCTAGGGCTTGGGCTGTAGATCTACCAATGCATCCTGTGGTCATGAATATGAAAGTAAAAAGAGATCACAAGGCAAGGAATAATTCTAGACGAGAGAATAGTAAGAAACAGGAGCTGAAAGAGCAATTGGGAAAAACAAATAGCAACTGGGAAGGCAGAGGAAAAGTAATACTGAGGGAAGAAAGTATCAAATTACTAAAGATGCTTGAAAAATCCTTATAGACACATATATTTTAAGTTTACTTAAAATATTAGTATATAATTTTATATAGTTTTTAATAAACATACCAACTGGGGTAAAAATGCACCCTTTAAGATCCATAGACTATCTAACAACAACAAACAAACAAAAAAAAATTTCCTGGGCATGTGAAATGTCCTGTCTTTTTGTTTTTTAATTCCATAGAGTTAAAGAGACCATCAATAATACAGCCAATTACTTTGTCTTTTATCACCTCTCTGAACTTGAAGATAAATTCCCTACTGCTTAAGACACCACACTCTTTGGACACAGGACTTGGAGGACTAGAGCTATAACTGTTCTGAAAACCTCCTTCTGAAAGACTCTCTAGCTTTTATAATATCTAAAGGTGTCAAGGAAGAAAAGCGATCAACCATCCTACCCAGCTGTAAAACCTAGGAATGACAAGAGTGACCAGCATGGCAAGATGTCTCTAAGTGTGACAAGAATGACACTTTCATCATGGAGGGAACAGAACATTATCTAGTTAGACTTAAGTCATTCTCAATGGGAGGGAAATCATGCCTTGTACATGCCAAGTCCACATAACTTATAAATAATAGACTCTAGAGGAAAGCCTACTACCGCCACTTCCCTAAACCCATATAATTTCTAACTGCATTATGGACATGCATTCCTGTAAACAATAGAACATGTTCAATATTTCAATGTGAATCCACTTTAAAGTATTTACTAAATATTTTTGTACAAAAGAAAAATAAACTTTTCAGGTAAATGGATAGGCTCAGAAAAAGTCATATTGCCAGCTGGTAGTAGTGCATGCCTTTAAGCCTAGTACTCGGTCGGCAGAGGTATGTGAATTTCTTTTGAGTTCAAAGTCAGCCTGATCTACAAAATAAGTTCCAGAACAGCTAAAGTTGGTACACTGAGAAAATCTGTATTCAAATTCACATAAAATAACATTGAATTGAATTCTGTAAAAATAAAGATTATATTGAATGAGATAATGATGCAAATCCCCATATTTGAGAATACACCATAGAGCAACCACAGAAAACAGGGAAATATAACCAGAGATGGGAGGAAGGCCTGAGAAAGGAGCATATAAATGATGTGAATTGGAAAATTGTGTAATTGAAATAATCAAAATGAGGCTCCAACTGGGTAGAGAGAAGGGAATTGATACAAAAGGAGAAGAGAAAGTGAGAGAAAAATAATACCGAAAAGGCTGACAGAGCCTTAAAGAATCATATTATTCCCTATTTGCCAAAATTATACGTTATATATATAAATATGTGTACATATATTAGATATATCATTGATATATATTAAATATAATATAAACACACACACACATGCACACACACACATGCATACACACAGAGAGAGAAAGATATATATATATATATATATCTTTGTGTGTATATATATATATATATCTTTGTGTATATATATATATATATATATATATATATATATATATGTGTGTGTGTGTGTGTGTGTGTGTGTGTTATGCCACATGGGCTGACAATGCTCTTCACAAAAGCCATATAGACTAACAAAATCTCTAGTGCTAGAGACAAAAAATATTTTTGAATAGTTAATCAGCATAATTCAGGTGATTCTAAAAACTATATAGGTTATCATTGTGGTCCTTGGTTGCCTCTTGGGTTTTAGTAGCTCTCTGTTGCTGAATACAACTCAAACTTAGGATACTGAACTCAAATGAATCTAGCTAGACTTGATCTAAAGCTTCCTTCCTACAGTCTAGCATCTGTGGTTCCAGAAAATACTGTGCAAGCTGCCAATAGAGGGAAGCAATTAAACAGTCCTATCCAGCTGCAATACCTATGAATCACAACAATTACCAGCATGACAAGATATGCAAAAAGGTGTATCAATGGCTCTCACAAGTCAGTGCCAACCAACAGCTGTCGAACTGAACTTCAGGCCCAGTCAACAGGAGGGAAATGATGCCTGGTACTGGAAAGCTATTTAGCTTCTGTGGGTAGTGAGGTCATGGTCCTTAGAAAAAATTCTAATATTGACATTTTGCTAGACCAGCCTAAATCCTTGTTACATTCTAAATCGTATCCTCATGCACACAGATAAGTATAGCTACCACCCCTCATCAAAGAAATGGAGATCATCCCAGAAAACCATAACTGGACACAATTCAAAGATTAACAGTTCATTAGGAGCCTAAATACAGTTTGTGCATGCACATGTGGGCACACACACATACATATATACATGTGTGTATGTATATATGTATATATATTTACATATATAAATACACATATATACATATATACATATATACATACACATATACATTACACAGACCTATACATTAAACCTATACCTATGCTTATACACACACACACACACACACACACACACACACACACACACACACACATACCTTTACCTTTACCTTTACACATATATATGGCTGACAGAAGGAGATGTGGGATGAGTACTAGGAAGTCTGTGAAACAGTCTCTCCTAGGAATGGCTGCATAAACAAGACCAGAACAATGGAGATATCAGTGGATATGTTAATGTGGAAGGGAAAACTTTCATGGGACATACCACTAAGATGAAATGGTAAAGGAAACTAATGACTCCAAGAAGAAGAATTAGCCTCTCCCAAGAATGAGCTCCCTTCTAGTTGACCAATATAGTATAGTCAGCCCTGACAACACAACATATGCAATTAAAATGAACTCAGTAGTTTTAAACACAACACAACACAACACAACACACACACACACACACACACATATCCTGAGATTAGGTAGGTCACAGGCCTAGGAAAAAACAAATAGTATTGTTTTCTAAAGAAATAGCAGGAATAGCAATAAATGACTACTAATGACATACTTCTGTACACATACTTCAGTGCCTCACTCAATCCATACCAATGAAATTTCTTTATGCAGTACATGGGAATTAACACAGAGAACCACAACAAGATAATGTACAGGGTTAGATACTATGAAATATTCAGTCCTACATGGATATCTTCATCAAACCCCTCACCTGAAGACTAAAGAATTCATGCAGAGGTGTCTACCTGGGGCGTAGGCAGCAGAGTGAGCTGTGTGCAGTCCCCTAAGCACCACTGGCATTTTCTCAGAAAACTGGGAATGATTTTACCTCAAGACCCAGCTATAACACTCCTGGGCATACACCCAAAAGATGTCCCAACATTCCACAAGAACACTTGATCAACTATGTTCATAGCAGCTTTATTTGTATTATCCAGAAACTGGAAACAATCTAGATGTCCCTCAACTAAGGAATGGATAAAGAAAATGAGATATATTTACACAATGGACTACTACTCAGCTATCAAAGATGAGAACATCATGAAATTTGCAGGGAAATGGAAGGAATTAGAAAATATCCTGAGTAAGGTAACCCAGACTCAGAAAGGCATCTGTGGTATGTACTTACTTGTAAGTGAACATTAGCCATAATATGCAGGATAACTTTGTTACAATCTACAGACCCAATGAAGCTAAGTAACAATGAAGGGTGCTTGAATCACATTCAAAAGGGAAAATAAAATAGGCATTAGAGGTGGGTAGAAAGAGGAAAGTTGTTGGGAGAGGATGTGGGGAGGTGACTTGGGGTGGGGATATAGGTATCAGGAGAACTTAGACAAAGAATGGAAATTGATTTGGGGGACATCTCTGAGACAAATCAGAGACCTGGGATAGGGAGGTTCTGGGGAAATCTATGAGGGTGACACTAGCTGAGACTCCTAGGAGCAGAAAATATGGAGCCTGAAGTGGTCACCTCCTCTAGCCAGACAGGACTTCCAGTGGAGGGAAGGAACATCAAACTACTGGGGAAAAAAGCTTTGACCACAATTTGTTCTGCCTACAAGAAGTACAGGGATAGAGATGGAACAGAGATTGAGGGAGTGACCAATTAATGACTGGCCCACCTAGTCCATGGGTCCAGAGAGCCCCATAGAACCAACCCTTGACACTCTTAATGATATTTGGCTATACCTGCAGACAGGAACCCAGCACAGAAATGTCACCTGAGAGGCTTCATCCAGTAGCTGGAGGAAACAGATACAGAGACCCACAGCCAAATATTGAGCAGATCTCAGGAGTTTTATAGAAGAGCAGGGGGAAGAAATGATGGAGCCAGAGGGGTCAAGGACACCACAGAAAACCTAGAGAGTCAATAGACCTGGGAACACAGGGGCTCACAGAGACTGAACCACCAACTAAAGAGTATGCATGGGCTAGACCTAGGCCTCCTACACATAGGTATCAGATGTGTACCTTTGTCTTCATGTGGGTACCCTGACAATTGGAGTGGGGCTATCTGTGACTCTGTTGTCTGCGTTTGAATCACTTTCCCGTAACTGGGCTGCCTTGGCTGGCCTTGGTGGGAGAAGTCATACTTAGTCCTTCTGGCTCTTGGTATTTTGGGGCTGGTTGGTACCCTTAGAGCTTCTCCTTCATTAAGGAGAAGTGGAAGGAGGAATGGGGAGATGTTAGGTTTCAGGATGGGACGGGGAAGAGAGGAGGGAGGCTGTGGTTAGGATGTAAAATTAATCAACTAATTAATTGATTAATTAATGGGGGAAAGAATCTATGCTGAAGAAGTGGTGGAAAGACTTTAACAACAAGAGGTGATGGATGGCTCCAAAGAAACAGTGTCTTCCAGACACAACAGGACTGATGTACATATCAATTCCCAGAGAATGTGACAGCATGCGCAGAGCCTGCACATGGTCAAGCCAGATGGAATCCCAGTGCTGAGAAAGGGAAGTAGAGAAAGGATCTCACCCATAACTAAGTAGTCATCTGCAAATGATAGGCCCTGGCAAAGGAAAATAAGTTTTCTACAATGGAATCACATCAGGTGTACTAATCACACCTCAGGGCAAGACCCTATGTCTAAAAGCAGGTGACCAACATAAAAGGAATTCAGTGGTGTTTTTGTAGACTGTTTATCTCATCTTGCTTTCTTTGGGTGTTTTTTTTTTTCTTATTGACCTTTTGCTTCCGTGTGTGTGTGTGTGTGTGTGTGTGTGTGTGTGTGTGTGTGTGTGTGATTTGAAAGCAAGTGAGGAGGACTTGAAAGGAGTTGGACTTGGAGAGAGAAGGGAATAGATGTAAATACAGTATACATATTCCATTATTTTCAATATTTTAGAAAACCAATTGATATGTTTTCTGTGGTATTTCTCAAATCTAACATTCTAAGCTTTCATACTTTTTTAGGTTTTTTTTTCTTATTTATGTAACAAAAATTCTTTTATTGCTTTTCATGTGTGGTAAGCTCTTTAGTTAAGGTATTTCCGTATTTGTGTAAGAGATCCAATCTTACTGAGCACTTGTTTAAAAAAGTTTAAATAGAAAGTTACTAGAAATCTATTAGAAATAAATGATAATAACTCTGAAAATGTCCTAAAAATGTAATAGGTCTTGCATAGTATAAATAATAGCTATATATGAGTTTTCCTGTTTATTCTTATTTGTGAAGGATCTTGTTCACTGTAATTAATACACATTGGACTCTATAGTTTTTATGTCAATTTGGCATAAGCTAGTCAGTTTGGAAGAGGGAAACATAACTGAGAAAATTCCTCTATCATGTTGACCCATGGATAATTCTGTGGTGTATTTTCATTGCTGATGAATAATGCGAGATGATGCAGCCCATTGTGTATGGTGTCATCTCTGGGATGGTGGTCCTTGGTGCTATAAGAAGGCAAGCAGAGCAGGCCATGAGGAGTAAGACAGTAAGCAGCACCCCTCCATGGGCTCTGCCTCAGCTCCTGCCTCCAGATTCCTGTCTTGAGTTCCAGTCAGAACTTCCCTGGATGATTGACTATTGGTTGTAAGATAAAATAAACCCTTACTCCTCAATTTTCTTTTGGTCACAGCAATAGAAACCATAACTAAAACACCCATGTTTATGCTAAATTTGTCTTGGCAGACTAAATAAGGCATGTAGTTCTGGTGGTGTCTATGAAGTAACAATATTTCAGCCTCCAGGAGCTTATAAGAATTACAGATAACTAGGACACACTCCAGAGATATTAGAATTACAGATAACTAGGACACACTCCAGACATATTGACTTGTATTCATGAAACCAGAGAGCATATGTGTAGAACATAACTTCCCATTAACTACTCTAGCAAACTTTTGAACCCACTTCCTGCTGTAACCGCTCTTGGCAAGGGGATGGTGAGTAGTCTATCTTATCATTAGGGAAAGAGAAAAAAAAGCCAGACCTCTTGTTCATCTGAATAAAATCTTAATTGTACCCTCTTCTTCATTTCTCTTACCCTCTTGAGTATATGGGATTAATACTAGTCCTTTGGTACTTAAGTTTCAACAGGTAAATTCTGAAGAGACATGCATTCACATTAGAGCACAGAACTTCATAAAATTCCCTGGGGATTTTGAGAGTCATGTCTGAAGTCAGGTAAGTAGGATAAGTACTGGGATCTGTGGCTTAAAGGTATTTCTTAGTCCCAGATTAATTATTTTCTAGCTCATATATTGAGGATGGTTGAGAATGCAGGACTCTGTATTATAGTAATCCATAACAATTGAAGAGAACATGGCAGTCCTTCTTGACCATTTTAGTAAAGATGGCCTCACCATGTTCCACAGCCAGGTTATGTATGCTTGGGCAACATGTCTACTCACAGATCTTGCACAGTTTTCTAGTCTGTCCAGTTTTTTAGCATACCCGGTTTACCATACAAGTAGTGGGGGTAGTGTTGGAAACAAGGTCTCATAAGCTTGTGCTTATTTTACATTTTCAGCCACGAAGATAGTACCTGTGATATTACATAATGTGTATTCAGTTCTTGTTAGCATCAGACACAAGCAAGTACTCTGCACTTGCGTTTTCCACAAAACGATATACAGTTGGTACTTTGTCATATCCATTTTACAAATGATGAATTCAAACCACGTTAAGCATCGTGATAGTACAGAGCTATTAAGCAAGAGTTAAGAATATTCTGCTTCTTCTTCCCCAACCAAAACTGATACTCCAACATTCTCAAACAATAATATGGATAATAATGACATAGAACAGTGTCAGAAAACTGACTTTTAAACCTTACTCAAAAGCTTTGATTTAGGACAACCAGTATGCATATTCGCATAGTCTTTCGATATCTTCAATGACTACAAAGAAAGAGAAATGGGTTCCACAACTAAACTTACTGGCATATTAATATATTTTTATTCACTTGAAATCCTCATCTCTGAACACTAAGAAAAAATAATTTTACCCTTTTAGCAAATAAATACATGAGTATATTATTTAATTTAGCTGGGATTAATTTAAGATGTTAGCATATGCCTTTGAGAAAAAAATGGATAAAGATGCAAAAATACGGATGACTAAATTTCTTTTTAAAAAGGAATTTTTATTAAGCTTTATGCAAACTATAAGTTCATTACTCATTCAATGCAGGTATCTGGAGAACATTGTGTTGGCTGGAATCATATGAAGCTCTGGAACAGATACTATAGAAAACAAAGCATCTATGTGCCTGGAAGTTAACAACAATCAGCTTGAAGAAAAACTACCACCCATGAACACAATGTCATTAAAACAAATGATGATTTGGCCATTCCTAAAGTAATGTATGGTTCTATGAGTTGTGAGGTACATTAAAATAATTCTTTTTAAGTCAAATATAGAAAACAAAGAAAGTGAGCAGACAGACATTAACACCAATATTTTCATAATTCAGAAATCTAATGAGCAATCAAAGATTTCAAAGCTCATAACTAGTCAAAGCAAAAAATTAAAAGTAGAAAACACTGGCATGTCTTAATATAATATTTTTAAATACTACAATACATAGGAGGCTATAGGTATAGGCACAGGTAAGATTTAGTTAAATGTCTGTAAATCAGGCAATCTTGATATCAGAACCTTGTAATCAAAACCCTATGGATGGATTTCCCGAATCCATCAATTCTCTGGAAATTGAATGAAAGCATGTGTATATACCCATAGAGTTGGTAAGTTTTATTTTCTCCCGATTCTTAAAAAATGTCTGTAAGTCATTCTGTGCATTATTATCACAAACTTTTATTTTTAAAAGGAACATGGTGACAAACACCGGAAAGTAGCAAATGGGCTATCAGGAATATAAATGCTGTGTGGGACAGAGATGAACAGTACCCGGCTAAGCACTTAAGCAGAGTGCCAGCACTGTTTCAAGCCAATTTCTAAATGACAGGAAGTCACATTCGTACCTAAACAAAAGCTCCTTGAAATCTTCCAGATCACACTACATTTGTATATATGATGAGTAGTAAATTTAATGATAATTTTCTACCTAAAAAATTATATAAGATCATCATACTGAAACAAGCCAGGTCTGAGGCTGCTTAACTCTAAACCATGTTGGGAGTGCCTCAAAAACAGATGCATCATACACACACCTTTAATCTCAACAGAGGCAGAGGCAGGCAAATCACTGAATTAGAGGCTAAGTTTGGTCCAGGACAGCTAGAATTCTGCAGAGAAGTATTTACACAGAGAAACCCTATCTTGAAAAGACAAAATAAAAATAAAAACAACACAAAATAAAGTAAAAGAAAATAAAAGAAAAGAGGCACATTGATTAGAGCCATGACAAGTGTGTGTTTAAAAGCCTGGAGATGTTGGAAGAAGAGCGCAAAGGAGGATAAAATGAGAACTTTGATAAATGTAGTTTGATCTCAAGGTCACTGGAGGGAAGGAAGTCCTAGTTCTCTTACATGCCAGCACATATAGCTTTTGAATATTTAAACATGTATTTAAATAATCCTCTTTCACATTACCACTGCTATCAGCATCCACAAAGAAATCCCATTTGATATGCTCTTTGTTCCACAAGCCTGGCAGAATTCTTGGTCTTAATTCACCAGCTAAATCTCAGATCATCAGTCTACCCATTATTCTTATGCATCACTGATCATACAGAAAGAGGATGCGTTTGATCCACTCTTTTTTTTTTTTCCACTAGTAAGAAAAATGTGCACCTGCTTTTGATTTGTTGCTTGCATTTGTATAATGACTGATAAGGAGATAGAATGGGTCTGAGCTAACTGGCTCAAACCAGAACTGAAATCTGCGAGTACGGTTCCCTCCAAACATGGAACTGTTAGCAATTGAGTTGGCTATTGCTTCAATATTAAAATAAATCCTTAAATATGATCATAACTTGAAGCTATCATCTTGAGTGAGGTAACCTAGCCACAAAAGAACACTCATTGTATGGACTCACTTATAAACAAATACTAGCCCCCAAAAAGCTTGGAATACCCAAGAAACCACCCACAGAACTTATGAAGCTCAGAGAAGGAAGGCCAGAAAGTGGATGCCTCAGTCTTTCTTAGAAGAGAGAACAAAACATTCATGGGAGGAAATAAAGTGACAAATAGAGGAGCAGGGATTGGAGGAAAGATCATCCAGAGACTGCCTCACCTGGGAATGCCCACCATATGTGCCCAATAAACCCAAGCATTATTGCTGAGCCCAAGTAGTGCTTACTGGCAAGTAGCTGATATGGATGCCTCCTCAGAGGCTCTTCTAGAGCCATACTGATACAGAGGAGGATCAAATAACCATCAGACTGAACATGAAGACCCCAATGAAGGAGCCAGAGAAAGGATTGAAGAAACTGAAAGGGTCTGCAACCCCATTGGAAGAACAAAATGATCAACTATCCAAACCCACCACAGCTCCCAGGGACTGAAACACCAACAAATGAGTTTGAATGGAAAGAATCATGGCCCAAGGTGCATATGTAGTAGAGGATAGCATTTTCTAGCATCAATGGGAGGAGAGGCCTTTGGTCAAGCAAAGGATCCTTTACCCAGAGTAGGGGAACACAAAGGTGCTGAGGTGGGAGAGGTTGGTTGGGAGAGGGAGCCCCTTAATTGAGGCAATTGGGGGGGGGTGGGATTGTGGGAAAGGGTTAACATCTGAAATGTAAATACAGAAAATTTCCAATAAAAATATTTTGGGGAGAGAAAAAGAAACAAAATTTTCATGATTTGTTTTTCTGTACCCATTCTACCTCCTTCAATCATCTTCTCCTTCAGACTCCTGCTTGTAACTCGCTTTGAAGAACCTATGGTTTTCTCCAATGAGACATATAGTGCCCAGGGTAGAGGCATTTCAATAGAAATTAGCCATATGTTCTTCCTGCTACACCACAATGAAGTGCTTTGTGAACTTGGGAGAAATGAAAGGAACATTTTCAAAGCAAATGGCTACCATAAACATTATTTCATTAAAATGAGTATCCATTTAATTTTGGCTCATAGAGATGCTCTTAAGGTTTTCAGTTTCAGAAAGATCTCATAAATATGTATCTTTTTAGCAATATCCAAATTCAAGTCTAATTAATGAGTCCTGGTTCCTGTACAGAACAGATAACAGGTTTGTTTACCATTTCCCCTTGCCACAAATGCAATGTTAGTTATGAGAACATTGACTTTGTTTTGTTTACTACCATATTCCCCAAATCTAAAACAATTCCAGGAGCTCTTTAGATGTTCAGAAAATGCTTCCAACAAACAAATGAATGGAATACTTTCTAACCATTGCAGCTTTACCTAAATTCCGCTAAGAAAGCCCCTTTAGGTTTTTATTTATACTAGCCAATTATGAGCTCTGATTTAATTCAGAAACCAGTATGCCAAGGTCATTCTTATCCCAAGAGCAATGCACATTTGACCAATTATCACCATTTGTAAATCTGAGCTTTTTCTACTAGTCTGGGTCACTCTTTAGATATTGCCTGTTTCTACTTGAGGCTCAGGTTTATTTTAGTAGCTTTAAAACAGGCGTTTATATTTAAACCCATTTCCTAAGCATTTCTCTGTTTGTAATTATAGCTTGTTTCCCTCTTCCTTTTTTCTTCCAAAGCAAAAAGGCCGGCATTTTAAAAATCTCCTCCAAGAACTTGGACTAGAGCAAACCTTCTTGCTAGAAGTTGTATTATTTGTTCAAAACACATGAAAAAAAAAAAAAAAAAAAAACCTAATCTTCTAAGGTCAAACTTGTTACCAATATTCCCCTTGTGCAGTTCTAATAAAAGAAATATGTATGTACTGCTGAACAAGAGACACTCCAGGGATGAAAAATTAAATAGACTGTCTCAAGATAACCTGGATACAAACAGATGGACAAATGCTGGATCTTCAGCTGCACCTTTCGGCGGGGATTCCTTTGGCCAATTTGAATGTCTCTGAGGATGAGGGCCTTTCCACCTGACACATCTGTGCTCCAGATCCCCTGCCTTTAAAGTGACTTTTATGAGTGTTATTGGAAACAACAACATTAAGATAATGGCAGGCATGACAGTGAAGTATGCCCAAGAGAAGCAAAATAAATGAAATCAATTAGTATCATAAATATTGGTTCCCTTTTCAGAGGTCTTTAAAGTCAGTTACATACATACCCAACACTCCAAGGTTCCAAGCACTAAATGACTGGCTTTGATCAGATACCAACAATTAAATGAAAAAGAGAGCAGGACTTGTATTGGGCTATTCTCAAATCTGTTTGCTTTTCAGTATCACATGATTTTATGGAGTACAGAAGAATAAGAATGTCTTGGGACAACCATTGTTTGTTCAAATGAAAAAAAATATATATATATTTATGTACAGACACAAAAACAATAGTGCTTTAAATAAACCCACTTAATAGAACACTGAATGGTCTAATTTGCTTGATTTGATGAAAAATCACTTGTAGCCCAGTATAAATGAAGACAAAATGTGCATGGCCAGCAGCTCTGTCCAAATGGGCACTGGCAGAATGTATCATTTTGAGGTCACCTGTCATTCTGTTTGAATGGGTCCCTTAACAGATCAAAGAACAGATGGAAAAGGCCACTATGACATGACTCTCTGACTTAATTATAACATTACCAAGACGGCATATGGACTTTGTATATACTAGAGAATTTTATTCAGTGAATTTATTTGCACATAAATTCTGTGATGTACTTCATTTGGTTTTATGTTACTTTCAATATTTATATTTCATTTTAATTGAATCATTTTTATCTATGGATTAATAGGTCAGGCTGTTCCACCAATTACAGCTGACTCTTGTTGAAGTCGCATTTTTTTAAAGTGGAGAATTTGAATTTATGTCTTACTCTAACTTGCTTAATTTAGAACAATATTACACTATGCCCCACAACCATCATTCCTAAAATTAGAGAGAAAGGCCTTAATGACCAGGTTTGTTGTGCCTTCCACGGGTCCATAAATGAGCTCCCCTCGTTTTTTGTTTTTTAATAGTCTGCTGTCTAGTAAATAATGCATAGCAGGGCCACAAAAAACCCAAAGAAAAACTCAATCAGTTTTGTGGGAAACACATCACTTTACAACCCATCCCAAAGTCAGATCTGTGGGAACTACTGATCTAATTCACTGGGGGGCAAAAGGGGGTTGACTCAGAGAGCTCCAGGATTTTCCTGCAAATCTGTCGTATGCAGCTCTGCATGGACACGGGATGCATCACTAGAAAATAATTTAAAACTTCTGCAGACATCTGGGAGTATAGTCTAAGTGCTAAATTTAGGTGACAGCACAGATAAAACAGGAAGTGAAATACTGCCTAAAGAAACCAGCCCTTGACTTGGTCAAAGCCAGAATTTAGATCCACAGTCAACAATATATCAGCAGCTGTAATTTAACTGGATTCCCAGAAGAGCAATAAAAGGGTGGCTCAGGAAGAGGGCAGTAACATCACACACATACCAGCTTTGGTTTCTGCTCCAAGGGGGGTAGATCTTGCTCTTGATCTTTGCCAAAGGTAGATTTAATTTGAACTCAAATAAATATTAAGACAGAGAGATAAACGGATGATGCTCTGATGACGAATATTTAAAGGTTATTTCACTTATTTGAAATGGCTAGAATAATTTAAATAAGAAAGCAAGTCCTTTTCTAATGACATAGAGACTTGGGTGAGAACAATGCAGGGTCTGAATATCTGTGTCTAGTACACACACTTTCTAGTTTAAGGGGACTTTTCATTTTTCATTATAAAGAAGATGTCTTTGCACAGTTCACAAATCCACTGTGACAGTGTCAGACTAAGCAGCACAGTCTCTAGTGTCAGACTGTCTAGTTTGAGTCTTGACTAGCCACTCAATAGACATAAGACCATGCACAAGTCTGAGCCTAAATTTTTCTCTCAGTAGAAACTGAAAACAAAACAAAAACAAAAAATACAATATCTATTTTATGCTTGATTCTCAAGACTAAACCAGTTTATGTAATATGCTTAAAAAGAGTTCCATAAATGTAGCTGTTTCAATTACCATAGTCATTTAATTACCATAGTCAGTCTTTATCAGCATTATCATTACAATAATGGCCTTTTCTAATCCATTGGTCAATTAGTCTGCAGTAGCCACTAACTCTGCTAGCTTCAGCTTTGGTGCTCATGCTATATATTCTTTGTGCATCATAGTGCTACACTTTTTGTTCCCACTTTTTCCTCCAACACGGCCTGGGTGGAGATAAATGGAGGGAGGAAGGGAACAAATGTTTGATGAAGAAGAGCCGGTTCAACTTCTTTCAAAATGGAAATAGTGAGAAAGGGAAACAAAACATATTTATGGCTAGAATAAGTACCACAGCAATCTAAAGCTCCCACTGAGCTGGAGGTATGGGAAAATTAAAAATAAAATCAGAGCCAGAAAAGAAGCCATTTTGCAGAACACAGGGTCAGACAGCTGTTTAGAAAGAAGCAGAAATGACAAACTGTGTAGTTCTAGAAAGTCAGGGATAGGGAAGAAAGCTGATTGATAATTTCTAGTTCACTTGCAATAAGGTTCTATATAATTCCTTTTTACTGTCAAAACATTTTACTTTATTCATCTGAGTTCAAATTCTTCCTGCTTGCTTTCACATGCTATTTAAAAACAAGCCTTGGAACTTTGCAATAGCTATACATGTTTACATTGATTTATTGAGTTGTGTAAAACATAGCAGAAGAAAATTGTGAGAGAACTGTAGCTAAAACATTATCACAGGCTGTATCACAAGTCAGTGTGTCCTATGATATGAGACAATAGAGTGACACTGGTTTCTCTCTAAGTCTGCTGTCTATATGATCTGTTCTCAAGGAAAGTGTCCAACCAGTGTATTTGTAACTTATGTGTAAAAGCATAATTTTATATTTTCATAATCTTAAATAGCAAAGAAAAAAACCAGAAGCCCCAACACTTTACTTCCTAAATCTTGTTTCTCTCTGTCCTACACCCATGTGTCCCTCGCTCCCCCTCTTGTGTGTGTGTGTGTGTGTGTGTGTGTGTGTGTGTGTGTGTGTGTGTGTGTGAATAAGTATGTATCTTCAGGGGCAAAAAAAGGATGAAAGATAAGGTATTTTGAGAGTTAGACAGGCACTCTACCACTGAGCAAAACCATAGTCCACTTAAAAAGAAATGATACAGAGTTTAAGTTGTTCAGGATGGTCTTCAACTTGCAATTCTTTAGACTCAGCTAGAATTACAGGAGGCACTACCACATTGGGCTATACATTGTCACAGTTGCTTTTTATTGGAGATAAATGACATATGTTTTGAAGCTATTATACATGATGGAAATTTAAGAATATACTAACATATCTCCGCTGGCAGGGGAATAGCTATCTGTGCATGCCATTCCCCAAAGAGAAATAATAGGCACCTACCACCTACCATTTAAACACCAAATCTGGAGAAATATAAATAAAAAGTAATATACTTTTTTTTTCAGAAGAACAGCAGACATCGGACATAGGTCTATGGAGGTTTTGGACTTCTGTAATATTTTCTTCTCTTTAGTTTCTTTTCTTAATTTGCCTAATTTGTATTCTAAAATATATCCATAGTGTTGGGGTGCTAAAAATTAAATAATGGTTCTCAGACAATTCACATGAACCTCCTCTTTGCTATACATATTCAATATAGTAGTAGAAGTCTTGGCCAGAACAATTAAAAAACAGAAGAAGGTCAAAGGGATACAAATTGGAAAGAAAGAAATAAAAATATCACTTTTTGCAGATGATATTATGGTACATTTGAGCAACTTCAAAAACTCCACCAGAGAACTCCTACAGCTGGAAAACAACTTTAGCAAAGTGGCTGGATATAAAATTAATTCAAACATATCAGTAGCCTTCCACTACTCAAAGGATAAACAGGCTGAGAATGAAATTAGAGAAATGACACCCTTGAGAGTAGTCACAGATAATATAAAATATTTTGATGTGACTCTAACCAAGCAAGTGAAAAATCTGGATGACAAGAACTTCAAGTCTCTGAAAAAAGAAATCAAGGAACATCTCAGAAGATGGAAAGATCTCCTATGCTCGTGGACTGCAGATAATAAAAATGTCCATCTTGCAGAAAGCAATCTACAGATGCAATATAATCCCAATCAAAATTCCAACTCTATTCTTCATAGAGTTATATGTCCCTCAATGGAGGAATGAATACAGAAAGTGTAGTACATTTACACAGTGGAGTACTAGTTAGCTATTAAAAACAGCGACTGCAAAAAATTCTTAGACAAATGGATGGAACCAAAAAATATCATGTTGAGTGAGGTAACCCAGTCACAAAAGAACATACATGGTATGTACTCATTGATAAATGAATATTGGGCAAAAAGCTTGAAAAGTCCTTGAAACAACTCACAGATCATATGAAGCTCAATACAAAGGAAAGGAAAACCAAACTGTAGTTGCTTCAGTACTACTTAGAAGCAAGAACAAAATAATCCTGAGAGGTAGAGGGTAGGAGGGACTTGGGAGCAAGAGAGGAGTGGAAGGGGGAAATGGGGGGCAGGATCAGGCATGGGAGGAGAAGGGGGAGATGTGCAGAAGGTCAGAAAAATTAACAGAGGTGTGTGGCAATGGGGGATGGGGAACTGAGGGTAGCCACCAGAAAGTCCAAGATGCCAGGAAAGCAAGAGGCTCCCAGAACCCAGTGGGGTTGACATCAGCTGAAATGCCCTATAAAAGGGAGGGAGAACCTGTAGAGGCCATATCCAGAGGTGAGGCACAGCCACTGTTTGACCATCCACCCATCTCCAAACTTTTAACCCAGAATTGCTTTTATCTAAAGGAAATACAGGGACAAAACGTGGAGCAGAGACTGAAGTCGAGATCCTTCAGAGACTGCCCCACCTGAGGATCATATGTAGCCACCAAACCCAAACACTGATTCTTGCTGATGCCAAGAAGTGCTTGCTGATAGGAGCCTGATATGAATGTCTCCTGAGAGTCTCTGCCAAAGCCTGACCAATTCAGATACTGATGCTCACAGCCAACCATAGGACTGAGATCCAGACCCCAATGGAGAAGTTATGGGAAGGACCGAAGGAACTGAAGCAGTTTGCAACCTTTTAGGAAGAACAACAATATCAACCAACCAGACCCTCCAGAACTCCCAGGGATTAAACTATCAACCAAAGAGTACACAATGGAGGAACCCATGGCCCCAAATGCATATGTAGCAGAGAATTGCCTTATATGGGATCAATGGGAGGGAAGGCCCTTAGTGTTGTGAAGGATCAATGACCCATTTAGGGTAATGCTAAGGTAGTGAGGTGGGAGTTGTTGTGTGTGGGGGGGGTGGGGAGCACCCTCATAGAAGCAGGCCAAGGAAGGATGTGATAGAGGGTTTGTGGAGGAAAAACTGGGAAAGGGGATAACATTTGGAATGTAATTATATAAAATATCCAATAAAAATGAAGAAAAGATGAATAAAGAAAATAGGATGATTTCTATGCTAACATTTATTGACATTTATGAATTTAAACAATGACTGTGAGTCTTTCAGACAAGAATTAAAAAGCACTTTTAAAGAACAGTGTATTTCTGGCTTTATTCTGCATGGTTCTGCAAGATAAGAAGTGGATCTCTATACTTCAAGTAGTGAGTTGATGCTAAGTGTATTAAAGCTTCAGACTATATTTTCTTTCCCCAGAAATGTAGTTGAACTACTCTTAGCACATCTTTCCTTGGTTCCATATAAGCTGGTTGAGATAAAAGACTACTGCCTCAAGACCCGAGTCAACCGCCCAAAGGATTATCTCTCTTCTATTATACTGACGATATTATGAAAATGACAAGAAAATCTTCTATCAAAAAAAAAAAAAAAAAATCCCAACACCCAAAACACATTGTTATAGTCTTTGCAACATCAGTCTCCCTAACTGTTCCTTGATCAAATCTTTCTGTTTGTGACAAACAACTGTGCCATTTGGAATTAATGGACATTAACAAATCTTTACATCTACATCTCTACTGTTTGTATAAGATATATATAAGATCAAGTCTGTTTAAATCCTGGATTATATATGGATTAGATGTTCTCCAGGCTCATATCTTACTGAGGAGCTTTTGAGAGTTTCTAGTAGAAAGAGAATAATTTTTAGTGGGAATATGTAGTCAACTATACATTTCCTATGTACTAGTGAATTTCTGTGCATCCATATAGCTTTGGGAAATACTAAGTTGATTTAGTGGCTTATCAAAAGAAATGGCCTGAAGTCAAAAGGAAGATATGATAGGAGACCATGGAAGCGATTTGGAGGCAGAAATGTTCAGATATAATCATATTTCATTATATATCTGCTTGAATATATCAAGGTTAAAAAATAATTTAAGAGTCTTTCAGACATTTGTTGGCGATTCTTCACCTGACCTAAAAGAAACTGAAATGTTCCTATGGATACATTTGTTAGCAATATTAAGTCAGCCAAGAAGAACTGGGGCTCCAGATAGGAGTTATTCTGTGAGCTTTACAATAAAAGGTGTGAGAGTCCCTTGTTCTACAACTTTCTTTCCTTCTGAAAAAAATATAAAGTATTACACTAGAAAAATTTTCATGGCAAGAAGTTTTAATTTTCAAAAGTATATTCTTAAATTTAAGAAGGGGTGTCCCAAACTTCAAATCTCAAGTATTTGAATATGGTTTTGCTACTTCATGGATAGGCATCAGAAATTCTTGCATTCCTAACATAACTTTCCTAGACTTGTTTCTCAACTACCCCCATGCCAACTCACCCCTTTACTAGTCTTACCTAGTACATAAGAACAATGTGGTTATAAAGCCACACAGGATGAAGGCAACTAACTGTACATAGAAGTGTCAATCTACCTTGAAAAATAAATTACTTGACACATTTTTTAAAATCAATTTATGTAAGTATTTGATGATAATGGTAACATTTGCCAATTACTAAATATCTAAAATCTCCTAGACTATTTAGATGTACTTTCTCTGTTTTTTATAGATCTCCTAGCTAACTATTCTCTCTTCTGACATCAATCAGTGTTAAGCCCAGGTCAGTTCAGCACATTTCCCAAAGGAACATGGATAATGAGTAAAGTTTTATATTGTGATCCCTTTAGAGTCTCAATGAATCCTATCATGTGCCAGACACTGTATATGATCTTTTCATGTACTATTATATTAATGCACATAATGCTAGCTCCTCCCAAGAAAGTCTGAACCTCAACATGGAAATAGTAAACTCTAAAACTTAAGAATGACCTTGAAGTCAATACTCTGCCTCTCATGCTTAGAAAGTGACAGTTCCTATATTCCCAACACATGGGTTCCCACCTTTCAGACTATTAGAGTAGGTGTTCTTACTCATGAAGCAATGCCAAGCATGGTTTGTTCACACAAGCAGTCCTGTACCTAAGACTGTATGTTCTGATCTCCCAGTAATAGTTTTATAGCTGGGTCATAGATAGTACTCTTGACTTTGACGAGCGGCAATTTTGTACATCAATGACTTTATAAATCTGACATCAAGGAGGTAACTCTGTCCACACTGGTCTCCTGATACTGCTGCAGCAGTCCATCTCCATAACGTCTCTGACTTTGCTGGATCTCTTGTGTACATTCTAGTGCTGTAATAGGAAGAGGGAGTCTTAATTTATTATCTATGTTCAGATCTTATCATCCTTCCTTGGTCTTTTTTTTGGGGGGGGGGGCAGATCCTGGTTCTATTTGGATTGCTAATTTATTTACTTATGGTGATTGTCACATTGGCTTACACTGTGTGTGTGTGTGGGTGGGTGGGTGCGTGCATGCGCGAGCTCGAGCACACTTGTTTACTGTTTGTTGATAGTGAGACACTGGAGAATATATTGATGAGCGCTGTGGGGTGTAATTAAAGATTTGCTATCATCCTCATATAATTATAGATGCTTGCCCTTATGTCAGTCATCACGGGTGCACAGTTAGCTGCAAAGATTCATTTTGTGTCTTCACTTATAAGAGATGTGATCTATACACAATGACTTTTTTTCTTATTTGGGCATTTGGAAAGCCTAGACATCTTTGTAAATCCCCTTCTAATATAGGCCTGTAACCAGGGTCAGTAGGACTTTGTTGAGGACATGATCTTTTCTCAAGTATGTAAATGACACTGAACACATATAATGCCCTTAAGGAATTTTGCCACCCTTGAGGGCAAATAAAAAGTGCTAGGCAGAATTACCCCGTTTTACAAGTTTCCTTCATTTCTACTTTGGATTCAGAGGGTGCTTACATCTGTAATTATGTAGAAGCTGACCAATACCACGTTACATTGTTCTTCATAGTTATACAGCTAACAAAAACACTGCGTACGTGTATAAATTCAAACATATGAACATGCAGATTCATTGATCTTATGCCTTATATTTTCCAAATTGTCTTATTGAACTACCTTTCTATTCACTTATTTTGATATACCTTTATGTGACATACTCTATGGGTTTAAGTAGGTCAAAATATGATCAAGATCCTGGAACTGGAGTAATGATATAATTTCATAATAATCTTTTAACCTACTAAAACTCAATTTTAATCATCTACAAAACAATTAAAAGTTTAGTGAAAACTTGAGTAAACGAGACCACCAAAACATTGCAGTGGCTAAAGGTGCCCATTGTTAAACAAGGGAACCTAATACTCAATCTCTGGGTGGTGGGAGGAAAAATGTTTTCTAAAAGTTTCCCTCTATTGCCTACAGTCCTTTCCAAAGCATTTATTTTTTCTTGGTTAACTTAAGAACAATACAGTGGTTTTATCATGGTCTTTTTGCATAAAAAGTTGCAACTGAAAAATATTGAGTCAATCACCATTCTTTTATTTAAGCAAGGATCTGTGGATAAAAATAAAATAAAATAAAAATTGGGAAAAAACCCCAATGATCTTAATATACTCACTTTAAACAAAATTAATGGTTTTACTAGAGGCAAGTGCTCCCGTAGTTAAATTGTCTGCAGACTAATTTAACTTGTCCCAGGTTTATGGGTAATAGAATTTCTCATGCTTTAGTAAGGGTGCTCTTCCATGACAGTTCATAGAGAAAGTGGGGTTTGGGGCCAGAATCACTAAAATTTGAACAGTTTGATTTGGCAGAGGTTGAATTAGTTCATTGGCCTAGGAGGTGCCTCAGTAAAGTACAGCACTATCAAAATTCCTCTTATAATAGTTAAATGGCATTACTGTCTTAATTGCTTTCTTTTCACGCATGGAAGCATGAAAAATGAGACCAGCCATTAATTTATGTCATCTAAAGAGAGATTCAGAAAGAATGCGTTCAGTATCTACCATATAATTTCCCTCCTTCATTCTCAGTTTCAAAACAACAGCTAAAAATGCCCAAGGAAACTTTGTAAGTTAATTAGAAGCCAGAATTTTTTTTTCTGTAGACTGCCATTGCAGGGGTACTCCTTACATTGCCTTGGAACCACCCATGTTATTCTAATAGCATTAGTAGATAAGAAAAACTTAAAACATTTTTCTATCCAGATAATCACTCATTTGTGAAAAATATTGTCATTGTTTGTTCTGTTCTACAAATAGATGTTACTTGACTGAGTCTTGGGGTAAACTTCAGTTGAGAACATTAAAAGCATTCTGACAATCTAGCATATTAGAATATAGTTTGTTAATAACTAGTGAACTTTTAATTTTGTCTTGTAGACATCAAATTTCCAGGTATAATTAGCATCATTAATATCAACTTCTTGGGTCATGGTACCACCAGCAAAAGCAGAGGTGACTATACAACCAAGACTCCTTTACATATTCTTTTCCATTAAAGGGGCTGATTCCAACAAGTAGTGGTGGTGGTGGTGGGGATTCCAAAAATGCTTATCATGCTTAATTTTTTCAAAAAAGCTAAGTGGTAGTTGAAGAAAATATTTAAATCACTGAAATTACAGTTGAAAATGAAGTTAAACAAAATAGCATCCATTTCTGTTCACTCATTTCCATAAACTATTGTGTGTAGGAAAGACTATGCAGAATATTATTCAAGCTTTTATGTTTAAGCAAAGTTTAAAAATATCACTTTGCATTTTTAAAACACAGATTGTAGTTTGCATTCTAAATGGTCTTTCACATCATATGCCTTTATTCTAGGACAATGAGTGTTGCCTTGATTTGTTTTTAAAGTTGCACTCATTTGAGCTGGGAATATCTTATACCCTATTCCTACCAATCGCCATGTAGCCAGGATCTACTGAATAGTAGGGCAGGAGATTTTGATTATAAAAAGGGTACCACATGGGGCTCTTGTTCCTACAGTCTACTGGAAATATGAATGAGTACTTACTTCATAGGAACCTCAGAGAAAACTAGACCCTTTGGAATCTAGAAGTAGCCTATTCAAAGTTTCATCAAAAGAACCTCTGGTGGAGACTACACAAAAAGAGCATTCTTTCTTTTCCTCTTTCTAAAGGGAACTATGTTTTCTAGCCTTCCTTCAAGACAGGAGTAATTTGTAAACAAAAGACTGGGTAGAGAAAGTCTTGTACAGATAAGGTCATTCATTTATTTGGAGGACTTAGAGTCACTCCCACTAAGCTTTGATTTCCTCATACATGAAGTTTTTAGAGCAGCAATAAAGATGTAGCAAAAGAAATCTCCTGGCCAAGAGAATAGAATCCCTGGCTTAGTTGCCAATCTAACATTCCAGTTAGTCTGAGTCAATCACCCAGCTGAGAGAACAACTGTAAGAACGAGGGTTCACACTTAAGTCACACTAAAGAATTAGGTGGAATAATTATCCCTTTAATGAAATAATATACTTTTCTTCCCACAAGCCCGAACTCCTAGTGCAGTAGTTTACTGGACCACCACCATGCAGCTTCAGAAGTATGCTGACTGTTGTGAATTTATCAGAAATATCTAACATTTGAAATTTTTCTATATGTTTTCTAAGTTGCTTTCCCTAATACTTTGAACTATTTCTCTGAAGATCCCATCCCCACAATTTGGCTGTTTGTATGTATATAACTGATGTCCATGTTGCCCTAACACAAATACATGACTTTTTCTCTTTCTCTTCTCTATTTCCCTCTACTTCGCAGCTGTCCATATTTACAGTTTGTCTTCTTTGGAATTTTTCTTTTAAACTTTAGTTTCTTTTAAACTTCCGGCTTTCATTTGTCTCTGTACTTAGTTTCTTTTATTAATGAGACCAAGGACACGAGGAAGAGGCAAAGGTCTCCTTAGTATTGCCTGGAACCACAAAAGAACACCTCAAAGTGTCTAGTAACAGAGTGACATACCTGAGTTAATTGACTTTTTAGAACTTTTCAAAATATAAGATCGTAGTTTGTCTTTCTCAGTTGTCAGTTGTTAAGGTAAAAGAAAGCACACTGAATCAGTATATGCAAACTTAATGATGCACTATGATTTTCACCTGTATTCAACAGTGATGAACATATGATTTAGAATTTTACACTTATCAGTCTTTGATAGCTTAATGAAGGCATGAGTCATACACATTAAAATTTACATATTTAAAGTCTAAAATAACGTTCATATGAAAAGGAAAAGGTTGTATGTCTTAGAATTTCATTGCTGTGAAAAGACTCCATGGCCAAGGCAACACTTATGAAGAAAAACATCTAATTTGGCTGGTTTAAAGTTTCAGTTTAATGTAATCCATTAGCTTTATGGGAGGAAGCATGGCAGCCTGCAGACAGACATAGTGCTGGAGGAACTGAGCATTCTACATCTTGATCCACACGCATCAGAAAGGGACTGTGTGGAGTTTGAGCATAGGAAAACTCCAAGCCTGCTTCCACAGTGACATACATCTCCCCAAAAAAGCCACCTGTACTCCAACAAGGCCACACCTCCTAATACTATCACTCCCCATGGGCCAAACATTCAAACACATGAGCCCAAAGAACCATTCCTATTCAAACCACCACAATTTACATCTATCATCACTATGTATTTTAAAACATTTTCATCTTTCAAAAAAACACAGATTTTTTAGTAGTTCCTTCCTACTCTACCTTTACAACCTGTAGAAAACACTAACCTAACTTCTATCCCTATGGATTTGCCTATTTCAAACATTTCTTGCAAAACTAATCAATCTTAGTAACATGTAGTCTTTTAGAACTCTTTTTTTTTTTTCATTTGTCAAGTTCTCAAAATTTACCCATGTTTTATAATGAATCAGTATTTCATTCTTTATGGTCCAATAATATTCTATTGCATGAGTATAACATATTTGTTTCCCAATTTAACAGAGGACACTAATAAATACTTTGGGGTAATTGTTGAATGATGATAATTAAAATTAATTTTAATAAGTATCTATAAAGTACCTGGTATATTGCTTGATGGATAAGACAACCATTTCTGTTCTTAAGAACATGCAGAATAAAAATTAATAGAAAATATATTGACTACGTAATGAGGTAAGCTTGATTATGTAAAAAGATAATTCGAATATAGTGAAAGTGTATTAGTAAGAAGGTCTATACATCATAGAACCTTGATGAATATTCCTTGTGATATTTAGTGCAATATACGAAATCTGCAAAGGGATTTTTTTGAAAGTGCAACTCTAAGAGAAAGTTGGAGGGTGTCTCACAGAAATTCAAGACACACATTTCAGTAAGAAGTGTCTTTTTAAATCTGCAATTCATTAATTTATTGACTCGATTTTTTTTTTGTTGTTTGACTTGTTATATTAACCCTCTGTCAGATATTTTGTTGGTACAGAAACATTTCTTTAATTTAGTTACTGTTTGCTATAAAGAACAAATTTCTCAAAACAACACAAAATAAACAAACAAACAAAACCAAAAATGGCCATTAAATGTTAAAAATGTTTAGCCATCAGAGAAATGTAAATCAAAGCATTAAGATTCTATGTTACCCTAGTAAGTATGGCTGTCATCAGAAAAATTAACAATAACAAATTCTGGAAGAGTCAAGACAGAAAAGAAACTCTTAAACACTGGTGATAAGAACATGTACTTACTTATGCATGTCCATGGAAACAATTAGTACCATATTATCTAGCTGGACAACTTCTGGGTATATAACTCAAGGATTCTAAGTTAGCACAGAACAAAATTATCTGTAAACCCATGCTCTCTGTGGCAGTATTCACAGCAGTCTAGTTTTGGAACCACCCTGCATATATGTCAGGAATGGACAAATTTTGACTGTTTGTGTGTGTGTGTGTGTGTGTGAGAGAGAGAGAGAGAGAGAGAGAGAGAGAGAGAGAGAGACAGAGAGAGAGAGAGAGAGAGAGAGAGAGAGAGAGAGAGAGAGAGGCGAAGGAAGT
Source organism: Micromys minutus (assembly GCF_963924665.1). Taxonomy (NCBI): domain Eukaryota; kingdom Metazoa; phylum Chordata; class Mammalia; order Rodentia; family Muridae; genus Micromys; species Micromys minutus. The sequence goes on along the minus strand of NC_137970.1, from coordinate 77,508,503 downwards.
AGAAGAGTTTTAATTCAGCTATGTAGAAGAATATATTTATGACATTTGCAGAAAAGTAGGTGGAACTAGAAATGGAGATGATCATATTAAGAAATCAAGCCAGACTTAGGAAGAAAAATGTTGCTGCTTTCTCTCATGTGCATGTGCAAGATTCAGGTTTCAAAAGGATATGAATTAGAAAGAAAGCTCACACAGAAGGGGAAGGGGAAATGAAATAATGGAATATAATCGGCTAAATATAATCAAAGTATATTGTGTACACATATTAGAATGTTATAATGAAACCCATCATTTTATAAAAATAATATAGGAGAGCTGTAAATTACAAAAAAAAAAACAGATGACAGTTTTTTTCTTGATTATAGTTTTATACAAGTTTATTGTATTCATAATGAAGTTTTTAGTAAACATTTTTTTAAAAGGGTACATTCATTGGCATGGTAAAGTATACGAAGCCAGATATATTCTTTTATGACTTACAAAATATTCCAAAAATTATGAGTTAACTTTAAAGCAAAGACCCTGTCTCACATCCTGGAATAATGAGAGGCTGATTAATGTGGAAATAATTGAAAGCCAGCTGTTTTCCCACTTTTATTAATATGCTATTCCCAGCAATGCAGTTAAGTGACTCATCCAAGGTCACTCAATTGGTCAGCCGCACGCTCCTGACTAAAGTTCAAAATTTCTGACTTTAAATCTAGTACTGTTCCACAAAGCCCCACTCATTTCATATCCATCTCAAGGTACCCACTAAGAGTAAGTACTCCATAAAGGCTTTGCAAATGGTTTTCTCATTAAGATAGTGTGTTAAATGTAAGATCAGGAATGAACTTTTACAACTAGTCCTAAAATAGACAGCTTAACACCATCTGCTCTTTAACATTCTGTATGCTGAATAGCTAAGTGATAAAGAGAAAGAGATAAATGACAGCAAATAATGTCTGTTGTTGGAAATGCTCATTGAGAACAGATATGACATCATAGTTAGACATGAATCTGTATCCTCCTGGACAAGATGCCCTTTAATGGCAAAAATGGTAATATTGTTACCTCTTCAGTAACAAACACGGTGCTTGGCTCAGAACAAGAAATCAGTAAATTCTTGTTGCATCACCTTGTATAGTATAAGGAAATATGTTTCAATTTTCTGATCTTTTTTTGTCATAAGTAACCCGTATCATCAACATGTACATTTAACATCTTCTAGGCCACTAACACACTATTATCAGCTCTTTTTATTCCTGGGACTTTGGAAGAGAAAGTAACCCCGCCCTGCTTTAAAGGAAAAGGTAAGAGTCTGGAAATCAGGCTCTGATTCTTGAAGGTTTTTCCTCATGTGAATTTAGTAAGCACTTCTACCTCACATCCTCCATTGTTTTCTAGGTGACATCTGCACTAATCCATAAACCAGGTCCAAAACGTCTTAGCCATTACCTTTATACATTTTCATGTTTCGGGTATTCTTAAATTTCCAAATTTAGTCAGAATGATGCAGACCTATTTTTAAAGAGGGAGTGGTCAGGTTTTACTACTTTTAGGTCAATTGGATTCTACACCAAATAGGAAGTAGGTGACTGCAACTTCATTGGCCAAACTTTATCTAGCTCATCCTGTCTAGTTGTGTTTACACTACATATTTTTATTTTTGGTCTTTTATGCTGCTCTCTCCCATAAAATAAACTATGGTAATATTTCAGGGACTGAAACTGAAAACAGCTTTCAGGCTGTGGAGCTCTTAGATTCCACCTTACTCAAGACAACTTCTCTCACTCAGTAAGAAATATAGAACAGGACTACTCTCATCGATACCAAATATTCATGTATTAGATTCAAGGTACTGAAAGAACAAGGTGTCTTTACAATTTGTAGTTTAGTTCAGAAATTCAACCATTTTTTACAGGGACTTGAACTTGGGAGACACTCAACAAAGCAAAGAAATAGGATTTTAACAAAGAAATTAGTCCAGTAGTCAGAAGCCCCAGATCTGTCCTTTGCTTTCAAATGAAACTCTGTGAAACCATGGAACAAGTAAATTCCCTTTGTAGATTTAGTTTCATGTTCTGTCTTCAGACAAAACTAATGAGACCAAATGGCAGTCGAGTATGTGAAAGACACACTATCTGGTATTCTCCTGTAGCACATATAAAGCCTCAGCAAGTGTTTTGATGTAGTATAGTGAGCTAGGGCATTGAAAACTCACAATGGAATTAATTTTCCATCATTTCCTCCTTGACCTTGAATGAGTCACTTCAGCAGTCTGATCCTTAGAATGTTTGGGTATAAAAAGGAGAGAATAATGGATAGCAGAATCCACAAAGGATAATATGTTGTCTGATATGCAATAATTATTCAATTAAAAAGTCATTATTATGAGTATTAATACCTTCATATGCTGTTAATTTCTATGTATATGTCTATATTGTTACATCATATATCATCATTTCTATACTTCCTATTTATTATGGTTAGTGCCAAAATTATACTCATCCATTCAGTCACCTAACAAACTATTAGCCACTACTCAATATAGAGAAGGTATAAAGCTAAAAGACAAACAATATCTTTGCTATTTGGGGACTTTGAATATAGCTGAAGAAGCTGTAAAGAAAATAATTGTATAATTAAAGTTATCTCATCTATTAATTAGGTTCTACAAAATGGAAGGTCCTATGGTTGCCAGAAAGTGGCATGGTTGCATTACTCAATATAATTTTTATTATTATTTCTTTTGTTTTACACTCCAGATTTTATACCCCTCCTGGTTTACCTTTTGACTTTTCTACATCCCATATCTCCTCCCTGCCCCCTGTCTCCACAAGGATGTCCCCACCCCACCCACCCCACCAGACCCCTAAACTTCCTGGGGCCTCTACTCTCTTGAGGGTTAGGTGCATCTTCTCTGACTTAACTCAGAACCAGTAGTCCTCTGCTGTATATGTGTTGGGGGGCTTCATATCATCTGGTGTATGTTACCTGGTTGGTGATACAATGTCTGAAAGATCTTGGGGGTCCAAATTAATTGAGACTGCTGGTCTCCTACAGGGTTGCCCTCTTCCTCAGCTTCTTCTGGCTTTTCCCTAATTCAACCACAAGGGTCAGCATCTTCTGTTGACTGGTTGGGTGTAAATATCATCTGAATTGTTCAGCTGCTTGTTGGCTCTTTCAGAGGGCAGGCATAATAGGTCCCTTTTGTGAGAGCTCCAAGGCCTCAGTAATGGTGTCAGGCCTTGGGGCCACCCCTTGAAATGGATCCCACTTTGGGCCTGTCACCAGACCTTATTTTCCTCAGCCTCCTGTCCATTTACATCCCTGCAGTACTTTCAAACAGGAAAAATTATGGGTCAGAGTTTTGGCTGTGTGATAACAACCCTATCCCTTACTTGATGCCCCATCTATCTGCTACAGGTGGGCCCTACAAGTTCCGTCTCCCCAATGTAGGACACTTCATCTAGGGTCCTTCCTTATGAGGCCTGAGAGTCTCTCACCTCCCATGTCTCTGGTACATTCTGGAGGATCTTCTCAACCTCCTACCTCCTGACATTGCCTATTTCGATTCTTTCTGCTGGCGCTTAGGGCTTCAGTCTTTTTCCTACACCCAGTACTAGATCATGTTTCTCTTAACAGTCCTTACTATTGCCTATATGCTTGGAGAGAGAGGGTTAGTGAATGTGGCCAGTTTCAAGGATTTCTTGAAGATTTTATGCAGTTTCTTGAACTTAATGAGCTTCCTTAAAGGATGGAATGTTGTACCTCCCTTTAGAATGTCTTGTTTCTTTCAGAGTCTCAAAGATGGATGGCTTTATCTCAGAAGAAAATTGCTATACAACACCATGTACTTTAATAACTAATGTTTCCATTCAATAGTATTTTGTAAGAATTCATTATATTTCGGGACCACATTACCCTGGAAAATTCATACATGAAAGTGCACCAGTCTCTGTTTTAATGGGACTTTTACTCTGCAGGCTAAGGAACCAGAACTGATTTAGGGGTCAAATTTTCTAAAACATAAGTAGTCTTGGAAGCCATTAAGAAAATCAGGTTCTGATGGAGACCATTAAAGAAAAGTTATTTTCTCTTCATGTAAAGAATGAAATGTGACTCTGGCCATGTGTAGGTACATGACATTCTTATTTGCTTCCAAGATTATCATGTTATGTGCCATTGTCTCTTTCTTTAAGAGCTAATCAAGCTGGACAACAAAATATCCCCAAGGTTCAGCAGTGGCGTTTATACTTTGGGACTATCCAACAGCTTATTTAAATCCTACTTAAATCAGGAAGGAAAACATACCTCTTACTATAAACCTAGCTAGCCACCTGTGAATTGTGAGGTTACAAAAGAACCTATAACCAACCATGTTTCCAAATCTTCTAACTGCATTCTAAAGACCTAAAACTAAAAGATAGTATATCTCTCACCCTGGATCAGAAAAAGCTTTAGCAGATGGAGACCATTACAGGAAATCATGACTAGTCAAAAGGCAGAAAACAACTGTGAGGTATCTAGCCTCAAATGATACATCAACAAAATGACTCTTTCACCTATGGCTCAGGCACATTGCCAAGGAGGGAGTCAAAAGACTGTAAGAAGCAGAGGATCACAAAGTCTGCTGTGAGATTGTTCTTTCTGTCCATGTCAGGAAAGCTAAATCCATTAAATCTCATCAACATGGCTGCTTAAATGAGATCTGAGCAGTGAACAGCACTGGGCATGGCAATCTGGATGTGAAAATCTCACACGGTCCATCCCTTAGATAAAGAGATATAGGAAAGTAGAACCTGCTGAGAGAAGGAGAATTCATTTTCCCCGAGGATGAGCCTCCTAAACAGTCATCAATGTCAAGTATTCCTAAATTACATAAACACAAACAACACCAAACAGACTCAGAAGGTTGCATTTGTATATAATTTCTGTGTGTATATGTAACAATTATCATTAAAGAAAAAGAAGCCATGTTTGAGTTTGTGATGCAGTGGGAATGGAGACATAAGAGAGCTGGAAGGAGCTGAGGGAGGAGGAAGTGGTATAATGTTTTAATTAAATTTTACAAAACAGTTGATCAATGTGGGTTTGTCAATCACCTGGCTAAGTGACTACCTCTTAGGAAGGCTAATACAATTAATGTCATGTTAAGGTCGTGGGAGGAATAATTATCTGTTTGATGAGAGAATATACTTATCCTTACCATAAATCACACCCCTGTGTAGTCATTTGAAGAACTTCCATCATGTAGCACTGTACAGCTTACCAGATTTTTTAGAAAGGCTTAACTTTTTCTTTTCCTTCTTTCCTTCTTTCTCTTGCCCAAAAGATCTCTCTCTCTCTCTCTCTCTCTCTCTCTCTCTCTCTCTCTCTCTCTCTCTCTCTCTCTCTCTCTCTCTCTCCCTCCCTCCCTCCCTCCCCCCCTCCCTCCCTCCCTCCTTCCCTCCCTATGGTATGAGAATATTGGTATATGTTCGAAAATAATGAAATAATGATTTTTCTCAAGGACCTAGGGATTTGGAAACTTGATGAACATCAAAGCCTGTGTGTTTGGGTCCTTGTCTTGAGCTTCTTTCCATGTGCACTTTTTATAGGCAAGATTTAAGGTTAAAACAAATAATTTTAAATTTCCGAATGTAAATTTTAATGAGTCTGTGAGTTGGCCATATATATCTCCAATATGGGCTGTAGTATTTGTACGATCTCATTTGTTCCCATTTTTTAAATATCTCCAAATTATTCACAAAGTGATAATGCACACATGCATTCATGCTTAGGTTAAAAATATAGCTACATATGAAATATATTGGTGTACTGGCTGGTTTTGTGTCAACGTGACACAAGCTGGAGTTATCACAGAGAAAGGAGGCTCAGTTGAGAAAATGCCTCCATGAGATCCAGCTGTAAGGCATTTTCTCAACTAGTGATCAAGGGGAGAGGGCCCAGCCCATTGTGGGTGGTGCCATCCCTGGGCTGGTAGACCTGGGTTCTATAAGAAAGCAGACTGAGCAAGCCAGGGGAAGCAAGCCAGTAAGTGACATCCCTCCATGGCCTCTGTATCAGCTCCTACTTCCTGACCTGCTTGAGTTCCAGTCCTGATTTCCTCTGGTGAAGAACAGCATGTGGAAGTGTAAGCTGAATGAACTCTTTCCTCCCCAACTTATTTCTTGGTCATGATGTTTGTGCAGGAATAGAAACCCTGACTAAGACAATTAGTTATACAAACAGCTGGTGTACCTAGGGTTATTATCATTTATGACAACACAGATCAAGTAGATGCTATTGAGGTCTTAATGTGTGGATGGGATCAGAATAAACTCCCTCATTGTTATCCCCAAAATATCTCAGAAAGACCCTACTTGGTACTTATTCTAAAATATACAGAGTCAGTAAAATGCAGCAGTGATACCCTAAAAGGTGTGTCAGTCAACTAGAATTTGATAGCTCTATGGCATTGATATTAAGTAGACTCTTGTGCTTACTTTAAGTTTTCTCTTGCCCTTGCTGATATGAAAGGCCTTGGCTTTTGAATTTATCTTATCCAACTTTAATGAGGAAAGGCCAAGTAAACTCTATTGAGATTTAAAACAACCTTCTGGCAGCCTAGTGGAGCTTAGGTCTATTTTGAAGGCATTTTTACTTCTAAACCAATTAATCATGTGTCCGTTGGGGAGAAAAGGGTCCCTTTATTCATTTCCTAAGTTGAGTATAATTACACTAAATTGAGTTATGAAAACCCTAAGCCCATTTGGGCAAAGACTCTTGCATCACAATAAGTATTGTCCTCCTGTGTGACATAGCCATGAGAAAGCCCGTGGAGCTAAGAATAAATTGGCACAGGCAAGTGTTCTTAAAACACACATTTAAAGAAAGTAGGCTTGGCACTCAGCCATTTTTCCAGGGGTGCTACTGCCTCAGAAACACTAACTTCACAGAATGTTAGACCTGAAAAGATCTGTTCCAGGCCCCCTGATGATTCCTGTGCCCTCCAGGGCAAATCATAATCTGTGCACTTATGGAAGCTCTTCAGTCTCCTTCACTCAATCATTCTGATATATTCAACATGAGGCAATCCAGAAATATTTTCTATTAAGAATATTCCTCTGGAAAAAGACCAAGTTAGAATGATACATATGTATAAAATTCCATAATGAAACCCATTACTTTGTATGCTAACTAAATTTCATTTAAACAATTTTAAAAGTATAGTTCGGTGTACAAATAGACATATGTTGTTTTCTCAACTGGACTGACAATGTTCTCTATAATAGCCAAAGACCACCTAACATAACCCCAGTCCCAGGCATGAGAAGCCTGCTTTTTGATTTGTTGGTCAGGGTTGTCTAAGGGATTCACAAGATATTATAAACTATTAATACCCTTTGTTGCTCCACAGAGATGAAAGATAAGTCATCTCTATTGCTGAAGATACCATTCACATCATACAAAGGATTCACAGACCTCTCAGTTAGATCTGACCTGAATGCCCCCTCTCTGAGCACTAACTTTCATAGCAACGGAAGGTGCCATGCAAGCTTCCAAAGGAGTGGGGCAACAAGCAATCTTACCCAATTGTGGTGCCTATGAACCACATCAAAGACCAGTATGACCCAATAACCCTAAGAATACAGGAGTTAGTAGTATACATTGTTTGGCAATAATAGTTCTCTAGTCAGACTTAAAGCTAACAATTTATGAGGTAAATCACACCTGGTACCAGAAACATAGCCAACCATACAGGCCTAGTAAAGTCAGGGATTTTAGATAAAAACCTATAACCATCAATCTACTAAAACAGCATAATCTCTAATTCCATTCTAAATAGTTGGCCTCATGCCTATAAATAGTGGAGTCCCTACCCATTGTCTAGGAAATTTTTAATTGCAGCAGAAGAAGAACATTACAGAAAACCACAACCAAGCAAAATGCAGAGTTGGGGAACATGGATCAAAGGAATATATCTACAAACGAAATCTTGTATACAAGGCTCAAGTGACAATGCAGATTTTTTCTTTTTCTTTATATTGTATATTTCATGTATTTACATTCCAAATATTATCCCCTTTCCCTCCTTTCCCATCCCATCTCCCATTCCTTGCTTCCATGAAGATGCTCCCACCCCCACCCACCCACTCCTACCTCATCACCTGGCATTCCCCTACACTGAGAAAAGAGCCTTCACAGATCCAGAAGTTTCTCTGCCTGTTATTGCCAGACAATGCTATCCTCTGCTACATACATGGCTGGAGCCATGGGCCTCTCCATGTATGCTCATTGGTTGGTGGTTTAGTCCCTGGAACTGTCTGGTTGGTTGATATTTTTGTTCTTCGTATGGTGTTGCAAACCCCTTCAACTCCTTCAGTACTTTCTTTAATTCCTCCTTGGGGTCCCAATGCTTAGTCTAATGGTTAACGGCAAGCATCCTCATTGAGCAGAAATAGTTTAAGAACCAGAGGGAGTTTGCTATGAGACCATGTCTCCTAGTAATTTCAGAAGCTACACACATAAAATCTCACCAGCATAACTGCTCAAATGTGAGCTGAACAAAGACAATAGATGTGTCAAAGTAGACAGGGGAAAGCTCATGAGCATTCAACCCTACACAAAGAACCACAGGTAACTAAGGATTGCTGAGAGTAGGGGAAATGGTCTTCTCCAGGGAAGATCCTACCAGCTAGTTATCGAATACCAAATAGGAAACCCTGTAAACATACATACAAATAACATTATGCACATTGAACAGATTACAGTTTAAAATATACATTACATAAATACACATATATTCATATAACAACAATTAATAAACAAAGAAGCCATAAATTTGAAACAGGGCAAGGAAGGGTATATGGGAGTGTTTGGGAGTGGATAGGGATGGGGGATTATGTAACTGTATTATATAAAAGAAAAAATGAGAAGAATAATTTTCTTTTTTGCAACACAGGTCTCACTATTTAGCTCTAACTGCAATGGCCTGGAACTCACTCTATAGAATGAGTTGGCCTCACATTCAGAGATCTGTCTTCCTTTTGAGTGTTGACAATGAAGGTATATGCTACCACACTTGGTCAAGGGTTGATTTGAAGATGAAAAGAATATGACAAATAAGAAGAATGTTTTGTAGGGTTGGAGAGATGGCTCTGTGGTTAAGAGCACGGACTGCTTTTCTAGAGGTCCTGAGTTCAATCCCCAGCAACCACATGGTGCCTCAGAACCATCTATAATGAGATCTGATGACCTCTTCTGGTGTGTCTGAAGATAGCTACAGTGTATTCCGTATAAAATAAATAAATCCTAACAAAAGTAAAAAGAAAGATGTTTGCACGTTCCATATTGAGGTCATCCAGACATCTCAGTGTATTTTAATGTATTTTTGAGAAAAATCTTCATTTATTATTTGCTTATATTTTCAGTTTTATGATGTAGAGGAATGCTCCCTATTAGCATGTGTGGTTTAGTTTAATATTAGTCCCCTTTGGTAGATTAAACATTCTCTGAATGCAGTAATTATAATATACTCCAACATAGATATACCTTAAGCACACTGTGCAATTTTTGACAATGAGCTCTTAGAATGTGGGTTGTGTAAGTATATGAACATCTAGAACAATACACAGAATATTGTGCTCTTACCTATTAATATGGAACAAAAAACTTCTACACTACCTCACCTTTATAACAGCTTTGTATTTGAAATACATTTTTGAAGTCACATCTTTGCCATATTAAACCTAACATTATAGTTTTTTGCCCTAATATGATTTTCTGCCATTCATTCATCCCTGTCACCTAAAAAGAACACACACAGACTATAATTGAAAATGGACAACTTCCCAAATCAAGCAAGACTCTGACCCAAACTGGGAGAGGAAGAAACAGTAATTCATTGTGGCACCTTAATTAATTATCACACAGATTGCTTATTGATTTTCTTGTATTCAGTGTGATGCTTTATGAAGCAGCCTGCCTTCATACAAAGTGTGCACATCCTAAGAAAGCCGACAGATCAAAACATATCAAACGTTTTAGAATACAAGGTTAGACATTTTCCTCGAAGTTATCTCAAATAGTGCCCAGTCAGACGCTCCATTAATACATGAAAATATATATTGCCGTTGCTTAGGTGACCAAATTTTGTGGCTGTGAGGCAAAGGAAAACTATTTCAATGTGAGTTATGGCCCATGTATTTTTTTATGGTGAGATATGAGCAGTATTAGGATACAGTAGCAAATCTATCAGAGAATAATAAAATGGAACCAGGGAGAAAATGGATGAAGTTAGAAATCAGGTAACTGATTAAGAAAAGCAGACTGACCTAGTTATGAATGTCCTGCCTAGAGTCTAGAAATGAAGAACTGCAAGGTGTGCATTAATACAGAAGCATGATTCTAGCAGAGCAAAGGAAGAACCATTGAAGAGCAAAGCGACAAGGCAGTTGAAAAATTGAAAAGGCTAAAAAAGAAGATACATCCTATACGCTATGTGTAGCATCATGTAGTAAGAAATCGAATACACTGAAATACATAATTGGGGGATGGAGAGACTTTTCAGTGGGCTAAGAGCAGTCACCGCTCATGAAGAGTTCTCAGCATCCACATTGCAGGTAACAAGGATCTCTGATTCTAGGTCCAGAGAATTCAATGTAATATTCTGGCCTCCTCAGTGGTACACTTCAATACATGCAGGTAAAAATACTCACAATATAAACTAAAAATAAATAAATACTTCCAAGTATAAACTAAAAATACCAATATTTTCATCCATCTCTAGAGGTGACACACTTGAGTTCTCCGAGGAGATGATGAAGATGCGCATGCTTCTTTACTATACTCTCTTCTAAGTATCTTCATATATCTTTCTGGAATGTGTTTTATGTTCTATTTTTACAAAAAGTTAGGTCGCTTAGGCAGGAGTGGGTGCGGGAGCACACTTATAGAGGCAGGAGGGGGGGGATAAAAACTTTATAAACTCCCTGGAGCCCGAGCAGTGTGAAAAAGCAGCGAGGACGACCCCCAGACTGACCAAACCTACACGCCACTATATACTCGTGTTTAGTGCTGATGTCCCCTGCCACCGTCCTGCCCCAACAAAAGGCTGAAGAAGATTCGAAAAGAGACAAAGCCAAGTTGAAGGAGGAGCCACAGAGAAGGTCTGCAAGGTTGTCTGCTAAACCTGCTCCTCCAAAGCCTGAGCCCAAACCTAAAAAGGCCCCAGCAAAGAAGGGAAAGAAGGTACCCAAGGGGAAAGCCAATGCCAGTAAGAATGTGAATAATCCTGCAGAAAATGGAGATGCCAAAGTGATGTGTGTGCAGTTTTGATAACTGTGCACTTCTTGTGACTGTACAGTTTGAAATACTATTTTTAACAAGTTTTATAAAAATGCAGAATTTTGTTTTACTTTCTTTTAACTCTATTGTTAGTACATCACTGTTGGGGGAATCACTTGTCACTGACAAAATATCACCAAAGCTGAATTGAGGACAGAAACACTCTTTCCTTGATAATTTTGAAAGTCTCCTGGTCTTGCATAGTGGCTATCAAGGCACAAAATGCTTTGCGGTCTGGGAAAACTCTAAATTCAATTTTATATCCTCTTCCCCCTGTGTACTAGTAACATAGACTTAATTCCTTTAAAACCAGAGACCTGTTGAAACCTGACCCCCAAAATTGGTTTTCTAGTCTATTGGACAATGTAGACTTTGCAGTGACTTCATCAAGTGTTCTCAGAAGAGCAATGGTTCCTCTTATAAAAGATTGTGAATCTTCAGATTGATAATTCTGCTATGTTCATTTCCTCAAAGTCAGGGGTGGCTTGTGAAAAGTTGTTAAACAACATCCTTAATGTGAAATGGCAACCCTCACTCTAAGCAACTTTCCCCTTTTTGAAGCATTGAATGAAGAGTTCATTGGGGTTTACTGTGGCTTTCTGATTTTGGTCGTCTATACAAGAAAGGAATTTGGAAGTTTTTATATATTGTTGATTGTCTGCCTATGTCCTGCCTGAATACCATGATTGTTTATGAAAAGTATCTTTAATAAAGATAGTTACAATTAAAAAATATTTAGAGGCAGGGAAGGGATGAGGGAATAGGGGGCTTGTGGAGGGGAAACTGGGAAGGAGAATAACATGTAAATTAATAAAATAACCAATAAAAAAGAAAGCTAGGTAGACAAAAGGAAGACATATACTGTCTTTCCCTAACAGGATGATTATATTCCTAGTTTCTGTCAATATTTCTAGACCCAAAGTTATATATCTTTAAACAGATACAACTATAACATTCTGTAGAAGGCATAGCAAATATATGATTATGCAATGGGTACTTATATATATTGATTTTATTCCTATAAAGGTTATTTGGTGCAGTAATGGAACGATTAAGTTAAGGAAAAGGCATCAGAATCAGGATAGTAATGATTTGAGGGATGTCACAATAAAGTCACAGAATCATAAAAGAGGATATGTTTCAATTATAGCTCCTGCAAAACAAACAGCATATGAATGTTAAACTTTTAAACTTTAATAGTATATACTTGTAGACAGATAAGTTTTTTTTATTACCTAAATGAGGACATCCAGGTAGGGTTACCTTAAGATGGGACAGTAGAATATAGATAAAAGGAAACTAAAGAAAAGGAAGGATAAACAGCTAGAGACAGAAAAGTTTAGAAAAAGGGGGGTAAGGTGATGAGGGAGACAATGATACTCGGTGGAGGCATTAATTAAAGCATATGAAAAAGTATATGAAAAACCATATATAAATCTACTATCTTATAACCTAAATAAAAAGACAAGAGAAAGACTTAAGGAAGTTACCCTGCATAAATAGATGTAGCTATTCCTATTCACAGTTGGATGCTGAGCAAATGCTCCCAGTCCTAGGTATGGGATACTTCCAAATAGGAGGCATCCAAAGCTTTTAAAACAATACAGACTCTGGTACCATTGGTTGCATACCAGAGCTAGAAGATAAGACCCTGTTGATGAAGGTACCCCATATCTTGGTTGTGAGATGTAGAGAGAGAAATCTAGAGTTGTGCTGGACTGGAAGGTTCTTCTCTGCTGGCTAACTTTCAAAGGCCCAGAAGGTTCTCTGGAGGAGAAAAGACATCACTGATATTACCCAAGTCTAAACCTTTTAAACTAAATAACTAACTACCTGGGAAAGAAATGGCCTCTTGTAAAATAGTTGCACAAGTTTGCCCCTATGATTGAATTTAAGGACTGCTTCATGGAAAAGAACCTATGCCTGGTATTGTAAGCTGTGTTAACAGTTCATGAATAGGGAGATCATAGCTCCTCCCCCATTGAGAACTCACTATTGTTATGTAATGAAATTAATCTAAATCCTTGTCTTTAAACCCATACACAAAAGCTACGCTTCATCCTTAATCAGAGAAGTCCCCCTCTTTTTCTTTATTAGATATTCTCTGTATTTGTTAGAATAATTATCCCAACTCTCACATCCCCTTGGGGTTAGATTCTCTGCCCACTAGCTTGACTCTACCCTGGGAAAGATACAAGCCCCCTTTTGTTATGCTATTTGTCCCAGTCACAAGCCACTCCACACCTGGCCTTCCTGTTCCCAGTTGCTAAAAAATAATTAGACTTCCACCCTAGGGGGTGACTCCTACACCCAGCAGCTAGGGAATTTACACACCTCCCCTGTGACTACCTGAGGGTATAATACTGTGACCCCTGTCTATGTGAGGATGACTGCAGGCTGTTCTGAGAGACCGCAGTTCCAGGTGGAGTAAGCTTTCTGGTAACACGATTAATGGACTTGTGTCTTTCTTTCAAACCCTTAGGCCTTCGCGCTGTTCGGTGTAGCTGTTAGTGGTACAGGCACCACAAATGGAGGCCCTCATCGCCTCCCCATGTATTTAAATTTCAAATGTCATCTCCCCCCCCCCCACTCCACTCTCCCTTGCTTCCATGAAGCTGCTCCCACTCCTAACCTCCCTCTCCCACCTCAGGGCCTTGGCGTTCCCCTACACTGTGAAAATGAGCCTTCCCTGGATCAAAGGCCTCTCCTTCCACTGATGTCAGACACTGCCATCCTCTGCTGCATACGCACCTGGAGCCATGGGTCTCTCTACTTGTACTCAGTGGTTGGTATTTTAGTCCCTGGGGGTTCGGGAGGGTTTGGTTGTTGTCCTCCCCATGGGGTTGCAAACCTTTTCAGCTCCTTCAGACCTCTCTCTACCTCCTTCATTGGGGTCCCCATGTTCAGTATGATGGTTAACTGCAAATCCTCAACTGTATCTGCATGACTCTGGCAGACTCTTCAGATAGTATAAATCTTCTGCCTTTTACTAGAGAAGCCCCCCCCCCCTTTTTTTGCAGTGATCTGCAGTAAATGTGTAAGATTCATGGTTGCCAAAAGTACTAAATGTATGAGATAGTTATGGGTTCATCCTGAAAGAGGACATTTATACCACTCTCTCAGGCACAGTGAACAGGCAAGAGGAAGCAGAAAATAATGTAATAATGAGATAAGAGAGTAAAGTACTATGAAATGCCATCTTCTAGACATAGTATAACCATAGTAACCATTGACACACAACTACAGTTATCTGAATTGGACCCACACAGGACTGGTTCTGCCACGAATCACAGAAAAGGAGGGGGCTCAAGTGGTCCTAAATTTTAATACTGAATTACTAACAGATTCTTGGAATGGAGAGTAGGGACCATTGTGCTCAGTTGTATACTCACTGTTGAGAATACCATGTTGAAATTGATAGCTCTAAACCCATAGTCACACACATGGTTCTGGTTTAGCTTAGTAGTCATAAAACAGGCATAAATATGAGAAAAATATATGTAAGGAAGATCTGGAGTAGATACCGGTCTAGGACACTGAGATAGGATGAGAAAGAAAGTGGCCAGGATGCAATTATGCACATGCATAAAATTTTCAAATTTAATAATGATGATGATACTACTTTGCAAAATAGACCACAGACTTAATGAAACTCTTATCAATATCTATCTACCTATGTTGTAATCCCAGCACTTTGGAAATACATGTGATAGGATCATAAGTTCAAGGGCATTCTCAGCTACATAATGATTTTTAAGGACAGTCGAGCAGCTTTCACATATACACACACAAATGCACATGCACACACGCATGCACACATGCATGTGTGTATCAACCTTTATCTTTGAAATATTTACAAACTAATTTTTAATTTCATGTAAAATATGGAATGACATGCAATTCTGAATAGCAAAAGAAACCTGGGAAACTAACAAATGTGAACGAAGAAAGTGAAAAATTCCCAATTTCAAGCTTACTACAAAGCTATTGTACTCAAAAGAATGTGAAACAGGCATAAGGACAAACAAGTAGATCAATAAAGTAGAATTGAGGATCCAAATATCAAAATATATGTCTAAATGCAACTGGTTCCAGAACAGTGGAAAGTTTGCTTATTTGAATATATGTATACACTAATATATATATATATATATATATATATATATATGTGTGTGTGTGTGTGTGTGTGTGTGTGTGTGTGTGTGTGTGTGTATATGTGTGTATGTATGTGTGTATGTGTGTGTATGTGTGTGTATGTGTGTGTGTGCATACATATTCCATCTAAGTATATGTGTGTGATAACTTGTTTGTATATAATTCATATTATTTGGTATATTTTATACTTACTATTTTAATGTAAACTTATTTTATTTTTATATATAAATATTTTGTATTTATATTAACTATATATAATTTTAATAATTTTTATTAATTACAATTATATTTATATAGTCCTTGGAAATTCTGAATGGTAAAAATAGCATAATATATCAGGAAATAGCCACTGTGTAATCTGTAAGGTACATGCTACTACCCCTGCTGAACATATTAAATAAATTGAATCTCAGAAAGGTTAAGTTTTTTCTTGGAAGTTACATAAGATGAAAATACTACAGCATAGGTTTAAACCTAGATGTATGACCATATCATTAAAAAATTTTTCATTGTATGAGTCAAGATAACAAAGCTTTAATGATGGTTTTATGATTCCTGAGATGATGGCTTATCATGCACTCTGCTTCTCATACTTCCTTGAGCTACTACTCATCACCATAAAAGGACTAGATCTGGCAATCATCTCTTTTAGGAACGAATAGCAAAATATGTATATATCACCCTGTGATGTTACCAGAAAAGAATTATGTCCATTTTATAGGTGAAAATAATACATCATCATAAATCTCATGTACACAATCTTTATCTTATGACAGACATTGCCCTAAGTAAGCACTGCATGTGTATTAGCTTCATCACTGTAATTTACTATGAAATTTGATTGCTAATGTCAGTTTTATAATTCAACTAGAGTGGGAAGGAGACAAGGAAGTTTTTCTACGGCCATGTAACTAATGATGGAGTTGAGATGTAACCCTCTATTTCTGACTATGGTATTCTTTTTTTGTACTAGCCTATAAAGTAGGTGAGTTGTAATTTCTCACTCCTTTTTTTTTTCATTAGAAATAGAACAAAATAATACTATCAAATCACTTGCCTTCCTTTTGTTTTATGATTCCTGGGCTTGTTGTAGTTTATTTAAGCTTTTGATGCTCTTCCATGTGATGGATGTATCTCTTTGAATTTGGTTTTCTCACTTCTAAATAGGTGTGGATTACTTCAAAGCTTCAGAATGACTCCCCTTACCTCTGTTTCTCACCTCTCTTATTATCTTTCCTTCTCTCCCTCTTTTTCTATCTTGTGGAATAACACAAGTGTTGAAGATGGCTGCCTGTTCTCTAATTTGAGATGATCCCAAGAGATTATATGGCCTCATAAATCAGTGCAATAAATCTCACCAATAGAAATTAATTAATTTCTTTGTCATTATGGTTGTGCAATGTTTAAGAATCCATCTTTAAAATAAAACAGCTCCAGGACAAAAAGTCTTTAACCCTCTAAATGGATTTTAATGAACAAATCTTGAGAGGAAGTTCTTTGTAAATGTGTATTCATACAGATATGTATACAAAGCCCTGGTGCATAACAGAGAACCCTGATGGGATAACATCTCACCGCAGACAAATGTTCTGACTTCTTTTCTCCGCTGTACATTTTACGAGTGTACTTTGGCTAGGACTTAATAGATAAGGGTGGATTCAAATTTAAGAACTGGAAAAAGGAAAACATATATGAAAGTGGGATATCATCTCTGCTGTTGTTTATTTGTTTGTTTGTTAGACTTTCAGTAGAATCATTCCTTGTTCTATATATGAACACACATAACATGTTACAGCTTATCCAAGCTGCATTGTTTATCAGGGACAAGGAGTACACAATGGAAAAACAAAGCACCAGAGTTAGAATGGTCCTGACTGGATCTACCTGCTGAGTTCCATCCTGTTCTATCCTGTTGACATTTGCAACTTAATTGACCTCTCTGTACCTCTCTGTGGTAAAGTATATAAATGCATGGAAAAGACACACATCCTTTATATCCTAGCAAACAAATTTTGTTTGTCTACATGTCCTAGATAGCCATATATGTAAAGTAATGTACAATGTGATGTAAACATGCAGTTTATGTCAGAAATTACTGTAATCTTAAAACATCACCTTTAATCTTGCAATTAGTTTTTTTTTGATGGGCAGTGTATAAGAACAGACTTAAATAAAAGCTTAAAGAAGCCTATCAGTCAGTAAGGGAATCAATACAAAAAGATACTATCATACATTATATGCAATCATTATTATCATTGATCTTTTTGTATTTTTTATAGCATAACCCTTTTTACATACACATTTCTTAATCTTTCACAGCTTTTGGATATAATTAATATCTCCACTATGGACAGAAAATAGAAGACAATAACAGTTAAAGAATTATTAATATGTTAATTCAATAAGCAAGTAAAATGTGACTACTTTATGAGAGACACTGATATTTAGAGATATAGTCATATACAACTGTATATGATTTTAATAGTGCTATTACTCTCTTCCTCTAAAAAAGAAAAATTGAACAAGTGTATGTCAAAATACCACATTAAAATGTCATACTTTGAAAAACAGAGATTATTACAATGAAATACTACAAAAAGGACTTGATATTCACTTTAAATGACTAGAATTTTAATGTAACTTATAGACTAAGGATACATCTCGTAGGTAACTAGATATCTTTGCTTACCTTAATTTAAGGGATTTTCCTGGATACAGATTTGGGATGGTACTGCTAGAATTCCTAGAATCAAAATGATTGGTTGCTCTTATGCCTATTAGCCAATAATTTTCCTCTTCTTGTTCTAAGTCAATTTTCATATATATGGACTTCGATTCTTTTCTAGCAAATTTATAAAAGAGGAGTGGAGAAAAGAGAGAGGAATCAGAAATCATTGGCATCAAAGACTACTAATGGAAAAATGATTGGTAGGTTTCTTTGTGAAACTAGGCAATATTTACAATGAGTCATAAATAAGCCCTTTATGGGGAAGGACTCTTCTAAATAGTAAAGAAATTTAAGTGTAGGTGCAATGGGAAGGCAAGAACACTCACTTTATGCCACTAATACAAGGTGTTTAATGGTGCAACATTTTTATCTTGAAAAAACCTGCAGTTCTAAAACAAATAATTTTGTGTAATTAGTGCATTGCTAACATAAGGTAGAAAGATAATCCCTCAGAGGTTGGGGAGGACTAGACTGAAACAGTGTCTTCTGGATATAACATGATCACTCTACTCATAAACTCAAATCAATGAGTTCCCTATAGAAGACCTGCACAAGATTAAGCCAATTAACATAACAACATGGAAAGGGGAGGAATTCATAATTCCCACCCCTAGAAGTAGAGCTATTGACAGTTGATGACTCCTGGGAAATGCTGAGTTAGTTTCTTTCAAGAGTGTGAACCCTCACATGACCCAAAAGATGGTCCTATTCCTATGCTTACAGCCAGCAAAAACTGAATACTGTATTATAACTTTTTAAATTTTTTTCAAGAGTATAAATTTGGAAAGAGGAAATGTATGGTGATCTTGAGTTAGTAAAACAAAAGGTAAATCTTACTGAAATATATAAATAAAAATTTTCAAAAAATAAAGAAAATATTATATATTATTCTAAAGTATCATTCAAGTTTCTTTTTTTAAACTTTATTTTAAAAAACAAAGATAAAAGAAAAAAATTTAAACATTTTTGCATAAATGTATTCAAATATAATTGTGTCAGTGCTTGGCTTTTTTTTTTTTCTTTTTTTTAAGGTTTGATACTCTGCATTAAGGTCTTACAAGTTACAATGAGCAAAAAGTACATGTAAAAGAGGATGTAACCCAGAATTAGTCAACGTTTTCTTGGTGTGTAAGGATTCAGCATGACGGTTTTGTTTGTTTGTTTGTTTGTTTGTTTGTTTCATTTTTTTTTCTTTTTTTCTTGAACTTCACACAGATTGTGAGTTGTTTCTGGAGCAGTCTGAGCCTCTGAAGTTAGCATCCCACTATCAGTGACTGTATATTATGTCTGTTCTTTTGTGACTGGGTTATCTCACTCAGGATGATATTCTCTAGATGCAATCATTTTCTTAAGTATTTGGTTAAGTCATTGTTTCTGATGGCTGAGTAGTACTCCATTGTATAAATGTACCATGATTTTTGTATCTATTCATCTACGAATGACATTTGGGTACTTTCCAGCTTCTGGCTATTATAAATAGAGCTGCTATGAACATTGTGGTACATGTATCTTTATTGTATATTGGAGTGTTTCTGGGGTATATGCCCAGAAGTGGAATAGATGGATCTTAAGTTAGTACTATGTCCAATTTTCTGAACAATCGCCAAAGTGATATCCAGAGTGGTTTGATCGGTTTACAACCCCACCAACAGTGAAGAAGTGTTCCTCTTTCTCCACAACCTCGCCAGCACCTGCTGTCATCTGAGTTTTGGATCTTGGCCAATCTGACTGGTGTGAGGTAGAATATCAGGGTTGTTTTGATTTTCATTTCCCTGATGGCTAAGGATGTCAAGCACTTCCTTAGATGTTTCTCAGCCATTCGATATTCCTCAGCTGAGAATGTTTTGTTTAGCTCTGTACCCCATTTTTAATAGGGATGTTTGATTCTCTGGGGTCTAGTTTTTTGAGTTCTTTGTATACATTGGATATTAGGCCTCTATCTGATGTGGAGTTGGTAAAGATCTTTTCCCATTCTGTTGGCTGCCATTTTGTTTTCTTGACAATGTCCTTAGCCTTACAGAAACTTTGCAATCTCATTAAGTCCCATTTGTTAATATTTGACCTTAGAGCTTGAGCCATTGGTGTTTTGTTCAGAAAATTTTCTCCTGTGCCTATGTGTTCTAAGATTTTCCCTACTTTCTCATCTAATAGTTTCAGTGTATCTGGTTTAATATGAGATCTTTGATCCACTTACACTTGAGCTTTGTACAAGTAGATAATAAAGGGTCTATTTTCATTCTTCTGCATGATGAGTGTCAGTTGGACCAGTACCATGTGTTGAATAGGCTGTCATTTTTCCATTGAATGTTTCTCTTTGTCAAAAATCAGGTGACCATATACATGAGGGCTCATTTCTGGATCTTCTATTCTATTCCATTGATCCACATGCCTATTTCTGTACCAGTACCATGTAGTTTTCAGTGCAATTGCCTTGTAATATAGCTTGAGGTCAGAGATAGTGATTCCCACAGATGTTTTCTTGTTGTTGAGGATGGATTTTGCTTTTTAGGTCTTTTGTTATTCCAGATGAAATTGCACATTGATCTTTGCAACTCAATGAAGAACTGGGTTAGAATTTTGATGAGGATTGCATTGAATCTGTAGATTGCTTTTGGTAGGATGGCCATTTTTAAAATGTTGATCCTTCCAATCCATGAGCATGGGAGATCTTTCAATTTTCTGAGATCTTCCTTGATTTCCTTCTTCAGAGGTTTGAAGTTCTTGTCATACAGGTCCTTCACTTGCTTAGTTAGTCACACCAAGGTATTTCATAGTTTTGTGACTATTGTGAAGGGTATCTTTTCCCTAATTTCTTTCTCCATGTCTGTCCTTTGAATGTAGGAAGGCTACTGATTTGTTTGAGTTAATTTTGTATCCAGCCACTTTGCTGAACTTGTTTATCAGCTGTAGGAATTCTCTGGTGGAATTTGTGGGGTCACTTAAGTACACTATCATGTCATCTGCAAAGAGTGATGTTTTTACTTCTTCCTTTCTTATTTGTATCCCCTTGATCTCCTTTTGCTGTCTAATTGCTCCAGCCAGGACTTCTAGTACTATGTTGAATAGGTAGGGGGAGAGTGGGCAGCCTTGTCGAGTCCCTGATTTTAGTGGGATTGCTTCAAGTTTTCCATCGTTAAGTTTGATGTTGGCTGTTGGTTTGCTGAATATTGCTTTTATTATGTTTAGGTATGGACCTTGGATTCCTGTTCTTTCCAGGACTTTTAACATGAAGGGGTGTTGAATTTTGTCAAATGATTTCTCAGCATCTAGTGAGATGATCATGTGATTTTGTTCTTTGAGTTTGTTTATATGTTGGATTACATTGATGGATTTCCTTATATTAAACCATCCCTGCATTTCAGTGATAAAGCCTACTTGGTCATGGTGAATGACTATTTTGATGTGTTCTTGGACTCATTTTGCAAGGATTTTGTTGAGGATTTTTGCATCAATGTTCATAAGTGAGATTGGTCTGAAGTTCTCTTTCCTTGTAGGGACTTTGTGTGGTTTAGGAACAAGGGTTATTGTAGCTTCAAAAAAATGAGTTAGGTAGTATTCCATCTGATTCTATCTTGTGGAATAGTTTGGAGAGTTTTGGTGTTATGTCCGCAATAAATGTCTGATAAAATCCTGCACTGAACCTGTCTGGACCTGGGCTTTTTTTTGGTTGGGAGGCTTTTGATGACTTCTTCTATTTCTTTAGGTGTTATGTGATTATTTAGATGGTTTACCTGGTCCTGGTTTAACTTTAGGATCTTGTATCTGTCTAGGAATTCATCCACTTCCTCCAGATTTTTCAGGTTTGTGGAGTATAGGCTTTTGTAGTAGGATCTGATGATTTCTTGAATTTCCTCAGTTTCAGTTGTTATGTCTCCACTTTCTTTTCTGATTTTGTTAATTTGGATACTCTCTCTCTGCCCTCTAGTTAGTCTGGCTATGGGTTTATCAATCTTGTTGATTTTCTCAAAGAACTAGCTCTTGGTTTTGTTGATTCTTTCGATGGTTCTTTTTGTTTTTATTTGGTCTATTTCTGCCCTAATTTTGAATATTCCTTGCTGTCTACTCCTCTTGGATGTATCTGCTTCCTTTTGTTCTAGTGCTTTTTGCTGTGCTGTCAAGTTGCTGATGTATGCTCTCTCCAGTTTCCTTTTGGAAGCACTCAAGGCTAATAGTTTTCCTCTCAGTACTGCTTTCATTGTTTCCCATAGTTTTGAGTATGTTGTGTTTTCATTTTCATTGAATTCTAGAAAATCCTTAATTTCTTTCTTTATTTCTTCTTTGACCCTGCTATGGTTTAACAGAGCATTGTTTAGTTTTCATGTTTATGTGGGATTTTGTTGAATTTTGTTGTTGCTAAAGATTAGCCTTAGACTCTGAGAGGATGCATGGGAGTATTTCAATCTTCTTATATCGATTGAGGCTCGTTCTGTGTCCAATTATTTGGTCAGTTTTGGAGAAGGTGCCATGGGGTGCTGAGAAGAAGGTGTACTCTTTTACTTTATGAAGATATGTTCTGTAGATATCTATTAATTCCAGATGGGTCATAGTCTCTCCTAGTTTTTCAGTGTCCTTGTTCAGTTTCTGTTTCCCTGATCTGTCCATTGGTGAGAGTGGGGTATTAAAGTTTTCCACTATTATTGTGTGGGATGAAATGTATTTTTTGAGCTTTAGTAGGGTTTCTTTTATGAATGTGGATGCTTTTGTATTTGGAGAATATATGTTAAGGATTGAGAGTTCCTCCTGACAGATTTCCCCTGTAATGAGTAAAAAGTGTTCTTCCTTATCTTTTTAAATAATTTTGGTTGGAAAATTACTTTATTCGATATTAGAATAGTCACTCCAGATTGCTTCTTGGGCTGTTTGCTTACAAGTTTTTTCCCAACCTTTTACTGGTGTTGCCAGGTTGTCTTGGTTTCCTTGGGATATAGTCTTTCGCTTTCCTCTTGCCATTTTGTTGTCAGTGATATGTTCTCGCCTTTCCCTTGTATCTGGTCTGTGTCCCTGGATCTCCACTGGTCCAGGTGGCAGATGGTCCAAGCCCTGTTCTGCACCCCAAAGTTGCCAGGTGGGAACAGAGGTCCCAATGCTGGGTTCCTGGTCCCTGGGTCAGGCAGGGCAGGGGCGTGCTTTCAGTGCCCACTCGGCTCGGAAAGATATCTCTGCTCCCTGGCTGCTCGGATCTCCTTCTCACCAGGCCTTAACCTTTAGGAACTCTCATTCAAGTTTCATAGTGTTCCATGGTGTATTAATGATTTTTAAGGATAAATAAAATAGGAGAAAAAATAATTCACAATGACATTATTTTCATATTGAGAGAGATAGAGTCAGTCATGACATATTAGGAATAGCAGTTGAAATCAATAAAAACATACACTGTACTGGCAAAATATACTTGTTTGGGAAGTGAGGAAGGAACATAGCAACTGATATTTCATGGTATAGTCTTATTTGGGGGGCTTAAATTAGGACACTTTTATTGGATAATTTATTTACTTACATTTAGAATGATATGCCCTTTCCTAGTTTTTCCTCTGCTGTCCCTATCCCATGCCTTCTCCCTATGGTTCTATGAGGGTGCTCCCCCATCCACCCACCTACTCTACCTCACTACCCTGGCATTCTCCTATACTGGTGCATCAAGTCTTCAAAGAACCAAGGACCTTTCCTTCTATTTATGCCAGATAAAGGCATCCTCTGCTACATATGCAGCTGGAGCAATAGTTCCCTCCATGTGTACTCATTGATTAGTGGCTTAGTCCCTGTTAGCCGCGAGGGGGGGGGGAGGAGTGGGGTCTGGATATCAGAGAAATGCAAATCAAAACAACCCTAAGATTCCACCTCATACCAGGCAGAATGGCTAAAATCAAAAACTCAGATGACAACAAATGCTGGTGAGGATGTGGAGAAAGAGGAATACTCCTCCATTGCTGGTGGGATTGCAAGCTCATACAACCACTCTGGAAATCAGTCTGGCAGTTCCTCAGAAAGTTGGTCATAGTAATACCTGAAGACCCAGCTATTTCACTCCTGGGCATATACCCAAAAGATGCTCCAATATATAACAAGGACACATGCTCCACTATGTTCATAGCAGCCTAATTTATAATAGCCAGAAGCTGGAAAGAACCCAGATGTCCTTCAACAGAGGAAAGGATGCATAATATGTGGTACATTTACACAATGGAGTACTACTCAGCAATTAAAAATAATGACTTCATGAAATTCTTAGGTAAATGAGTGGCACTAGAAAATATCATCCTGAGTGAGATAACCCAGTCACAAAAGAACATACATAGTATGCACTTACTGATAAGTGGATATTAGCCCAAAAGCTCAGATTATCTAAGATACAATTCACAGACCACATGAAGCTCAAGAAGAAGGAAAACCAAAGTGTGGATGGTTCATAAGTTATACTTTGAGCAATTCATTATATGATATGTGTTTTTATTTTTTTGTTCCTTTTCTCCTTTTTTTGAGACAGGATCTCACTATTAAACTGGCTAGCCTGGAATTCTTGATGTAGACCACATGGACTTCAAACTCAGGTAAAACCTCATATATCTGTCCCCTGAATGATTGATTAACAGATTCTGCCATTCACAGCCCTCTTATTTTTATTTTCATTTACAAAATAATGGATTTTATTATGAAATTTTCACACATGTATTTCATTTTAATTTTGCTTATTCAACTCTCACAATTATTCTCTCTCCTTTCTTTCCAACTCAACAATATCCAGATAAGTCTAAATAACTATAAATGATTGGGTATAAAAAGCACTTTGCCTTTTAAAAATACTTTAAAAAATACTTTCTGGGATATTAACTCTTATTACTTTTCCTACAACTAAAATAGCAGTACAGAATTGTAGAATTGCAGTGGTTAAAAGCCTAGTCCTTTGGAATTAAACAAACAAATTGAGTCCTTTTATTCACTGTGGGACCTTAGACAAGACAATTAATCTTTCTAAGCCCCAATTTCATCATGTGTAAAGTGAGGATTAAATGAAGTGCTGGATATAAAACGCTTAGAGAGTGCCCAGAGCATAATAAGACAGTGATTATACTCAACACTGGCTATTGTTTTCATTGTTACATTATGATTCCTTCTACTGTCATTAGTACTACTAATAACACTCTGAAAAAACAGCAAGGGTCTGTTAAAATGGACTATGGACAGTAAATTTTCTGGAGACAGAGTAGAAGATGGAAAAGCAGATGGGAAACAGAAGCTTATGCCTGTTTGGGATATTGAACTAAAAGGTTCTTGGTTACAGAGGAGGCAACTGGGCATACTAAGGTTGTAAGAAATTACAGAGGGTAACACATACAGAGAATAAGGACATCAGGGACCTATTCATTCTGTCTGTCTCACAACTTGGTCTATGTGTACACTTATTGAAAATCGTTTACACACTTATTTCTCTTGTTTTCTCTTCCTACTGAATTGAGAAATATTTTGGAGTTGATGGTGAAAATAATATGGAACATTTAAATATCTCTAAGTGGAGTATACTATAACCATACTTATATAAATATTATAATGGCTAAAAATAGTCTGAAGAAGCACAGAATACTCTTTCCAGTTAAGAGGGAAAAAAAAAAACACTCGTAATCTACTTAAATGAAAATCAATTTTAGTGGCTGCTTTATTACACTTTTTATGCTTAGCAAAGTCCCATTCTTTTCACACTCTAGAGTGAACAGTACACTTTTCTACCCCTGTGATAAATTTTCCTTTAGGAGAAATGTGAAAGCTTTAACTTTTAAAAATAATCATTACTTGGCTAGACTCTTTATCTGGTATTCAAGCTGTTTAATTTGTAAGACTATATCTGTGATTCACAAAAGTTTAAGTGACACTAATCGGGCTCAGCTATTTTCATTATTAATGCACACCAATGTTAATCTAGTGTGACTTGACTCTTTTGCAATAGTATTAAGAGGTTTCTTCTCCCTAAAGCAAGATTTAAGATTAGCAATAAAATTTAACATTTCTGTATTATCTTCTTATGTTACTGATGTTACATTCATTGAAGAGTAACCAGCTTCAATAAGTAGGTCTCTATTTAAAAAGCACACATTTAGCCCAGATTGTTTCCCAGGAACTGTTCTAATCCTAATATAACATGTAGAGTAGCCATAAAGGTGAAATTTGTGATAGTAAGAAACCAAAGGAAGAAAATAAAACAAGACAGCATAACTTCAACACCAGCTATATTCTCTTTCTTGTTTTTTTACCATTATAAATCAGTGTCAATATGGCCCTTATAAACTAAAGTGTTGTGATTATGTAGACACAGGCTGGAAATAATTTGGCCTTCCATTATCTATGAAAAAAGGCTTTGTTAAGCAAATTAATGTTATAAACAGTAATGCTGGAAGAATATTCAAACTAGTTAATAGACTGAACTATGCTTTCAAATACTTTAATTCCTTTCCATTATTATAGTGATTACAATTACAAGTGAATGTTATCATTCATTAAAGCAGGCCCAGCATGAATATTACTCATCACTAAGTGCTCCACACCCTATTTCACATCTTCCCCTTTTAGATTCATCAGAAGTTCAGCTTGGTCTTGCTCACAATTCCCAGACACTAATAGCGAATGACCATTTCAAGTGATACAATGCTTTACACTGTATAATTTTCTGGAAGAATTTTATTATATTAGAATTTAATGACTTCCTTTGAAGGATTCTGACATTTGCAGTAGATTGTAAAGTCATGTGCGGAGTATATGTCATATGCATGTGGTTCAATTGTGCCTCAACAATACCTCACTCTAAGTACACCATGCAGTGTTCATAAAGCACAGAAATGGAAGTGCTTTCATTTCTTCCAGAAGCAAGGAAGTTAAGAGAGAATCAAGAACACCCTAAACAAAAAAAGGTCCTCTAGAGAAATTGCATCTCCCCTGAAATCTAAAGTTAGAACACTCCCAGCACATTAAAGATATAATCTCCAGTACAGGTTAGTGATTTTAAAGAAATACTTTCCTGTGGATAGGTCTACATCAACTCATTATACCAGAAGTTTAGTATGCATTTCTAATTAATAGTCATCACATCTATAGACAAAGGATTATCATTATTCCTGTTTGGACAAAGGAAATTTCTGAGCTACTCAGGTTTTCATCAGACTGAACACAGGGACCCCAATGAAAAAGCTAGAGAAAGGACTTAAATAGCTGAAAGATTTGCACCCTCATGGGAAAAACAACATCATCATCAGCCAAGGCACTGACGTGGAAAGGGTGATTGGGAGAGGGAGCACCCTCATGGAAGCAAGTTGAGGGAGTGGAGAGAGGGGAGTAGGGGGGAAGGGTATAACATTTGAAATGTAAATGCAGAGAATATCTAATAAGAAATTTTTAAAGCTAATAAAAAAAGAAGAAAACTATTTTACTTCCTAGGTTGTTGCATAGTTGAGGTCAGAACCAAAGCCACCTACAAGCTGCTGTCGTTGGTATATGGTGGTGGTTACTATAGCGGCTGCTGTTAATGGAAGCTAGAGCAGCAGCAGCGACAACATCTACTTACTGTGTGTTTAGTCTTAGGCACTGTTCACTGAATCATTATAATGCAAGAAGGCAAGCAGTATTACTATCACCATTTTACAGATGAGGACACTGGGGAAAAAAAGAATATGGTAGATGACTTTCCCAAGCTCATATCAGTATTGTGCTTGGCACTGGGACTCAAACACTAGACACTATCAAATTTATGTCTCTGAGACCAATACCTTCCTTGTCTTTTCACATAGTAGTTATACAGATTTTCTTGCCCCATCTATTTATCTGTTAGTTAAAATTTGGTACAGACAAAGTGTGATCAAGAAGAGTCAATTTACTTCAATCCATTTATTGGCCAGTAACAATGTGATCAAGTAGCCATTTTTCAATGTTAAAGGTTTCCCTAATAACATATTATTACTGGATTGTGCTTCCAAGGTATTTTTGAGGTCATTGTGAATTTGACTGCTGCCCTGACTTCTTCATCTATCCATTTTTCTTTGGGATATAAGAAGTGTCCTGGTTTTACTATGATAATTTTGTAACCTGCTGTTTTGCTAAAAGCATTTATCAGAAAACAGAGTTTCTGGGCCAGAGTTTGACATTTGTCATGTATAGCAACAATTTATCTACAAAGAGGACTAATTTAT
Source organism: Micromys minutus (assembly GCF_963924665.1). Taxonomy (NCBI): domain Eukaryota; kingdom Metazoa; phylum Chordata; class Mammalia; order Rodentia; family Muridae; genus Micromys; species Micromys minutus. Next base: position 77,480,138 of record NC_137970.1, on the reverse strand, counting down.
CTCCTTCTTTTTTTATTTGGATTTTTTAATTTTTTCTCTCAAGCACTATACTGAATAAAGCTGGTAAAAGTAGACATCCTTGTGGAAATGCTGTAGGATATTCTCCACTTAATATGGTGCTATCTACCAGTTTTCTCATACATAGCTTTTATTATGTTGGGATGTAGTCTATTCTTCTCTGGTATTTTAGTTGGAGTTTTATTGCTTTGAAAAGGCACCATGACCAAAGCAACTTTTATAAGAAACAATATAATCAGAGATGGTTGACAGCTTCAGAGGTTTAGTCCATTATCATCATGGCAGGAAATATGGCAGCATCCAGGCAGATTTGATGCCGGAGAAGGAGCTGAGAGTACTAACACATCTTGATCTGAAGGCAGCCAAGAAGAGTGTTTCTCCTCCACACTAGGTAGAACTTGAGCATAGGACCTCAAAGCCTACCCACATAGTTACACATTTCCTCCAACAAGGCCAAATCTCCTAATATCAATAATCCCTGTGGGCCAAGCATTCATTCAGTTGTATGAGTCAATGAGGACCAGACCTACTCAAACCACTACATTTTATATCTCCAGAATTTTATCAGGAATGGATGCTGGGATTTTTTCAAAGGCCTTTGAAGCATCAAGTGAAATGATCCTCCAATTTTTCTTATCATTGAGTCCATTTATATGGTAAGTTAAATTATCAATTTTCATACATTGAACCATGTCTGCCTCCCTCGAATGATACCCAAGTTGATAATGATGACTGATATTTTTTTATGTATCTTGAATAAGTATGATTATTTAATTTCTTTAAAAAGTCTAGAACTATTCTAGAATTAGAAATATTTAAGGTATAGTTTTTTAGATTTATTTTTATTTATGTGCATATCTGTATGTGTTTATGAGTTATGGGTATATGCCACTGTGTATGGATGCCCACAGAGGTTATGGAGAATGTTAAATACCCTGAAGCTGTTATAGGTGGTTGAGACCAATATGGGTGGTCAGAACTGATTCAGGTCCTCTGAAAGACCAAGTGTTCATAATTGTTGAATCACATTTGCAGCCCATGATCTAGGATTTCTAACCTAATTATAGCAGCTAAAAGGGTAGGGCTCATGTTCTTCTGGATAGAGTATGTTCAATCAAGGTTGCTGGTCCTTGGCCATTTTTACAGTATATGACCCATAACAAATATCTGTTACTAAATCAAGTATTAATTACACAAAGGGGATTTGTTTAGGGTAGGGGTAGAAAATTGACATTTTGAAGTTGTTGTTTTAAACTCAGATAATAAGGAACATCAGTGAAACTCTATCCTGGGGTGGGCAGAATAGACTCTTTACCCTAACCATACAAATGTCAACATGTTTCCATACCACATTTAGAAGAACTTCCAAAATATCAGGCAATACAAAGGAATGCCATAAAGTTATTGAGTGCTCAACAGAATAACATAAGCTTCCTACCCAGTGTTGGCACAAAGAGCTGGGCTGGCTTTCCTGTCTTGTTTTAAACCTTAGAGACAATGTCTTGAATTATTCAATGGTTCCTCATCAAAAAGTCAGATGAAGTAAAGCAAGGAACAGAAAATCAATCCTAATAAGAATAATAGCTTTTAACTTTTAGATTAAGGAGAAAAGCTGATAATGAAAAGACTGACAATTCAGATAATTCTTTTAAGAAGAAAAACAAAATACCACAAAGTCAAGTTTTCTTGAGTTTGTTTTATGACTAGATGTTTTTATTTTACTTTGATCTGATAGAAAACTACTATGAAATGAAATGATAAAGAAATGTATAATGGGTCATGTAGAATTATCAGACCATGGTACTCTCATATCTTTATACAAATTATAATAAATACATTCTTTTGACAATCAGGCTAAGACTTTTCCCAGAGTTTGTCTCTTTTATTTACCAATACAGAGTGAATAATTTTCTATGTCAGACAATAAGGAATCAATAACTTCAGACTGAAACTGCACAACAAAATTAAAGAAGGTTTACATAGTATAGAGCAATTTAATTGTATCAACTTGGATTTGTTTAAATATTTGAATGATCATAGTTATAAAGCAGATTGCCTATGGTGGGAAATAAAATATACACATCATCATTCCTGTAGTTAGCAGGTATCTGATTCTCTATCCATGCCTTAGTATATTTCAGTCCCTGTTTGTGTCTCAATGTCTTCTCTGTACTCAGATGATAATACAGTTATTTAAAAGATCAGGGTAATTAAAAGAAGCCTCATTCCACTTCCTAACTAAGGCTCTCAACTTGATCCTTCTTGGGACACTTTCTTTAGAAAGAAATTCTTATCATCTTGTATCACCTTGGGAAACAAGTTGAACAAAAGCACAAAGGCCAAAGTCTGAAGGCCAAATTGAGGTCTTCTGAAAACCTTTTCTTAATTCTACTTGGAAAAAAAAAGTTTAAAAGACACATCTGTAGGTGGTGAAACCAGATATAACTTCAAAACTCTCAAACAAAGGCATTTAGAATGCATGGGAACAATTAACTCTTGCATCCAATGAACCAATTTACATGGTTTGCTGCACCTCTCCTTCTCAACACTTTAAAGAAAAAATAGAATACACTACTTCTTCAGAGCTCTGATATAATTGAATGTCAACCTGATACTACTTCTAGTGCAATCTATCAGTGAGCATAATGCTACCTGACAACACTTAATGAGACTTGACAGATTCATTTCTGCTAGGTAAGAGAAGGCAGCTGTCCACCACAGAACACTGACTTCTTTCTGATCAATGCTCACTTATAGATCCCAGGAGGTAGAAAGGAACAAATTAATACTGAGAAGAAGCAGAATCTGATAATTTCCTGTCACACTAATTCTCAACAAAACTGTAGAATGTGGATGCCAAAAGAGAGACCTTTGAAAGTTCTTATAGGAAAAACCCACCCATTTGACAGACAGAGAAACTGAGGCTCTCAAAGGAATAAAAAATATAGAATTCTGAAGTCTCAGGGCTAAGGCTAGATAGTAATATTATTCTCTGGTTTAATGTGACTAAGAAAGCCTCTGAAAGGCCAGCTTTATAGTATGGCTTCACACACAGAAGAGGGAATCTGTGGACTGATTTCTGTTATTTCAGGTACTAGATTCGGAAGTAATTGTTAGTATCATTGACACCTATGGAGTTAATTTAAAAGAGTTAAAAATTGCAGCATTTTCATTGACTTGTACAGGGAAGAAAGAAAGAAAGAATGAAAGAAAGACATAAAAAGGAAGAAAATGTAAATTAGGGAAGAAAGTCTGTAACCACATATTTGAGGCCAGGAATAAATATATGCGTATTACATTTGTTTATGGTTCTTTTCTCTCCAAGCTTTGAAAGAGAGCTCAATCTTCAGCTATTCAGCTCATTTGAGCACACTTCGAGAGTAACAGTGATTCATTTGTTCTTGATCACTTATTTAAAAAGATCAAGGTACTTTCTTTCACTTTCAGTTTATGCCACAATTCATCATCATGTGTACCTAATTCTCAATGTTTACATTAAGAATAGTCAGGGCAATTGCTATATTCTGAGGCTAGGGCAGGAGGACCGGGTGACCAGAGCATTAACTAATGAGGTTGTGCCACCACACTTCTCCCCCAAAATAAATCTTAAGAAAGAGCCAATGTATTTTTTAATGATCTTGTTATTTCACATCATGTGTATGAGTGCTTTGCCTACATATATGAATGTGTACCATATTTGTGCCTGTGAACACCCTTAAAAATATGATCCCCAGGAACTGTTGTGATAATTATTAGCTTAACTTGTGTGTTGAGAACAAAATCTAGGTGCTCTGCAAAAGCAGCAAGTACCGTTGAATTCTGTGCCATATCTACAGCCACTAGCCAACATATTTTTATGAGACATTTTGTGTGGTTTTACTTAACCATAGAAGAATAATTGATCTGGAAAAAACTATGCATCCTCTTTCCTTTGGTGATATAGTTACTGTTTCATAGGCTTGTTATGATGATTAAATGAATACTACAGAGCACTTGGAATAGTTCCTGGCAAATGGTTGTAAGTAAATCTGCTATACAAAAGGTACTTACAGGAAATGCAACTTCAGTCTAAAGTGTATGGTCCAGGGGATTCTCCATCTCTTCTGTATATCAGAGGGCACTACAGGATATTTTAAAATGCAAATTCTCCAGCGGTCCTCAATATTTATCTCATTCCAACACCCCAACTGGTCTGATAAGGAGTAGTAATCTCAGCATCGGTGTCTCTATCTCTGTGTAACTTGCCAGCATTTGGAAGTTTCCTAGACATGCCTCATTAAAAATAAGTGCTTTATACTAGTGATATGAGACATTTTTTAAAAATTTATGGGACTTTGAAACCTGAATTTACAAAAAAAAGTAAACTATTTTTTTTTCATTCACACAGCCTATTTCCTGGGCAAAATTCTCAAAGCATCCTTCGAATGCTACTTCCAGACTACATTTAAAGAAATGGCACATTAATTTCGTATCATTACCATGTAGATTTTTTTAAAGAAGGGAGCAATCATTTGGAACTACAGTGAGTCCTCTGCCTTAGCTTAAAAGGAAAGATCACTGTATTTCCCAGTGAAATATTCCTGGTGCTAACTTTTATACTCTCCCCTGTGTTGCTTTCTATGCACAAAAGCAAATGTACTACAAGTAAGTTAAAATGGAACATTCAGGAGAAAGAGGGGGATATAGGAATAAAGGACTGGCTACCCAACACAATTATTATGATAACATATATTCAACCAGGAGTCTGAAAACTATTCCCACAAGCCACTTTAGTATTTGTTAAATTTACGTAGGTCCTTGCTGAGTTTTACAATTCTGAGACACCAATCAAAAATATGTTTTCATGGAGCTGGTTGGTAAGAAGAGTTTTGTAACTGACAAAATCTAGTTCTCTATCCTTTGTAGCTGTCAGATTTGTCAGTCAAAATGTCAACAACTATACCTAAGATTCATTTACATTTAGTTGTTACCACTAGCTGTTATGTAAGAACATAGAAGATGGGATTCAGGACACAAAACATACTTGTGTATATAAAGAAATTAAAAGTAATAAATAAGCAATAATTTTGGATACGAGGGTAGGAGTAAGATTAACTAGAAAAACCGATTAGGTTGTGCTCTGGGACAAGACAAAATGCAATTGTCTCACTGACAACTTTGGGGAAAGCAATGATGAAGAAATTGAATTCCAAGAGTGAAGATCGAAAAGCAACGGTTCACACTGATGATTTAAAACAATTGAAAGCCTTTTGGGATTCAGTGCCAACGTGGCCACACTGCCTCCAGTTCAGTTCGTTCACAGAGCCCCTTGGCTATATTTTTAACCTCTCCTAGCACCAGGGACGTTCAGTGCTTTGTTATCCTCCCTTTTAACTTTGCAAAAACCCAAGACTGATCTGCAAGTGACCTCAAATATCTGCTCATATTTGGGAAGAACAGAAGAGAAAAAACAAAGGAGGAAGAGAAAATGGGTGGGAGAACGTATACAGAAATAGTCCATCCACCCCACCCTAGGACCAAGATTTTTAAATTTGATTGTAGATCTTAGCACAAATCCTGCCTAAAATAATGTCATCTTGCAAATATCAAATTACATAAAAACAAGGCACAGTTAGAAAACTGGTTCTTTAAACATCAGTAAGATTGCAAATGAAAGCCAGGACTCGGTGGTGCATACATTTAATACAAGCACTTGGGAGGCAGAGACAGATGGAACTCTGAGCTTGGTACCTGCTTTGTGAGTTCCAGAAAAGTCGGGGTTGTAGAGAAACTCTTTCTTAAAAATGCAAACATACAAGGGGGGGGAAGGAAAGTCGATATATCAATATAACTGGAAATCAGCATTTATGTGAATTGAGAGCTGCTATGTATTGAGCTCACATTTTACACTTTGTCAAATTCGTCTTTATCCTGATTCTCTATTCCTTTGTATTTTGTTCACATCTTATCCCGGCAAAGTACAGAATAAGAAACTAGAGCTGGTTTACATACAATAGCAAAAAAAGACATTTATCTAACTTTAATAGAGGTAAATAAATATAAATAATCTTGTAAGAATGAAATTAGCTCTCAACTCACCCAAGGGACATGTTTATAATCATGAGTATTTAACAAAACATATCAGAGAACCCTTACTTTCTATAAAATCAGAAACCAAAGAAAAAATTTCTGTGTGTGTCATAGGAACCCTCAGTTAGCCAATTCATAGTCATCCGGGACTAGATATTCTATAACCAGCAATTTTGGGGTCTGCTTAGTTTTTCAATCAAGCATAGTTATGATATTCAAGTACCTATTTTATCTTGATAGCTTTCTGTCCAGAAAAACTATATAACATAAAATATACAGTCTATTAAATCATTTTAAAATGCTTTCTTTTTTTGACAGCAACTGCAGTATTCAAAACATGCAGGTTTTAGATGTTCAGTCACTTCCCTTCACTTTGATACCAAGGCAACTGGCTGATAGAGTGGCACAGACATTTCACAAGTGCGTAGCAGCTATGCAGTGCAGGTAGATCCAACATGATTTGCTGAGAAGATGGAACTGATTGGTATCCAACATTTTCTATAAAATAACTGGAGAATTTCTCAACATTTGGTGGTAGTGGTCTGTGTAAACCAGGCTCTGACATTTTGATAAAAACCAAAGATGGAACTTTGACATCCATATAGATCTGCATGAAAATGTACTAGAAAATAACCTATCTTGTATGTGTGTATATGTGAATATGATCAATGTACATGTGTGAAAATGTCACATTGATGGCCACCATTTTTTAGAACAAATATATACTAATTTTTAAAAAGAAGATTCAAAAAAGTGGCTAATCTTGTACATTGTTGACATAATAAAGAATCTACAACCATGGCTTTTCATGAGGGGATTGATCAATGTTATAGCTGCTGTTGAAATGAGACAAGTGTCTCTTAGTGTTGAATAAGGAACAAATTCTTCTAATAACATGCTTTTGGCACCATAATTTTTATTTTTGTATATATATACATATATATAACATATATATAACATATTATTAGATCAAAGCCATACTTTCTTGAAGTTGAAAGTTCTAGTTTTTCTTTGGAAAGTCAGTTATGTCAAATGATGTTTTGCTGAGACACACAACTGAAAGACTGTCTTGCTAAAGAAGACATGTGAAAAAATCTAGTCTTGAAGTAGGCACAGGTAAAAGGATGTTTTCCTGGAGCCGACACAGTTGAAAGGATGTTTGATATAGCAAATATGTGAAAGGAGACTTGATGAAGGAATATAAATATGACCACACAAACAGTGGAAGACGAACATTGAGCATTGGTTTTATTCTTCACTATTCTCCGCTAATGACATGCATGTATTGGTTAGTGTTACATAGTGTTGTAGAGCTCTTCTAGTGGTTACACCAAGGAAACTCAGTAAAGTACTTCTCTTAACGTTCCTGCAACAGGTTGCTGCTTCCACAGCCTCTCCTTTGGCCAGTTTTCAAGCCTTGCAGTTTCTTCAGGATTGAACTAAAGCTGCTGTTTCATGTATGGTGTCTTCCTGCAGAGAGGACTGGACTGTAGCTTCTGTTTTTTGTGTGGTGTCTGCCTGTAGAGAAGAATGGTCTGCAGCTGCTGAGTTATATTTGGTATTTGCTACTGGACTGAATTGCTGACAAAGAAGACCAAGCTTGTCCACAAAGAACTATTGCTGAACTGGTCCACTTCATCCATATGCTAATATCTTTCTCTTCTACTACCTTTGGTGGGTAGTGGGCACAAGGTGTAGGGGGCACAAGGAGAGGTTGAATATTTATTAAAAGTAGGTTGTAAGGAATTTATGTCTATACTTTTCTGCGTATATATTATTTTTCTATTTTTCTTTCATTGAAAACATGTTTCTTATGATATATTCTAATTACAACTTCTCCTTCCCCAATTTATCCCACATCCTCATAAATGGAACCTCAGTTCCATCTTTCCATCCATCTCCCACTTTCTTCTCCCTCACTGTCAATTTCTCTATCTCTGTATTTCTGTCTCCCTCCTCCATCTCTTACTGTTTCCGTCTCTCTCTGTCTGTCTCTCTCTCTCTTTAGAAAACAACATGGGGAGATCCAGGGACGCAGGTCTGGTGAGACTGCGCTGCGAGTAGCCAGGGCGCAGAGAGGTCTGGGGCAAGCACATAGAAAGCGCACCTCACCATTGGTTCAGGGGAGCAGGAACTCTGCCATAGGGACTCGGTTACCACAGTGAGGGCACATGTGTGCAGACCAAATGCTCAGACTATCTGCTACAGAGAACAGCGTAGATCCAGGGACACAGACAATATATATGGGAGAGATGGTAAACAATCACTGACAAGACCACATATAATCACAGACAATAGATGGCAAGAGGAAAGCTAAAGAACATACCCAATTGAAACCAAGACAACTTGGCAATACCAGAACCCAGCTCTCCCATCACAGCAAAGAGCAGAATGCCAAACACTCCAGAAAAAGAAGACTCAGACCCAAAATCATACCTCAAGGTGATGATAGAGATCCTGAGACAAGAATGGGAGGAAAAGCATAAATAAATAAAAGCTTTTAACGAGGAAACAAGAAAAACAATCAAAGAAATCAAAGAACCAGAGGTAAACAAAACCAAACAGATGAAGGAATTGAAGAACAAATTGAAAATGGAAATGGAAACAATAAAGAAAACACTAAAAGAGACAATCTTGGAGGTAGAAAAACCTAAAAAAGAAATCAGTAGTCACACATGCAAGCATCTCCAACAGAGTACAAGAGATGGAAGAGAGAATCTCAGGACTGAAAGACAACATGGAAAACATAAACAAAACAGTCAGAGAAGATGCAAAAGCAAAAAAAAAAAAAAATCTCCTAACCCAAAATGTCCAGGAGATCCAGGACACAATGAGAAGACTAAACCTAAGGATAATAGGAATAGAAGAGGGCTAAGAATATCAACTAAGAGGCACAGTAAATATCTTCAACAAAATTGTAGAAGAAATCTTCCATACCCTTAAGAATGAGATGACCATGAGCAAAAAAGAAGCCTATAGAACTCCAAATAAAGTGTAACTGTAAAAAAAATTGCTCCCAGCACATAATAGTCAAAACGCCAAGTGCCCAAAGCAAAGAATGAATACTAAAAGCAGTAAAGGAAAAGGGTCATGTAATATATAAAGGTAGACCAATCAGAATCACACGCAACATCTCAAATGAGACTATGAAACCTAGAAGATCCTGGACAAACATCATGCAGACCTTAAGAGAAAACAAGTGTCAGCCCAAGCTGCTATACCCAGCAAAACTATCAATCACCATAGATGGAGAGACCAAGATATTCCAGGGCAAAACTACATTACACAACATATGACTACAAGCCCAGCACTACAATAAATTATAGGTGGAAAACCCAATTCAAGGAGGGAAACTACATCCTAGTAAAAACAAAACACCTAAGCAAGAAAACCAAAAGGACAAAGAAACACAGGCACGATTCTACCTTTAAAAGCAAAAATAGCAGGAAATAGCAACCACTATTTCATAATATCTTTTAACATGAATGGATTCAATTCCCCAATAAAAAGAAATAGGCAACCAGGAACAGTTGTGAGCCAGCAGTGAGAAATCAGTGATCCAAGGACACAAGACTGGAACAGCAGTGAGCCAGCAGTGATCCAGCGGTGGTCCAGGGACACATGACTGGTGAGGAGGCGTTTTGACTAGCCAGGGTGCAGAGAGATCTCTGGTGAGTGCTCAAAAAAGTGCGCTTCCCTGGTTCCCCTTCCCTGCCCCAGCTTTGTTCAGGGAACCAATAACCCCGCATCAGGCTATTCCCAGCCGGACAACATTGAGTGCAGATTGCACACTCAGACTATCAGCCACCAGGAACAGCGGTGAGCCAACAGTGAGCCAGCTGTGATCCAGCGGTAATCCAGGAACATAAGACTGACAACAAGATGGAAAGAGGAAAGGGAAAGAACATACCCCACATAAACCAAGAAAACCTAGCAACACCAGTACCCAGCTCTCCCATCACAGCAAACAGCAAAATGCCAAACACTCCAGAAAAAGAAGACTCAGACCTGAAATCATACCTCAAGATGATGATAGAGATCCTTAAACAAGAACGGGAGGAAAAGCATAATGAATTAGAAGCTTTTAAAGAGGAAACAAAAAAAAAGAAAAAGAAAAACCACTCAAAGAACTCAAAGAAATAGAGGAAAACAGAACCAAAGAGATGAAGGAATGGAAGAAGGAATTTAAAACAGAAATGGACCCAATGACGAAAACACTAAAAGTGACAACCCTAGAGGTAGAAAACCTTAAAAAGAAACCAGGAGTCACAAATGCAAGCATTTCCAATAGACTACAAGAAATGCAAGAAAGAATCTCAGGGGCCGAAGACAACATTGAAAACATAGACAAAACAGTCAGAGAAGACGCAAAAACCAAAAATCTACTAACCCAAAATGTCCAGGAGATCCAGGACACAATGAGAAGACCAAACCTGAGGATAATAGGAATAGAAGAGGGAGAAGAATATCAACTAAGAGGCATAGTAAATATCTTCAGCAAAATCATAGAAGAAGAAAACTTCCCTACCCTTAAGAATGAGATGACCATGAGCATAAAACAAGTCTACTGAACTCCAAATAGAGTGGACCAGAAAACAAAATATTCCCTATACATAATAGTCAAAATGCCAAGTGCCCAAAGCAAAGAAAAAATATTAAAAGCAGTAAGGGAAAAAGGCCAGAGGACATATAAAGGCAGACCAATCAGAATCACACCAGATTTCTAAACAGAGACTATGAAAGCTAGAAGAGCCAGGACAGACATCAACACCAGTGCCAGCCAAAGCTGCTATACCCAGCAAAACTATCAATCACCATCGATGGAGAGACGAAGATATACTAAGACAAAACTAAATTTATACAATATCTGACAACAGACCCAGCACTACAACAAATTATAAGGGGAAAACCCAATACAACGAGGGGAACTACATCCTAATAAAAACAAGAAAACTCCTAAGCTAGAAAACCAAAAGAAGAAAGACATACAGGCACAATTCAACCTCCAAAAGCAAAAATAGCAGGAAACAGCAACCACTATTCCTTGATATCTGTTAACATAAATGGACTCAATTCACCAATAAAAAGACATAGACTATCAGACTGGATACATCGACAAAACCCAGCAATTTGCAGCATAAAGGAAACACATCTCAGAGACAAAGACAGGCACTATCTCCGAGTAAAAGGGTGGGAAAAAAACTTCCAAGCAAATGGCCCCAAGAAGGAAACTGGAGTGGCCATTCTAATATCGAATAAAGTAGATTATCAACCAAAAGTTATCAAAAAAGATAAGGAAGGACACTTTTTACTCATTAGAGGGGAAATTTGTCAGGAGGAACTCTCAAACCTTAACATATATGCTCCAAATTTCAGAGCACACATATTCATAAAAGAAACCCTACTAAAGCTCAAAAAATACATTTTACCTCACACAATAATAGTGGGAAACCTCAATACCCCACTCTCACTAATGGACAGATCATAGAAACAAAAACTGAACAAGGACACTGTAAAACTAGCAGAGGTTATGAACCAACTGGAATTAATAGATATTTACAGAACATATCATCATAAAACAAAATAATACACCTTCCTCTCAGGACCTCAGAGCACCTTCTCAAAAACTGACCGCATAATCCGTCACACAACGAGTCTCAATAGATAAAAGAAGATTGAAATACTCCCATGCATCCTTTCAGATCACCATGGTCTAAGGCTGGTCTTTAATAACAACAAAGACAACAAAAAGCCCACATACACATGGAAACTAAACAATGCTCTATTAAACAATAGCAGGGTCAAACAAGAAATAAAGAAAGAAATTAAGGATTTTCTGGAATTCAATGAAAACGAAAACACAACATACGCAAACCTATGGGATGCAATGAAAGCAGTACTGAGAGGAAAACTCATAGCTCTGAGTGCTCCCTAAAAGAAACTGGAGAGAGAATAAATCAGCAACTTGACAGCACAGCTGAAAGCTCTAGAACAAAAGGAAGCAGATACACCCAAGAGGAGTAGATGGCAAGAAATAATCAAACATAGGGCAGAAATAGTCCAAATAGAAACAAAAAGAAACACTGGAAGAATCAACAAAACCAAGAGCTGGTTCTTTGAGAAAATTAACAAGATTGATAAACTCTTAGCCAGACTAACTAGAAGGCAAAGAAAGAGTATCCAAATTAACAAAATCAGAAAGGAAAGTGGATACATAACAACTGAAACTGAGGAAATTCAAGAAATCATCAGATCCTACTACAAAAGCCTATACTCAACAAAGCTGGAAAATCTGGAGGAAATGGATGGATCCCTAGACAGATACAAGATCCTAAAGTTAAACCAGGACTAGGTAAACCATCTAAATAATCCCATAACACCAAATTAAATAGAGACAGTCATCAAAAGCCTCCCAACCAAAAAATAAAAATAAAAAAATAAAAAAATAAAAATAAAAAAGCAGCCCAGGTTCATATGGTTTTAGTGCAGAATTTTATCAGACATTAATTGACAGCATAATACCAATATTCTCCAAACTATTCCACAAAATATAATCAGATGGAAAACTACCTAACTCATTATTCGAGGCAACAATAATCCTCATTCCTACACCACACAAAGACCCTACAAGGATAGAGAACTTCAGACCAATTGCACTTATAAACATTGATGCAAACATACAAAATAAAATCCTTGCAAACCCAATCCAAGAACACATCAAAACAATCATTCATCATGACCAAGTAGGCTTCATCCCTAGCATACAGGGATGTTTTAATATATGGAAATTTAACAATTTAATCCAACATATAGACAAACTCAAAGAAAAAAAAAACACACATGGTCATCTCACTAGATGTTGAGAAAGCATTTGACAAAAGTCAACACCCCTTCATGTTAAAAGTCTTGAAAAGAACAGGAATCCAAGGCCCATACCTAGACATTTTTAAAGCAATATACAGCAAATCAATAGCCAACATCAAACTTAATGTTGGGAAACTTGAAGCAATCCCACTAAAATCAGGGACTAGACAAGGCTGCCCACTCTCCCCATATCTATTCAACATAGTACTGGAAGTTTTGGCCAGAGCAATTAGACAGTAAAAGGAAATCAAAAGGATACAAATTGGAAAGGAAGAAGTAAAAACATCACTCTTTACAGATGACATGTTAGTGTAGGTAAGTGACCCCACAAATTCCACCAGAAAACTTCTACAGCAATGTGGCTAGATAGAAAATTAACTCAAAACATCAGTAGCTTTCCTCTACTCAAAGGAGAAACTTGCAGAGAAAGATATTAGGGGAACGATACCCTTCACAATAGTCACAAACAATATGAAATACCTTGGTGTGACTCTTAACTAAGTAAGTGAATTACCTGTATGACAAGAAAGTCAAATCTTTAAAGACAGAAATGGAGGAAGATCTCAGAAAAATAAAAAGACCTCCCATGCTCATGGATTGGAAGGATCAACATTTTAAAAATGGACATCTTTTCAAAAGCAATCTACAGATTCAATCCCCATCAAAGTTCTAACCCAATTTTTCATAGAGTTGGAAAGAGGAATGTGCAATTTCATCTGGAATAATAAAAGACTTAGAATATCGAAATCCATCCTCAACAACAAGAAAACATCTGCCGTTTTCACCATGCCTGACCTCAAGTTATATTACCAGGAAATTGTGTTAAATATTGCATGGTACTGGTACACAGATAAGCACCTGGAACAATGGTATAGAATAGAAGGTCCATAAATGATCCCTCACATATATGGTCACTTGATTTTTGACAAAGGAGCCGTAAACTTTCGATGGAAAAAGGACAGCTTCTTCAACAAATGGTGTTGGTCCAATTTGCACTCAGCATGCAGAATAATGAAAATAGTCCCTTTCTTATCTACTTGTACAAAACTCAAGTGCAAGTGGATCAAAAATCTCTACATTAAACCAGGTACACTGAAACTATTCGAAGAGAAAGTGAGGAAAACCTTAGAACACATAAGCACAGGAGAAAATTTCCTGAACAGAACACCAATGGCTTGTGCTCTAAGGTCAAATATCGAAAAATGGGTGTTAATGAGATTGCAAAGTTTCTGTAAGGCTAAGGACACTGTCAACAAAACAAAATGGCAGCCAAAAAATTGGGAAAAGATCTTTACCAACGCCACATCTGATAGAGGCCTTATATCCAAGGTATACGAAGAACTCAAAAAGCTAGACACCAGAGAATCAAACAATTAAAAAATAGAATACAGAGCTAAACAAAAATGAATGGCTGGGAAACATCTAAGGAAGTGCTTGACATCCTTAATCATCACGGAAATGCAAATCAAAACAACCCTGATTTTCTACCTCACACCAGTCAGAATGGCTAAGAGCAAAAATTCAGATAACAGCAGTTGCTGGCGAGGATGTGGAGAAAGAGGAAAGTTTCTCCACTGTTGTTGGGGTTGTAAACTGTTACAACCACTCTGGAAATCAATCTGCCAGTTCCTTAGAAAATTGGACATAGTACTATCCAAAGACCCAGTTATTCTACTTCTGGGCATATAACCCAGTGACGCTCCAACATATAACAAAGACACATGCACCACAATGTTCATAGCAGCTCTATTTATAATAGCCAGAAGCTGGAAAGTATCCAGATGTCCTTCAGTAGATGAATGGATGCAAAAATTTTGGCATATTTACACAATGGAGTACTACTCAGCTATCAGAAACAATGACTTTATGAAATTCTTAAGAAAATGGATGCATCTAGAGAATATCATCCTGAGTGAGATAACTCAGTCACAAAAGAACAGACATAATATGCAGTCAATGATAATTGGATACTAACCCCAGAAATCTCTGAATACCACAGAAACAACTCACAGACTATATGATGTTCAAGAAAAACAAACGCCAAAAAAAAAAAAAAAAGAAAAACCATTGTGCTTAATCTTTACACACCAAGAAAACTTTGACTAATTCCAGGTTACATCTTGTTTTACATGTATTTATGCTCATTGTAACTAATAAGATTTTAAGTCATACTATCAAACCTTTAAAAAAAATCAAGTATGGACAAAAATGTACTCATATACTTTTATGCAAAAATGCTTTTAAAATCTGTACATTCATCTTTGTTTTTGAAAATAAATTTGTTCAATTATAAAGAAAAAAAACTTGGATCTAAAAATTATACAACAAAACAAAAACAAACAGACTGAAGTAGAAAAAACAAAAGGAAGAAAGAGCCAAAGAAAAAGCAACAGAATATATATAGACTACATATACACACTATGCCCCCCAAAATTACCCAACACAGAAATCCCATTAAAAGTAAAACAAAGAAAAAACATAACAAATTTGCAAAACACCAGTAAGTTTTTTTTTAAGTGCCCAGACAAGGAACCTCTAAAATAACAGTGAGTTTATTTTGTGTTTGTCATTGCTACTGGGCTTGGGATCTGCCTTAAAGAATGGTTTTGTGAGAATATGTTAGAGAAAAATAACCATACTTTTGCTAGCAGTTATCAATTGAAAATTGCTTCTAGGTTAGGGATAGGGTCAAATGAATACTTCACTTCTCAACTCTGGCAGCCCATCTGGCCCAGATCCAACCTGGCACTGGGCAAATCTCTGTGAGATTATATGTACATGTGTCTTGCTGTTGTCCATCCACTCTAGTTCTTATTGTTTTGCTGACTCTTGTTCCACAGGTTACCCTGAGCTCTGAGAGAGGAAGAATTTGATAGAGACAACATATTTAGGGCTGAATTTTCCAAGGTTTCTCATTCTCTCTATATTGCTCAACTGTGGGTTTCTGTACTTATTCCCACAGTAGAATGCTTCTCATGGCTGAAAAATATAGCGATTATGACTATGGTAGAATGCCTTTAGCAGTCATTTTATTGGTATGGTCCTTTAGCAAAACAGTATTTTTTTTTATCCTAGGCTTCCTGTGCAGTATTTAGGGTGGTTTTTATCTCATGGAGTATGCCTTAAGTACAATCAGATATTTCTTTTTTTATTTTTTATTACATACTCTCTGTATTTACATTTGAAATGTTATCCACTTTGCGCACCCGGCTCCCATCCTCCCCCCCCCCTCTACTTGTCTTCAGGAAGGTGCACTAGCTCTCAGCCACCCTCTCCATCTCAGTGCCTTGGCATTACCCTACATTGGGAAAACGTGCCCTTGCTGGACCAAAGGCCTCTTATCACAGTGATGCCATTGATGCTGTTCTCTGCTGCTTATGCAACTGGAGTCATGGGCCTCTCAACACATGCTCAATGATTGGTGTTCTAGTCCATGGGAGCTGTGGAGGATTTGGTTGGTCGGCAATGTTCTTCCCATGAGGCTGCAACCTCCTTCAGCTTCTTCATCCCGCCCCACAGCACCCTTCACTGGGGTCCCCATGTTCAGTCTGATGGTTAACTTCAAACATGCTCAGCTGCATCACTCTGGCAGAGCCCCTGAGGAGGCACCCCTATCTGGTTCCTGCCAGCAAGCACCTCCCAGCATCAGCTATAGTGCTTGGGCCTGGTGGCTGCACATGGGGTGGATCCCCAAGTGAAGCAGCCCCTGAATGATCCCCTCTTCAGTCCCTGCTGTTCCACTTAATCCTGTGACTCCTGCCCTGAGTGTTTTGTTTTCCCTTCTAAGAAGGACTAAGGTTTCACATTTCAGCCTTCCTTTTTTTTTTTTTTTTACAGCTTCATAAGGTCTGTGAATTGTTTCTTGGGTATTCAGAGCTTTCTGAGGCTAGTATCCAATTATCAGTGACTGCATATCATTTGTGTTCTTTTGTGACTGTGTTATATTACTCAGGATGATATTCTTTAGTTCTATCCATTTGCCTAGGAATTCCATAAAGTCATTGTTTCTAATAGCTGAGTAGTACTCCATTGTGTAAATGTACCACTTATTGTATTCATTCCTCTGTTTAAGGACATCTGGGTTCTTTCCAGCTTCTGGATATTATAAATAATGCTGCTATGAACATGGTGGAGCAGAGAGAGGCAGGTAGATCAATGGAACAGAATTGAAGTTTCAGAAATGAACCCTCATACCTATGGTCACTTGATCTTTGACAAAGGAGCTAAAAACATTCAATGGAAAAAGGACAGCCTCTTCAACAATGGTGTTTGTTGGTTCAACTGGCAGTCAGTATGCAGAAGAATGCAAATTGATCCTTTCTTATTTCCTTGTACAAAGCTCAAGTGCAAGTGGATCAAAGATCTCCACATTAAACCAGGTACACTGAAACTATTAAAAGAGAAAATGAGGAAAATCTTAGAACGCATAGGCACAGGGAAAATTTTTCTGAACAGAAGACCAATGGCTTGTGCACTAAGATCTAGAATCGACAAATGGGACCTCATGAAATTGCAAAGTTTCCGTAAGGCTAAGGACACTGTCAACAAAGCAAAACAGCAGCCAACAGACTGGGAAAGGATCTTTACCAATCCCACCTCTGATAGAGGGCTAATATCCTATGTATACAAAGAACTCAAGAAATTAGATTCCAGAGAATCAAACAATCCTATTAAAAATGGGGTACAGAGCTAAACAAAGAATTCTCAACTGAGGAATACTGAGTGGCTGAGAAGCTCCTAAAGAAATACTCAACATCCCTAGTCATTGGGGAAATGCAAGTAAAAACAACCCTGAGATTCTACCTCACACCAGGCAGAATGGCTGATCAAAACCTCAGGTGACAGCAGATGCTGGGGAGGATTCGGAGAAAGAGGAACACTCCTCCACTGTTGGTGGGGTTGTAAGCTAGTACAGCCACTATGGAAATCAGTCTGGCTGTTCCTCAGAAAATTGGACATAGTCCTACCTGAAGACTCAGCTATTCCAGTCCTGGATATACCCCAAAGATGCTCCAAAATTTTATTAGGACACAATCATATATTTCTATAAGCTTTGTGCTATTATTTTACTGACACATTTTTAAGGCAGGATACCATTGTATGTCACAGTGTTTGTGGATGGATTGGTAGTTGAATTTCTCATTTGGTAGAATGGAGAGTACCTTCCAGTACCACTTCAGTAGAACTGAAGGTTCTAGGTGAGCACCAGCTTGACTTTTCCATGTTCATGTTTAATGAGTTGTGCAGGTGTTGTTTTCAGCAATACGGCCTTACCATCAGTATGTGAAAAACAACTGATAGCCTTAGCAATAGCCCGGGTTGTTTGAAGGTTCCCTTGAGACCCCTTTAACATGGGATTCAATTATATATAATCCACTCCCAGAACTGAAGGCTTCATTTGTTGGCAAATGGCCAATTGAGACTCTGTCAACCCAGTTATTTGATTTCGATCTACATATATGAACATTTGTTTAGGAATCTTCTAATATATAAGGTTTCAATACCACCAATCAAACAACCCCCTGATTCTATCCCCCATCCCCTCTATCTTTTACCTCCAAGTTTGATTCTTTCATTCCAGTTCCCCATTCTTTCCATTACTATCTATCCTACTTGCTATAGAGAATCTACCCCACCCCTTTACTTTATACATATTGCTATACTACGTCAGGTTTTAGTCAGCAGAGAGAGCCATGAAGAGTGAGAGAGGAAGTGAAAAGGTAGAGAGAAAAGAAGACCAAGAGAGACCCAAGAACCAAGAGAACCAAGAGCTAACCAAGATGGCAATTGGCCAAAATGACTGAACTTTACAGCACACCATGGAGGATGTCCTTGGCATATATACTTAGGCTTGTCTCTGTGGCATATGTCTGTGAAGAAAAGTGTGAACAATTTGCAAACACTCTATTATTAGTTGTAAGTCTTCCTTCCATGAAGAGTCAAAATGCCCTTGATCATTCACTTGTACTCTAAAGATTTGAAGAAATTAGGCTGAAAACTGCCTATATAGTTACCATGATTAAAATATTTGACATTGATCAATAAAACTGACTTGGATCCTGTTTTACTTGGCACTGACTTATGAGTTAAGAGAAAAAATAAATTACTTGATGTGTAAACTTTTTCTTCCTGAATGTACACCTCCAGTTTTTCCTCTGAATTAACTCTGAATGAAAAGGAGGACATGGCTGCTCCTAGGTATTGCGGAGAAGTGCCTTTTCTTAGATCTGAAAGAACAAAACAGAGGCCTCTGGAGGAGTCCCAACTGAATAGACCAGGTCATGAGGAGAGAGAGAGGGGGAGAGAGAAAAATGAAGAAAAGAGAGGAGGAGACAATAGGCCAAGAGAGCTAAGACAGAATGTAGCCAAAATGGCTATGTTACATAGGAATCCAAAGCTGGAGGAAGGGAAGCCCAAACCCTAGACTTCAGAGGTTTAACAGCATGAGAAGTGCTTTCAGGAGCCAGAAACACCGATTGATACTTGTTCCAGGACACTTTAGAAGCTGCTAGACTCTAGATTATACTTTTTTTTCTGGAGAAAATTAAATAATAAAATACTTGTCTACATAAATTTGGGGGGGGGTAAGAATTAGATCCCTGGTAACCAAACAGATGGGAAATGAGTCACAATTAGATAATAAAGATGGTAAACTTATACTCCCTTCCTTAAGATCCTGACCTCAAACAATGGCCTAAGGGCCTAAATTTTTCTGCACCCAGGAAGGACTCCCTGCCAAAAAGTTGTGGGCCTATCAACCTCTCTGCCTGTGTTTAAAGTAATCAGTCCTAAATCAGGGGAAGAAGACCACTCAAAGACCCTTAAAACCCTCACTCCACCTCCCAGTCCACCAGGAGTCGTTGGTATTGTGCTTGCCAAGTCCTTTCTTTGCCTTGCTTTTGTGTTCCTCTCTCCCTCTCCATTCCTCCCTCCCTCCCTCCCTCCCCCCCCCTCTGTGTGTGTGTTTGTGTGTGTGTGTGTGTCCTTACCCCTAATAAAAGCCTTTGTTCACTGGTTGACTGCTGTGGCTGAGTCTTTCCATTCTGCTACCTGTTACATTTCAGTTTTTTGTTAAGCTTTATAATTCCTTAACTAGCATAGAAAATGAACTTGATCAAGATCACTAGATTAGGACACTTTCTCTAATATATTCACACAACAGAATTGAGTCTTTACAAGAAATACCATCAACTCATTCAGCCAGTTCTATTGACAGCAAGAGGGAGAGGTAAGTCTCCAGATACAGCCAGGTGACATTCTATTTCATCATGGCTAAATCTTAAGGAACTCTAAAAACTTGATGACTACAAAGCTAATACTACTAAACAGCTACTAAAATAATCTATAAGTCAAAAGCAATTCATCATTTATTCATTTGTTCTTTCTGAAACATTTACTATGTGCTAAATGAGGTGGATACCAAAAGTTGAGTATCAGATCATTTCCTGCCATGGGGCCAATCCTGCTATTTATTTCAGCACAAGAGAAATGTGCTACATAGAAGAAGCTAAGCTACTACTTAGCATAAAAGGTATTATAAGACATAAGGACAAGTACAAAAAAAATGTTGACTTATAACTGATGGTAAAAATTGGTTAAAACATATCCACAGGATCACTTTTTGGGTTAGCTGGTATCTTAGTCATTGTTCTATTGCTGTAAAAAGATACCATGACCAAGGCAACTCCTTAGAAAAAAGCATTGAATTAGGTGCTTGCTTATAGTTTCAGAGAATTAGTACACTAAAGTGGTAGAAAACATAGAGGCAAGAAAATAGACATGGTGCTTGATAAGTAGCTAAGAACAACATCCTAATCAACAGACTACAGGCAGCAAGAGACATGGGCTTTTGAGATAAAAGCCTACTTCCAATGTCACACCTCCTCCAACAAGGCCACACCTACTAATCCCTCCCAACAGTCCACCAACTGGAAACCAACCACTCATGTATATGAGCGTATAATGGTCAATCTCATTCACCACAGCTTATACCCTGTATAATTTGGATATATGCAGCAATTTATTAAAGTCTGTCAGTGCAAACAGAAAACCCCCAAACAAATAAAAAACAAAACAAACAAATAAACATATAGCTCTTACATCAATCTACATGAGTTATGTATTCTGCAGCCAAATTTGAGTAACCAAGGCCAAGGAAACAGGGAGCTTAGTTACCCAGGTAGCATGTTCTTATGTGGAAGCAGTTTTATGAAGTTATATACTACCTGTATAAAGCAAGTTTAAATTCATCAGTCAGGATATCAGAAAGGTGGTTTCAGAAAGATGGAAGAATCTCTCTTACAGATCTCGTGTCCTTTCTGGCAACACACATCTTTGAGTTGGTAGGAGCTACTAGTCTACTTTCTTAATAGATTTTGAATTTTTTTTGTCTATTAGTCACAGGATATTAGTTCCAACAAAAGTTGGGTAAATAGTAACTATTTAGAGGGCTAAAGTTAGCCCAAGATTGGGTCACTGGGTTCTGGCCCTACCACTCCTCATCACAAGAGCTGTAATTAGTTAACTCAGTCGTTGCAAATCTAAGAATTCTCAATTCATAAGTCTGATCATCACCATCTATACAGTGTCATTGCTTAGCCAAATGTATTCATCTATGACACTGTTCTTGCATTTTTGCTCCTTACTAAACAAAGCAATAAAACCGAAGTAATTATATCAGTGTATACATCTAGCCTGGCCAAACAATTCACTTGCTCCAATTAATTAACTTACTAGATAGTTTAAAGAAAGCTCAGTGAAATCTTGATTAACTGGTCTGTTTGGGGACTAGGATATTGTAAATAATTGAATTGTCTAACTAAAAGTTGGGCAAAACATTTTATTGTGTTTATTTAACTAATGCCTAAAATTATTTTTAAATTGATATTAAATTCAAATACCCAAGGCATATTTCTAGCTCAAGTCAATGTAAGCTATCACACAGAATTTCATTTACCAGTTTCAACACTGTGTACATTAACAGTGTCTGGAGCAGAAAATGAAAAATGACAATATTTGAGACTGAGGATTGACCTAAAAACATTTCCTAGATGCCACTGCAATTTTTTTTCAAATACTTTTTCCTTTGCCCCCCCCCCTTTCTTTGAGATAGGAGTCTAACTATGTAACCCTAACTGGCCTGGAACTCAGTATTCAATATGTAAACCAGACTAACCTCAAACTCAGAGTGCTCTGTTTAAATGCATGTACTGCCCTACCCAGCTTAAATGTACTCTTGATTTCAATACTCCTGGCTTTTTCTCTGAAACAAAGTAGATAATAATGATAATGTTATCAAATTTAGCATTTCCCTTAGGTTGTCTTCTAAAACACTAAGTGCTTACTGGAAGCAAGGACACAGTGAAACCATCAAGCTGGGTGGCTCCATGGGTGTAAAGAACAAAAGTTTATTGCAAATATGAAACTATCCTGTGGCTATCAGATGGTGGAGAGAGAATAGACAGAGGCATTTGGAGGGCTCCAAAGTTTCCATGACCACCTTTCAAGAAGCAGAGAAGATAGCAGACTGGCAGCTGCTGGCTTTTGTCTCTTTGCCAGCAATCCTGTGTCCAACCTTAGGTAAGCATCTGTCACTTTAAGAAGTTCAAGCAACCCAATACTTACCTTTAACCAATTTCCATACCATCCTGTGCATATCTTACATATAAAGAAGACTTAGATTGTTTTTAGAGAAGACTTTCTTAAAGCCTTATAAATGACATCAGAACTGACTCTTACAGTCATATCTTATCTTTCAAAATATAGATTTGATCTATTCTAATTACTCATTGAAATACTAAGCTCCCTGAGCTAAAATTCTCCCTTTATACTCTATTTAACTGTCTCCTTCTACCCCAAATACTTTGGTTCCTTCAAATCAATGCTGTTACCAATATGTCTCTATGTAGAATATTCATTAGTATTAGTATTTAATTTGGCTGAAGGTATGAGCATCCTCAAGCATACTTTTGGACTTTTTATAGTACTTCAAACTTCAAACAGACAATAAAAATTAATAGAGTACTAATAATTGTCAGAATGACCACTTTATCTCAGGGATAAAATGGTTGATATTTTTATTACAATGCAAATCATTTCTTTTAAAAAATTCCTATTATTTCTGGGCTGGAGAGATGGATCAGGGTACTGGCTGCTCTTTTAGAAGACCCAGGTTCAAGTCCCAGCACCCAAATGGCAGCTCACAACTGACTGTAACTCCAGTTCCAGGGGATCTGACACCCTCACACATATGCACATAAAATTTAAAAAAAAAGTAGATTATAAAATGAGAATACCTATTATTATTGAGAAGAATTTCACTATAAGGCAAAGGGTTAATGACCTGAAAGCTTCAGATGGGTTAGGAAAATAGGAAGAAGAAAGTTGACTTGATTTGATAACATCTTTAAAGTCTTAGAATCCTGAAACCTTCTGATAAGACCAATATACAGAACTCCCTTGATTTCTACCATTTTGAGACCACAGGGCAACAGACCAGCAGACAGAATCTTTCATCCCAAAAAGTTCCTCTTTTTCTTCCACATCACCTCAACCAATCTCCATCAAACATAAGCGAATCAGAATATAGGCTTCTTTAAAATTGAGGGAGTAAGAGTTAGATAGATTCCTCCCATAGACAACCTGCTGGGAGAAAGGCCATGATTTGATAATAAAGATGGTGAACACTCAAGATGCCTATCTTTTTCTTCACTCTTCTGATCTGAGACAATATTCTGGCAACTTAAAACACAGGCCTTGCAGGATTATTCTGCACCAGTAAGGTCAAGCCAGAATCTCTTTACTCCAAACTTGCAGATTTGTCTTTGTTCAAACCTTTGACCAACCCAAAATTTCAAGAGAAAGACCTTCACAAAATCCCTTTAAATGCCCCCTGTCCTTAAGAAGAGACTAGGCTTTGGCTTTTAGCTCCACCTCTGCTTTGCAGGGGATCTGGTCTTTATGTGTGCTTGCTGTTTATGTGTTTCTTCACCCTTAAAAAAACCCTTTTTAAAAATCATCTGAGTCTACCTGTTTCTGTTTGTCATGTTCAGAGTTCCCTTTTGCAGTTGTCATACTCAAGAGTTTTCTGCTTTTTCATTGTCTAATTAGAAGAGAGACAAACCCAATCAAGATCCCAAAGCATTAGCAACATGCCATTTTATTTTTACTCAGAGTTGAAGTGGAAACTTTAAGGGTTCTTCGGAGAGTCAGTTGTGTTGGAAGGTGTTTTGCTGGGACAAACACAGGAAGGAGTGTTTTCCTGAAGTGCACACAGGTGAAAGACTAAGGCAGACTGGTGAAGGAAAATTTTACTGAAGCAGACACAGGAGAGAAGATGTCCTGCTTAAGCAAATATATGAAAGAACACATGAAAGAATCTTTGCTAATGGCACACATGTGTTGGTCTGCCTTACATTGTGTAGTTGAGCTCCACTGGTTGGAACTCTGAGGACTCAAGCTGACTGGATGCAGGTGCTAAGGCAAGGCACATGGAGGACATGTGATATTTGGAGAGTAAAAATATACCTCAACAGAGTGAAGGAGACTTGCTGGGACGCTAGCTGTGTAATGCTTGTGGGTCTTCTCTTCCCTGAGAGATAACCAGCAGAGAACTCTTGGTGTTCCTGCTGGTCCCTCCTGCTGACTTGTGCTAAGGTTGAAGCTTCCCTGTCTCTGCTAGTAAGAGATCTAGGCAGAGGCCCAGAGGCAGGAGTTTGAACAGGGAACCAGGTCCCAGGATGGGGCATGTCTTGCCAGCTGCAACTGCTAGGAGTTACCAGTCCTACTACAGTCCTTTCTGAACTAAAGAGGTAGCATTTCCTAGCAAGCCTGGGAGTCTATGGTCCTACTGTATTCTTTTTAGCACTTGGAAGATACCTTTTCAAGGGATGCTAATCCCTCCTTTCTCATAGCAGCAGCTAATCAATGACCAGTTGTTCTCCATAAACCTCTTACCCAATCATGCAATGCCAAGACTTGGAAATCCCTGCTTGTATTTTGGTTTTTCCTTGAATGCACATTTCTTATGCTGTAGTCTATATTTCTGGCACAGTCCTTGATATTACCAGCTCCTCAATAAAGACACATATGATAAATGAAAAAAAATACCCTTCCCCCTAGACCGCATGATCACTTTTTCCTATCCTGTTGCATAAGGTAGGTTTGTGGCCCAAACTCTAGAGTTTGAAAAAAGACCTTCATGTGCTTGAGTCAGAGTTGCGGTTTCTGGTGGCCTTTTGGGGAGTTTTTGCAATATGGGCAGAAAATTAGGTAGTGCCACCACTGCTGAATCTTGTTTGCTATCCTGACTCTATGGAAATGGACTGCTGGTGTATCCCTGATGTGTTGTTTGCTAGTGAACCGAGCTGTCTCTGCTAATCTGTGAGACATTTGCAGACAACAAAGACAGGAGTTGCTCAAAAAAAAAAAAAAAAAAAAAAAAAAAAAAAAAACCTTTCTAAACAGGTCCACTTCCTCCATAGCCTCTTTTTTCCACTACCTTTGGTGGGTGGTGAACTAAAAGAGATGTTAAAGTGTTTAATAACCATCATTTAAAATAAGTTTTGAAAAAAATTAAAGTCACACATAGCTCTTCAGTTCAGGAGAAATAGAGGTAGGGAACAGACTGGGTTGACTGTTTTACTCACTAGAAGAAACCTGCCATTTTCTTTTTCCATGGTAATGTAACTGTGTTGTTCGCTGATTTGTCGCCTGAGTATATTTTTTATATTTTATTAAATATATTTTATTTACACTTCAAATTTTATTCCCTCCATAAACCCCCATCCCATAACCCATCTCCCTGCTTTTATGAAAGAGCTCACCAACCCACCCACCCCTCCTGCTTGCTTGCCCTGTCATTCCCTTACACTGGAGCATCAAGCCTGAGCAGGACCAAGGGCTTCTCCTTCTATTGATGTTCATCAAGGCCATCCTCTGCTACATTTGCAGCTGGAGTCATGGGTCTCTCCAAGTGTACTCTTTGGAGAGTGGTTTAGTCCCAAATCATGAAACATTGTTGCTTTATAATTTTCTCCTTTCATCTTTGAGAAAAAAATAGTACTAATTGAATGTAGTAGCTTATTAAATCATTGGAGTTTTTCTTTTTCTGGCCAGATACCAATTATTCCTTCTATGTAGCATTTTTCAAATAGACAAAACAATATCTACAGGGCTTCTTCTTCCTCTCCTCCTCTGATTCCTCCTCCTTTTCTTCCTCCCTTTCTTCTTCCTTCTCTTCCTCCTCCTTCTCTTCCTCCTCCTCCTCCTCTTCTTCCTCCTCTTCCTCCTCCTCTTCTTCTTCCTTCTCTTTCTCTTTCTCTTTCTCTTCTCCCTCTTACTACTTCTACTATTTCCTTTTCTCTTCTGTAAAAGCTAGGAATGATGTAGTAAGCCTGTGCTTTTTATAAAACGTTGTGAAATTCCGGTCATTGGTGATTCCAATGATTTTTACTGTGTAGATAGTACTTTTCCCCCTAAGTACTCACATTTGAGCCTTTATCTTAGAAAGAGTTTCATAAAACAGACATTATGATAAGATCAAAATAATATTTTATTCTCCACATAGTAAAATATTTTTGTATCCCTTGTTTCTTTAGTTTTAAATATTGCATATCAAAACAATAAAAATCAAGATATTTCTTGGTAATATTTAAAGAAAGGACAAATAGAGCCCATAAATTTTGTGGCCATCCATGCTTTAGACTATAAGTATTGCCAAGAACCAATTGTTTATGTCTCATCTCTTGAATTGATAGGTAAGGAAGTATGGCTTTGAGGAAATAATTAAGACATGTTAACTAAAGTCTTATGAACGGTATTATTGTCTTTATAAAAAAGAGGCATGAGTACCACCCTTGCCCCTTCAACCCTGTGACAGAGTTGGCCACAGGAAGTGAACTCTTATCAGATACCAATTTTTTTTTGTTCTTGGGCTTCCCAGGCTCTAGAATTCTAATGAATTTTTATTTAGAAACTATCTAATCTGTAATATTTATTTTACATCAGTCATATTGGACAAAATCCACTATCTAGAACTGTTATGATAGATAAGTATTTCCCTAGTGAAATATTTACATTTATGTACTAAGTACTTATTATGAAGGCAAATTTTTAGCTCAAGTAAGTCCAGTGTACCATGCAGAGCTGTATATTTATTGGAAATACTGCTCCATTGTAGCTTCATAGCCACCACTGTACACATCACATCTGCAGTGATTAGATTAATGATGGTTCTAGAGACAACTGTCAAGGATTACTTGAAGGTCTCACTCAGCTCTTAGGCATAAAAATAGACTTTATGGAACAAAATAATTAATCTTGATAGAATTCTTTAAGATATGCACCCATGTTTTATTTGCTGTATCAGTTTAGAATTAGAATGACCTGTGTCAGTCCTCTCCAGGGAAAATCTGTGGTGATAGAAATGTCTGCTAGATGGCCGTGTAGGGCATCAATGGGAAGAGAATTCCTTGGTCCTGCTGGAGGGGATTGGTGGGTAGGGGGGCACCCTCATAGAAGCATGGGGAGAGGGGTTGGGATAGGGAGTTTATGGACGGGAAACTGGGAAATAGGATAACATTTGAAATGTAAATAAAATACATTCAATAATAATACACTAATGCAATCAAAGAAAAAGAAGACGACGACGACGACGAAGAAGAAGAAGAAGAAGAAGAACAAGAAAAAGAAGAAGAAGAAGAAGAAGAAGAAGAAGAAGAAGAAGAAGAAGAAGAAGAAGAAGAAGAAGAAGAAGAAGAAGAAGAAGAAGAAGAAGAAGAAAGAACATGTCCTCTATAGTAGTCACTAACTATGTGTCTCTAATGAGCACATAAAATGAGTACACCAAAGAAGTGAAATTTTAATGTTTTTAATTACTCAAATTTCAGTTGAAACGTAAGTAGCCATGTGGTACTAGTAGCTGTCATACTGACAGCAGATTTAGATGTCGTTTTTCATGTAAGATAGGGTTAACCAGTGAACATTAGGCAAGAACACAGAATAGGAGGGCAGGTGCATCTAGATTCGGTGTGAATTTCATGTTCCATTATTAATTGTCTGCAGCATTTGGGCAGAATACAGGGTTTCTATGAAGCTTAGTTTCTTCATCTGTAGTCTTACCTTAGAAGGTTCTTCAGAAGATATAATAGTACAATTTAAGTCAAACTGGTAACAGAATACCTAATATAGATTAAGCCCCCAAAAGGCACAGTAACTGATCCTATTATACATGACAGAATCCAAAACCATTTATACATTTGTCTCTTCAATTTTAAGTTTTCCAGAAAGTCTTTACTGCCAGTGGAAAACACAGAAGGTCAAACAGTCAGTGTTTCGGGCAGTTCAGAAAGGAATTCAACCTTTCCTCATCCTGTGAGATATTATACCAGGGCAGGAATTTGGAAAGGAGGTTCTTATCCTGGCAGGAAAGAAAGCTTCGATAAAGAAACTCTAATCTAAGTAACAGAGTCTCTGAAAGGAGTGGGGTTTTATGATGATATGGAGAAGGGGACTCTAAGAATGTTGCAAGTTAAGGAAGAAAAATCTAATTTATTAGAAGTAACTTTTTTAGGAAACTATCAGAAATGTAAATGCTACCTTTACTTTTCTAGCAGAATCTGTCTCAATTACTAGAGGGACTTTTGCTGACCAAGAACTTCATCCCAGATAATTTTGTGGTATGCATAACTATAATTTTGTTCTGCAGTAGAAGAACAGCATAAAAGTTATCTGTCTCTGTCTTCTTTCTGTTACTTATGAACAGAAGACTAAGTCTTGGTCAAAAGTAAATGACTGGAAGCGAGGCATTCAACTTCTGAGAAACTTTGGAGAGAAGACCTTGTCTTCCGCTTCACCTCCCTTCCATTTTGTTAGCTGTAGTTCACACAGGGTGGCTGGAAGATAACCTCTTTGTATCGCTTGGTATGGAGGCCAGACATATAAGAGCTATGAATCATATCAGCCCTGCTCCACATCTCTGCAAATGCATGCATGGAGAAACAACCTTTTCTGTTTAAGCTGAGATAAAAAAAAAATTATGTCACTTATACCTTGACTTAAGTTTACCTAATCACTGCTCATGTAATACAAGGTAGATTGCCTTTTGCCTTCCCTTATTTAAAGTCAGGAATGTGGGGGCTGGAGAAGTTGCTCAATGGTTGAGAGTGTTTGCTGCTCTTTTAGAAGACCTAGGTTTCCTTTCCAATATTCAAATCAGCTGGCTGAAAGCTGCCTGTTAGTCTAGATCAATGAGGATCAGATGTCTCTGGCACCTGCACTCCTATGCATATGACCACACACAAATACATATATACACATATTTAAAAGAAATACATAAAACAAAGTCAGGAACACAGTATAGCATTCAGATAAAAGTTTTGTATTTGTGCTGGGTTGAATAGAAATGGCCCTCTTAGGCTCATACCTTTACATGTGTAGACTTTAGGGAGTGGTGCTACTTAAGTGGTGCTACTTGCCCCCTCCTGCCCTCCCCACCCCCACCTCCTTTCTCTCTCCCTCTTCCTCTCTGTGCCTTCCTCTCCCTTGGTGTACATTCACTCCCCTCCTTCTCTATCTCCTTTTCTCCTACTCCTCCCCTTCTACCACCCCTCCCCCTCCCCCTCTTAATGCTGTCTTCAGGTCTGGTGTAGAACTCTCAGCTATTTCTCCAACAATGTCTGCCTGCCTCCCACCATAGTTCCTGGCATTCTGATAAAGGACTAAACCTCTGAGTCTGTAAGCAAACCCCAATTAAATGTTTTATTTTGTAAGAGTTGCCTCTTCACAGCAATAGAATATTGACTACAGCAGTATATTTTTATAATGATCCTATACACAGTTCATAAGACACGTTAACTCAAATAGTTTGCTAAGGTTCCAGAGGAAAGACTAGCCCTGAAATGTAAATCTATAAATATCATGGAAAATGTAACATCATCTTACATCTATCAGTTGAACAATAATGGAACTTGAAAATGGAAATGTACGTTATCAGCATACTACGTTTTGCTTCGAAGAAACATCTTTTACCCTTAAATGGTGATTTTTAAAATGTTATAATATAAACAATGACAGGGCACTTTTTCCTACCAGTCAATTCTAATCAATGTTTTCCAATTTCATTTTTATTCCTATTTATGTTCCTGTGTGTAAGTGTGTGCACAGGTACAAGCTCAGACCCATTGAAGCTGGAAAGAGGGTGTGGGATCCCCTTGAAGTTAGAGTCGCAGGCAGTAGTAGATATGATCCACTCTTATGGATGCCAGAAACTATAGCTCTCTGGAAGAGGAAGAAGTGCTTTTAACTGCTGAGCTATCTCTCTAGCTGTGCTAGTTAAGTTTTTAATTGAAAGAAAATGAAGCCAACTGATTGTAATTGGACAACAATTCATGTTTAGGATGAATACCCTTAATCAGAAAATCTGAAATCTAACATATGGTTTTAATGAGATCAGGAAGTAGAAACTGGCCAAGCAGTTCAAAAGTGACCAGTTTCTTTTTTGAAAGAAAGCCAGAAATGTCCTTGGGCCTGTTGGAACTTTCATTCTTGCTTAAGGAGATACAATGTTTCTTAAACCCCAAGTGTCTCGGTTCTGCCGTGGACAGAGATTAGAGGTGTTGGAAAGGGAGCTTGGTTTTGTTTATCTCTTCCCTCTAAAGAAACTATCCAAAGAACACCCAACCAAACAAGTGGAATGAGAACTGGACTGAACTTCCCTCAGTTCCTCTGTTAACTAAAGCCTTAACTGCAGGGCAGTGAGCTCAATTGTATCCTACCCCCAAGGACTCCTGGTGCTGCACAGGAACTCTGCCTTTGTGCTCACCTAAGATCCCTATAATAAAATGCTTCTAAAATTCATCCTCTCTGATCCCTGCACATCACTCTTAATATTTCAAGATGAGAATGGGAGAGCCTTTGGGTTGTTATTGCTTTGATAGCCTCTGGTTTTCTGGGACTCAAGCCTCTCAAGCTTAATACAACAGAGCCAAGGAACGCTCCTGAGTAGGGAGGGAGGGAGGAAGGAAGGGGGAGAGGGAGAGAGAGGGAGAGAAAGGGAGGGAGAGGGGGTTATGTTCAAAATGTGAGTGAAAACTCCTGAAAATAATTTGTAGGACTGGAGAGAAGGCTCAGAGGTAGAGAGCACTAACTGCTCTTTCAGAGGTCCTGTGTTCAAATTCCAGCAACCACATGGTGGCTCACAACCATCTGTAATGGGATCAGATGCCCTCTTCTGGTGTGTCTGAAGACAGCCACAGTGTACTCATACACATAAAATAAATAATACTTTTAAAAAAGAATCTGTGTTTGTAGAAGAGACTGGTTGGCTTATTCAAATTTCAGTATTGTGGAGAGATAAGAATGTTGGCCAGAAGGTAATCACCTTTACTTGGGCTGAATTCTGGCCCTCCAGAAAACCATTTATTGCTTACCCCTATATGGGAGCCAAGATCTTGTGACAATAAATTTAAAAACAAGACAAAAACAAAAACAAAAAACTTTTGTAGAACCTACTGACTTATCAAACAACTAGTTTCTACCATCCCAAAAATGTAAGAATGCTATATGCTAGCATCTTGAGCTTATAAGAAAGCTTTCCCCATCTTTCTGTGTGTGTCTCTCTGATATTCCCTCCCATATATTTTATACTTGCCTCAATTTATGACTTTCTTTGTTCTGTAAACTATACTTTGTGAAACTACTTTCACACTGCAATATAGGGTTTGTGGTGTAACCTAAATCTGTGTTTCCAGGCATGATAATTCAAAATGGCTCCAGAATAAACTATCTTTCACTCCCTTTAGGATGAGAGCTGTAGTTTCTGCTTTCATAAAAATCTGGGATACTTCTGGTTCCTAGTATTTAAGATACTCAAAGAGTTTTTCAAATTATGTTTTCTGGTATGTTCTAGAACAGCGGTCCTCAATCCATGGGTCATACTCCTTTGGGTTTCATACGTGACTAAGATCACTGGGAAACACAGATATTTACATTACAATTCATAACAATAGCAACATTATACTTATGAAGTAGCAATCAAAATAATTGTATGGTTGGGGTCACCAGAACATGAGGTTCTGTATTTAAGAGTTGAAGTATTAGGAAGTCTGAGAGCCACTGTTCAAGAAAAAAAGCTGCCAAAGGTGTTCAAACAAATTACTCCTAATAAAAAGAAATTCTAAAATTATTCTTTGAAGGATCCATTAATACTGTATTTTTAAATACAAAAGAAAACAATCACAGTTTAAAAACAAGTATGATAATAGTTTTAGAATTTAAAACATATTTGATTTACTCTTTAAAAAGTAAGAACTTGAAGAGTTTGAGGCAATAGGATAAGAAGCAAATACTTTCTCTTCAACACTGGCTTCGTTATTCAGATGGGAGGGAGTACTTTTTAAAAATCACGTGCTAATATTGACATTTCAACTATATATAATTAACTTTATTTACTGTAGTGAAAACATATTAATGTTGATTTATTTAAGCACTTCGATGAAGTGGCAGTTTAGTTTAATCAAATACGAACTTAATTGGGTTATGTTTGATTGAAAAGTTTCAAAACACAACTATAAGATTTGTTAAAGGCTGAATTTAGAAAAGTTATAATCATTAAAGATTTACATTATGTGCTGAGGCTATGCTGGATTTGGTGGCAGATTTCCAAGCAGCAGACCTTTTAAAAGACTAATTGTCTGTGACTATGTAATTCCCTCAGTGCTGAGCATGCCTTGCCATTGACTTGCAAAATACCAAGTTCTAACACTGCCCAGAGCATTGG
The DNA here is from genome assembly GCF_963924665.1 of Micromys minutus. NCBI lineage: Eukaryota > Metazoa > Chordata > Mammalia > Rodentia > Muridae > Micromys > Micromys minutus. Next base: position 77,447,410 of record NC_137970.1, on the reverse strand, counting down.
CAAGGGAAAAAAGTCTGTAAAGTATATAGAGAAGGTGGAGAAATTACTATTGTTACATGTTTGCATTTTTCTTTGTCATTTGCTTGCCAGGTCTTCTACAATTCTGGTGCTCCCTAAGATGTAACATTTTCAAAAGATGCATCTAGTAGAAGTCTTTCTTCACTTTTCTTTTCAAGGTGTACATACATTTCGAATACAGAGTGACACGATTGTATGAAACTAAAAAAAAATGCAACTAGACAGAAATTTTGTTCACAAAATTGATCTGTTTTCAGGATTCTCTTGCTTAATGCTATGCCTTGTAGCCATGCTTTGGTAATGTGTTGGTGAGGGGATGGCTGGGTACAAATTCACAGAGTGATAGGATTAAGAAATGAAGAAGTAGGTTGTGACCAAAAATTTTTGAAATGCAGCTGTGTTTATCTGTGAACAATAAACACCTGGAAGGAGCTTCTGATAATCCCAGAGAGGTGAGGAGAAAGATAGCTGACCCAAATCATCTTGGCCAAATAAGCAATTAATCAAAGCGATCTTTTGAATCTATGTACATGGACTGCCTCCCCTTAAGATAGGGTTCTAGAAGCCAGCATTGGATATGCGGAGGGTAAGGTTCTTATAGACAAGGGGTTTAGAAATTTGGTAGACAAATAGGTTAGGTTAGGTTATGGAAACAGAACATAAGCATAACAAATTGGCCATAACAACCTTTTAAAACAAAAATGTGACTGCACGACGGTCATAAGGTAGTCATAGTGGCCACAATAACCTTTTGAAACAAAGGCATGGTAGCGATTTCTTGGAACAGCTAGGACAGAACCATTTGTAGTGAAGGTTATAGATGGGGCATAGCCTAATTCTCAAGAAACAGAGCTTCAATAATAAAGAATAAACCTAGTTTGTCTTTACTATAGGATGGCTTTCGAGCCTAAGATAGAGACAGGCTGGTTCATCACTTCCTCTCTACAAAGACTGATAAACTGGTTAGCATTTTATTACCATAGAAAAATTTGAATTTTAATTGTTCTTGAGTGAGCTTCAGGTCACACTATCACATACTCCCTTTAAGATGAGAGCTAGCTGATTTTTATGTTGAAAGGTACAAATGTTTTCATCAATGGTGATGCAAAGTCCATGTAATTCAGATATTATTCTCTGGGAAGAATTATTCTCTGGGAAGAATTTAGTCTATAAACCCTGTGTGTTGTTACAAAACTTGAGTTACAACCTGTGCTCCAAGTCAGGTCTTGTCACTCATCATCAATAAGTCAATTAAAAGGGTCAAATTAGTGATGTAAATCAATGACAGGAAGTATATCCAATGCCACATTTGAAAAAGAGACAGATCTAGCAAACCTTCATGTCTGTCTTTTGGGTCCTGAACTTAGACCAAAGTTTAAATAGAGGGTCCAAATGTGCATATCTAAGTAGTCCAGGTTCAGATGTGGTCCCATACACTATTGATCCATCATTACCTGGATTTTAGTCTCATCTTGAGAAGTAGTCTGACATATCATTAGAATTATGTAAAATAAAATTTTTCTTTGAGGAAAGATCCTCCTCTGGCTGGTTCTTTTTCTTTCTCTTAGCATGAACTTCCTGGAGAGAATCACATGTCTTTGGGATCCACAGTTTCAATAGTCTAATAGTGAGATTGAAAGACACATGGCTCACTCTCCTCTCTCTCTCTCTCTCTCTCTCTCTCTCTATCTGTGTGTGTGTTTGTGTGTGTGTGTGTGTGTGTGTGTGTGTGTGTGTGTGTGTGTGTGTGTGTATCTTGGTCAGGACTGTTACAGACTTGTCAATTGCTTCTTGTGGTTACTGAGAGTTTGAAATGTGGCTAGTTCAAATGACAGACTGTATTTTAGTCTTGCTTAAAATTAATTTGAACATAGATTGGTGGCACACTTTGTATCTCGTTTCTGTCGTAGGAATTAATGTGCTGGAAGGAGACAAGTTACTCCTCAATTTGGCTATAAGATTGTTGAAAAAGTGTCCACCAAGTATTTCCTTTTGTGTAGATAAAATGGCTAAAGCCCTGGAAGCCTGCAGAGGAGGAATTTGTCTTCTGGAGAAAGATTTATGACTTATCAAATATGTGCAGAAGAGACTAACTATGTAAGAAGGACTTATTGCTGAGACAATGGTAGACAAGAGAGCACACTTTGCTGGATGCTCTGCCAATCTTTTACTTTATATTTAAGTCCTACTCTCCAGTCAAGACCTCCTAAGACAGATGGTCACATTGAATACATATTTTTGTTATTTCATTATTTTTTTTATTTTTTTGTGTTATTTGATTATTAATTTGACTTCTTTAATTGGCTTATTGGGGAGAAAGGGCTGGACATAGTTCTTTAGGGCACAAGCTATAACAACTAAGTCCAGTAACAATACTAGTAATGATTAACATACTGGACAGTACAGATCTATTGGTCTGACCAAATTATGTTTTGTTTCTATAACTTTATGTATAGTTATAAAAAGATGGAGTCCTTGAAATCAACACTGAGTATAAAAGTATGTCAGCCACTAACTGCATGTGATTATTAAGAACATGAAATGTGGTTGATACAAATTGATGTAGGTTATCAGTGCAAAAAGCACACTGGGTTTCTAAATGTCAGCATGAGGAGAATCTTGCATCTGATCAATATTTAGTATTGATTAACTAGGTGAGAATATTTTTGATATGTTACACCAAATATTAGTTATAATTTTTGTCTATTATATTTCACATGCTTAAATTTAGCCACTAGAAAATTCTACCTAAGCTATCTACCTTACAGTATATTCCCTCACTGCCCCCCTTCTCATTGATGGAGATTAAATCCAGATATTTCCTTGTACAGATCACATTTTGTTTCTACTGGGCAATGCTATACTAGTCAGGCTAAACACAAAGTTCATTATGCACGAAAATGTATCATCTCAGTGGAAAAAATTACTATGATGCTGCAAAAACTCACAGTTCTTTCATTTCTACATTATTAAACATAATTTTTCCCTTGCCATGTGCTCAGGCCCCATGAAAGTCTCATCAGTATCTTCCATGCAACTGAACTTTCTCATGGCAGCTATAATTCTTCCTCCCTTTTTATTAAGATTGTTCCCATACTCCTTCTATGGCCCTCTGGTCCATGGAGCACTTCCTTCTATGGCTGCTTCCTTTGCTCCCTCTCTTCTTCATTGGCACTAGTCTCAGAAATTCAGAAGTGGGCTGAGAATATGTTTTTATTCAACATGGAGAGACCCAAGGCTCCAACTGCATATGTAGCAGGGGATGGCTTTGTTGGGCATCAATGGGAGGAGAGGCCCTTTGTCCAATGAAGGCTCAATGGGCCAGTGTCAGGGGAAGTAAGATGGAGTGAGTGGGTGGGTGAGAAGCACCCTCATAGAAACCGTGGGGGGTGATGAGATAGGGTGTTTCAGGAGGGAAAACTGAGAAAGGGGATACATTTTCATTTGAAATGGGAATAAAGAAAATATACAATTAAAAATAAACAGATATGTATCTTAGTTGTAGCCTAGTAGCACAGTATGTGATTAGCATATTCAAGAGCACATGTTTGATTTTCCAGCAGCAAAAAGTGAAAAAGCAACCAACTAACCAGGTCCTTCAGACAATTGAGTCTCTATTATTTTAAATTCCTTTAGCTCCTAGAAAGTGGTTGTTTTTTGTAACCCAGATTTACCATATTTTTGATATAACTCAATACCATAGGTTTTCTACGATGCCATTCATTCCTAGCTGTTAGCAATGGACAGTTTCTTTAAATTTGTAACCCCATCATATTCTCTGTTGTTTCAAGATAAGTATTGAATCAGAATAGAAGTACTGGTCTGCTTGCATAATCCTAAAGTGTTCATTAGGAGAAGAATTAAGCTAGAGCTGGCAATTTTATACAAGCAAAAGTTCTTCTAAGACTAGAAGACAAGTTGATGAGGACGTATTCACACTTAATTACATCTAAGATCTTTTCTCTAGAGCATAGGAATCCTGCATCATTAGCAGCTGGACAAAAAAATCAACCTTCACATTCAAGCTAACAAGTATCACCAACCAGAAGGAAATGATTTGAGAAAGTAAATTCCCTCTCTTGTCAAAATAAGTGAATAAATAGATTAATTAATTAAAACCAAATAATAACAACTTCTATCTTTGCTGACCAAATCAATAATGGATATGAAACACACATAAAGAAATTATTAGAATTATAAAAGGGAAGCCTGAAGGAGATACAAGTTATCAGAGCTATAATGCTTCATTAAAATAATAATAAATTTCATCTATTAGATATGCACTATATTCCAGTTTGAAAATCTCAACATACAAATTAAGTCTATCATCTGAAAAAAATTTTCTACATAAGGAATTTATGCAAAATCATATACTTGGCAGAAAGTGAAAAGACCCAAAAATAGTGTTGTCTGTCTCTCTTACTCCCCTGCCATCTATTATTTGCCATGATGTGTACACACACACACACACACACACATGTATGGACACACACACACACACACACACACACACACACACATTACATTCTCTGGATAATAAAGAGTAAAGGAACCAGTTACAGTATAACAGCTGTTCCTTAGGAGCAGAATTACATTAGACAAGCTTCAGAGTTACCATTATATTAAGGCTATAGTTCCAATTATATAATCCAAGCTGACTTTAAATTTAGATATGCAAATTCTGTTAGGTCCTGTAGTGTGAGATTGGTCTGGATATGGCATGTTTCCTCGAATGTGGAAGAAATTGCACTGAGAATCTCTAGATATTTAGGAACACATTAAGAAGGAAAGATATAGATCATATGAAATGTTCCACTGCTAAATGGGGTGAACAAAGCAGGGTGATGGAGATGGAGAATGCACAGGATAACCTGATGCAGTGGGATGTACCTGTTATCCTAACACTGAGGTTATGGGGAAGGCACAAGTATCAGGAGTTCAAAGTCAGTGTCAGCTATGTAGTCAATTCAAGGATAGCCAAGGCTACATAAGGTCTTTTCTCAAAAACCATAACAAAACAAATCACAGCAAAAATTCCAGGAATAACTGCTTATGTTGGTACTCTTACTAGGTGGGATACTAGAAATAATTTCAAAGTGCTTTTAATTCTTAAAAAGGTAAAGGAAGCAATATAGAGAAAAGCCCAAAAAATTGTTGGGATAACCTACTATCCCCCTACAAATATTGTATCAACAGGAAATATAGGTATGCCCCTGTATTTTCAAATGTTAATTGCTGGACTGGCAGAGCAAGTGCTGGCGGGGTATTTGTTATTGTCGTCGCTATGGCCCATTACCCATAAATGTCTGTCACTTACTTCCTCGGCTGCCTGAAAGATGGTTGTCTGAGATTATCATATTAGGAAACAAACAGCCATGGTGAAGGTCATGTAGCCCTCAGAGTCAGAAGGCAACAAAGAGAGATGGCCTGGGCATTCTCCTGCTGTTGATTAGTTCAGACTGGATAAATAAGGAATGTGGCTTTTTGTAGAAATGGGAGCTGACAGCTGAGACTGGGACAGACAGAGGGGAGGAAGAGAGAGGCAGGCAGGAGTGTAGCAGAAAGGAACAGAACTGGGGGGGTGTGAGAGCCATGTGGAAAGATGCAATGGCAGAGAAGTCAGGTTAAGTTTGGAGGCCTACTGACTACCAACAGCTTTAAACTATATAGATGGCACCAGGTCATTATTTTTAAGCCTCAACCAAGTTCCCAAAAGGAAACAACAAAAAAAGTGGCTAAAATATGCTAGAATACTTTTATAAATCTTGGACACTACCCTGAAGTAGTCACATGAATGGAGGCTACCCAAAAAATGGTAACAATAAATCATTCCCGAAGGCACAGAGATCAGAAATTAATTCAAAATCAAATATTTTAGTGACTCTGGGTAGTTTCTAGCAATGTTCAACCACTGTGTAGCTTTCAATGAGAACACCAGTATTTATTTTGCATTGTACAAGCTGCCACACCATGTGATGGCCTCTTATCTCCCCCTTTTTCTTGTGACTAGAAGGCCCATTTTTGAAGCTCATAGGGTTTGTTATGGAGGAACTGGTAGTGACTTTTTATCACCAAGTTGTATAGTCCCAACTCCTTTTATAATTGGTCAAATTTTTTCAGAATGTAGGAGCCAAATGTGAGAACAAAAGTAAAATTAGCAGGGGTCCAACAAGGAAGATATTAGGGTGGTCAGCGAGGGACAGCCATTGAGCCATGATTTGAACCAGCCTTGTATCTCTTCCTTCTCCCTCTCTCCCTCTTCCCTCCTTCACTCCCCCCTCTCCTCCTTTCTTATTTTGGAGTACCACCTTTGCTAGGGAGCCCAGAAAATTTTGGAGGTAGAAGACTCTCCTTTTTAAGTTTCTTTATATTCATGTCTATGGCTTCTCTTAGACATTGTAAAGTTTGTTTTGTAACACTAAGGAACCTACCCCATTCCTATGTAGGTCAAGTACAATCCTTTTAGAGCTATCAGAGTTACAGCCGAAATTGATTCTTGCTTGGATCTTGTGCAGGTTGGGGTGGAGGTGGGGTTAAACCTGAAGTTCTATCTAGAAAATTTAGAACTTGTTTCTTAATGTGATAGATAATCATAGGTAACAACTAGACAAGTATACAAAATTATTTGTCTTGATATAATATAGTCTTATGGATGCATGGGGTGAGCCCTGTAGTGCATGCCTACCAGGCATTGATGGGTGGCAAAAGGTAGTGACCATTGCTTCGATTTATCATGTAAGTCCAATTACAAAGATGGCTATGGGCCCCAGGAAGCGTCTCTTTATAGGTGTCTTGACCCTCTATGGCCTGCCTATAAAGTCAAGCTAGCCTCACCTTGTTGCCACATGTACTCCCTGGGGTTCTAGGTTTTGAGTAAAATTTTAAATCAGCTATACCCTCAAGGTATGGTAGTCTTATCTCATAGAACAACCAGCAGGATTTAGTCAACTCAGGTCTGGAGGCATTGGTGGCCTGTAAAGACTAGACCATCATAGTCCAGAGGGGGTCAGGGTTCTCATTATTTAGTCTTTGTAGTGTCCCTGGAGCTTGGATTGGAGCCCCACTAGGAGAAGATGAGCACGGGCCTTGGGGTGAGATCTGGGCACACAGAAGTGGAGTAGGTGTGTGTGGGGGGGGGTGTTAGCCAGCAGGACATCTAGGCTGAGAGTAATTGAGGGTGTCTAAACATAGAGTCAAATGGTAAACAGGAATCTAGGGTTCTTACTAATAATGTAAAGTCTTAGTCCTAAAGTCTTATTGGAAACCCATTTAGCCTTGTCATCATCTGTGAATCTAATAATAAAAGGATTGTCTTTCTCCTCACAGTCTCAGATATTGAACCTAGTCATAGTGATGAGGTCATTATTAGGTGACTTTTAGTGTATCTATCTAGTGCATTTATGTCCTTAGGCTGTAAAGTAGAAGACCTAGAGCCTCTGTACCTCTTGTGTTGGTTGTGGCTCTGTGAATGTCCTGAACAAATGTAAAAACTTGGTGTTTAGTTTCCCAATGCACCAAATGTTTGTTGCTCTAGATTGGGGGGGGGGGTTATTTTTATCCACCAAATCACAGAGGTCAACACAAAGATCAGAGAACCAGGTACCTAGGTGCTTAGCCCAGGAAGTGAAATTGGCAATCTTTCCTGTGGCCCTGTTGATGAGAGTTGGTGATGGTTGGGTTCTGCAGTACAGGCAGTGAGGAGGCTTATCATCAGAATCTTTGTAGCTTGAGATAGTTGCATGGAATGTCTGATAATCTTTTATCTTTTCTTTCTTTGTCAGTCTGGTTCATCCTTGACTGTAAATGAATCTGTAATTTGAGTGTAAGTATGATGAATCTAGGCTGTAATTTCCTCAACCTTCAGGACAGTAGACATTGTCCTGGCATAGGGGCTTTTCCAGTGAAGTTCTGGTGATCCCTGGTGGTGTCTATTAGAACCCAATATCCAGGTGGAAATCAGTGGGTTTCTGGAGGTAAATCTGTTTCATAGAAAACACAAAGATTAGGCCAAATATGTTTGTATACCTATTGGACACTTTTGAGATTGTCTAAATATATATTTTAGATAGTTCACCTGTGGTTAGCAGAGTTGAGCTTTCTTAGTGGAGGCTCAATAGCCCAAAATTTTCAGGACCTCCAAGAGATCCTGGGTTTTATTTAGGTATCTTCATTTGGTCTCTGTTGCCACCAGGAGGTTGTCTACATACTGTGAAAGAGTTAGGTCAAGATGCTAGACTCTATATTCATTCAAGTCTTCATAGAGAGCCCCATCAAATATGGTAGATGAGTTCTTCAATTCCTGGGGTAGATGAGTCCAAGTCAGTTGTTCACTAATTCAGAGCTCAGGATCAGGTCATTTAAAGGCAAATATGCCTTGGATGCCGAGGTTAAGCTTAAAAAGGCATCATTTAAATAAAGTACCATATACCATTCGTGCTCAGGAGGAACCGCATTTAGGAGAATTTAGGGATTAGGATTATAACTCATTTGTTTACCTCTCTTAAGTCTTATACTTGTCTATAACCATTAGTTCTAGGCTCCTTGACTTGCAGGAGAGAAATCTTCTAGGCCAATAAACATGTTCTAAAATTTTCTGCATTTAATAGCCTTTTTATTTGGGGAGTATTTCTTCCTTATCAACCAGGGGCTTCCTTTGTATCCTTGGACTTCCTGATAGGTAAGGCAAGAACTTCTGCTTGTTGTTTGCAGAGAAAAGGTGTAAGCCAAGAGGATAGGGCCTCTAGCAGGTCTTACCAAATCACCATATACGAAATTTGATCTGGGTGGCCAAATTTGGGTTAAAAATTACTTTCTTGATCCCCTTGACCAATCTCAAATTAAAGGATCCTTATAGGAGCTAGTTGGTATTGAACATGGGCCATTATGACTTTTAGAATGTGGTCAGTTTATCTTTTTAAATATGAACAAGAGATTCCCCACCCCTCATTTTAACATCATTACAATGACTGAGAAGTGATTCCAAAGGGTTGGAAAGTACCTGCTCCATGTGAATATGTCTATCAAGGTTACCTCATAAGGAAAGACACAAATATAACACAGAAAAATGCACAATAACTTTCCTTTTCTATTGGTCAGAAACAAGAAGCAACCAGAAAGTAACATTCATGAAAAAGATCTCTCCATGACACCTAAAACTAAGTCCAACCTTCTCTATCAGGGAAGAATGAGAAACAACAAAAAAGTGATACACACACACACACACACACACACACTGGGGGGAGGGGACAGATTGGTGGTCATCTCTCAGCTCCCCTAAGTCCATTCTTGCCTTAGACCCAGATTTAGGATGTCTCCTGCCTCTATATCTAACCATCTCATTGCCATGGCCACAGCTCCCAGATATGTCTATCCTAACTACAAACAACCGTGGACACAAATTTAAAGCCTTGGTCTCAAAAAGATGTAGCACCACACAGAATCTGTGAGCAGAGAAAGATACATCTAGAAACAAGAACAACAACAACAACAACAACAACAACAACAAACTAAACATAAACATAGCCCACAGTAACAAGAAACAATCAGAAAGTGGTACCCACACATACAACAGACATTAAACCCCAAATTACCACAGCATGACTCACAAACTTCCAGATAAATCACATAAACAAATCATCTCACACAGCTCAAATACAGACCTTTAACACAGACCTAGGCACTATGCTGGTTCAAACCACCTCCAAAACACCACTTCTGCACAGGAGCCAGCACAGGTCATTGTGGTACATTTCTGCACTTCCACAGAGGTTAGGAAACCAGGTCAGGCATGCAAGCTGCTTAGGAACAGAGAAAGATTTCAAGCTCAGACAGATAATAAGCAGGAAGTTTAACACAGTGTTATAAACATAAAATGAAAATATACTCATATAGATGAATCTAGACTTGTTTTGCTGGCATCAGGATCTTCCAAATCTGAAGTCCTATGTGTCCTGGGGAAATTCCTGGCCAATGAACTAAAATAGAGTGGCAAGGAAGTGTTAGCAATATTCCCCTTTACAAACAAACAAACAAACAAACAACCTAATTCAACTTATAGCAGGGCCTTTATTCTATTTGAGCTAGCTCAGACCCTTGAGCTTACTGCTGACATAAAGGACAGTTTTTGGTGGAGAGAGAAGCCTCGAATATCTATCAGGGTAAGGCTTTATAGTAAGCAGCAAATAGGAGTTAAGTGTGCAAGCAACTAAATGGAAAGTAACTATGGCTTTTAGTACAATTGGCTGGTGCTAGGAATCAAATCTTAAGCATAGTTTCTATTTCCCTCTGAATTGGTGGTTGTTAAGCAAGGAGTGAGCTTGTAAACTGGGGCTGTAGATCTGTTGGGGTAAAAACCTGGAGACGCTTGTCTTGTTAGGGGTATACCCTTTAGGCTGAGCCTAAAGACTGGAGCTAGGATGGGGTTTTGTTGGGGGCAGTTACCTTGGGAACTAATGCTAGTTACAGGCCTGTTAGTTTATCCAAGTTCAAACTTAAGTCAGGTTCTCTAAAATGGAGTTTGAATTTAAAAGATTTGTCCTCTCAACTCGATATCTCTTTTGCATTTATATATTTCTTTGTATACATATGTAGCAATAATCATAAAAGAAAAAGAGACCATGAATTGCATAGGTAAGAAGGTGGGAAGGGAAAGAGGAAGTGGAAAGATGATGTAAAAACATTTTAATTGAATGAAAGGAATCACTTGACACATTTAGATACAATTTTGAATCAATAGCTCTACATTACACTTAGATATAACTATATTATACAAAAAGGTATAACATGTAATTCACAGTTGGGGTATCACTGTAAATAGGAATGTGACACACCTCCACTGCTTGGACCACTACAGGGGAAAATCATAATTGTAATGGACTTAACAACCTTTCAGACATCTCACAGAAACAGATAAAAGATGAGCTTCAACTTTTCACACAGTACCTACCTAAAATCTAGTAAAAAGTGAGACCTTATTAGGAACACTGGAAAAAATACACATGTAAATCACATGCTTTTAATACATAAAAATAAATTTGAAAAGTTAGCATAAAAGCGTTTTTAAGGAATTGAGAATCACTTCTTCACTCTATCTCACTGCAGAGATCCATGTTCATCTGTACTCACTCTTGTTATATACATAATAGCTGGGGAACAGAAACAGCATAGATGCCCTTCAACTGAGTAATGGGTAATGAACATATGATACATATACACAATGGAATACCAGTCAACTACAATGAAAATGAAATTGCAGTGGACATGATACAGAAGAAACTCAGAGTAATGGAACTGATTCCCTAAAGAATTTAATAATAAACTTACTTAGAAGACATAAAGTCACACAAAGTAAGTAGAATACAGCTAAGGAAGCACTCCCTCTAAAACACCCCAAAGATAAGTAGTATATTAATCAGGCTTGTTTTCAATAAGTGAAGTTTAAGATTGCTATGATAACCCTTCTTGTAAATGTTTGATTGTGAGGAAACAGGCCTCTAAATTCTAGTTCAGGGAGGAAACTCAGTGTGGTAACCGTCCTAAATCCTGTCCTGTTATGAAACACCCAAATACATGTTTAAGCATAATTTTTTTCATGTGGGCAAGATGACCTCAGGTAATAACTGTCTCAAAAGAATAACACTGGTGTACAAAATATAATTTGGCAATATTTTACAATATTTATAAAAGTCTCCTGTATACCAAATGGCCAGAATTTCAGACCCCTGTCTCTGTTTAAATTGTTTTAAATATAACCTGGGAGAAGGACCTGAAAAAGATTTAATGATGACAGCCTATATTGAATGTGCAAGCCTGGGCTCTACAAAAGTTAGTACATTTTCTGTTCAAGGATGATTCCTTTTTAAGCATTAGCCTGTGCTAGATACATGGTATTATTTTAAACGTTTTGTTTTGTTTTATTTCTTACTTTTCCGCAGTATGTGAAATAAATTCCCACTGAGGGAATCATTTATCTTCTTCAAAATGAAGCTCAAAATAAAGGGATACTGATACTAGTAAGTAATAATAGTCAGAGGACTGGAGAGATGAATCAGTGGTTAAGAGCACCAGCTGCTCTTTCAGAGGTCCTGAGTTCATTTCCTACATGGCAGCTCACAACTGTCTGCAACTCCAGTTTCAGGAGATCAGACATCCTCGCCATTAAGTTTGATGTTGGCTGTTGGTTTGCTGTATATTGCTTTTATTATGTTTAAGTATGGACATTGGATTCCTGTTCTTTCCAGGACTTTTAACATGAAGGGGTGTTAGATTTTGTCAAATGCTTTCTCAGCGTCTAGTGAGATGACCATGTGATTTGATCTTTGAGTTTGTTTATATGGTGAATTACGTTGATGGATTTCCTTATGTTAAACCATCCCTGCATCCCAGGGATGAAGCCTACTTGGTCATGATGAATGATCGTTTTGATGTGTTCTTGGATTCGGTTTGCAAGGATATTGTTGAGTATTTTTGCATCAATGTTCATAAGTGAGATTGGTCTGAAGTTCTCTTTCATTGTAGGATCTTTGTGTGGTTTAGGTACTAGGGTTATTGTAGCCTCCAAAAATGATTTAGGTAGTATTCCATCTGATTCTATCTTCTGGAATAGTTTGGAGAGTATTGGTGTTATGTCCGCAATAAATGTCTGATAAAATTCTGCACTGAACCCGTCTGGACCTGGGCTTTTTTGGTTGGGAGGCTTTTGATATCTTCTATTTCTTTAGGTGTTATAGGGTTATTTAGATGGTTTACTTGGTCCTGGTTTAACTTTGGGGTTTTGTATCTGTCTAGGAATTCATCCATTTCCTCCAGATTTTCCAATTTTGTGGAGTATAAGTTTTTGTAGTAGAATCTGATGATTTCTTGAATTTCCTCAGTTTCAGTTGTTATGTCGCCACTTTCATTTCTGATTTTGTTAATTTGGATACTCTCTCTTTGCCCTCTAGTTAGTCTGGCTAGGGGTTTATCAATCTTGTTGATTTTCTCAAAGAACCAACTCTTGGTTTTGTTGATTTTTTCAATGGTTCTTTTTGTTTCTATTTGGTCTATTTCTGCCCTAATTTTGATTATTTCTTGCCATCTACTCTTTTTGGGTATATCTGCTTCTTTCTGTTCTAGGGCTTTTAGCTGTGCTGTCAGGTTGCTGATGTAAGCTCTCTCCAGGTTCTTTTTGGAAGCACTTAGAGCTATGAGTTTTCCTCTCAGTACTGCTTTCATTGCATCCCATAGGTTTGGGTATGTTGTGTTTTCATTTTCGTTGAATTCTAGAAAATCCTTAATTTCTTTCTTTATTTCTTCTTTGACCCTGCTATCCTTTAACAGAGCGTTGTTTAGTTTCCATGTGTATGTGGGCTTTTTGTTGTCTTTGTTGTTGTTAAAGACCAGCCGTAGACCATGGTGATCTGAGAGGATGCATGGGAGTATTTCAATCTTCTTATATCGATGGAGGCTGGTTCTGTGTCCAATTATGTGGTCAATTTTCGAGAAGGTGCCATGAGGTGGTGAGAAGAAGGTGTATTCTTTTACTTTAGGATAATATGTTCTGTATATATCTATTAATTCTAGTTGGTTCAAAGTCTCTGCTAGTTTTGCAGTGTCCTTGTTCAGTTTCTGTTTCCATGATCTGTCCATTGGTGAGAGTGGGGTATTAAAGTTTCCCTCTATTATTGTGTGGGGTAAAATGTATTTTTTGAGCTTTAGTAGGGTTTCTTTTATGAATGTGGGTGCTTTTTTATTTGGAGCATATATGTTAAGGTTTGAAAGTTCCTCCTGACAGATTTCCCTGGTAATGAGTAAAAAGTGTCCTTCCTTATCTTTTTTGATAACTTTTGGTTGGAAATTTACTTTATTCGATATTAGAATAGCCACTCCAGCTTGCTTCTTGGAGCTCTTTGCTTGGAAGTTTTTTTTCCCACCCTTTTACTCTGAGATAGTGTCTGTCTCTGTCTCTGAGATGAGTTTCCTGTATGCAGCAAAAGGCTGGATTTTGTTTTTGTATCCAGTCTGATAGTCTATGTCTCTTTATTGGGGAGTTGAGTCCATTTATGTTAATAGATATCAAGGAATAGTTGTTTCTGATTCCTGCCTTTATTGCTTTTTTGGGTTGAGTTGTGTCTGTGTTTTTTTCTTATTTTATTTTTCTTGTTTAGGAGTTTTCTTGTTTTTCCTAGGCTGTATTTTCCCTTATTGTATTGGGTTTTCCACGTATAATTCGTTGTAGTTCTGGGTTTGTTGTCAGATATTGTGTAAATTTTGATTTGTCTTGAAATATCTTCATCTCTCCATCGATGGTGATTGATAGTTTTGCTGGGTATAGCAGCTTGGGCTGGCACTTGTGCTCTCTTAGGGTGTGCATGATGTCTGTCCAGGCTCTTCTAGCTTTCATAGTCTCTGTTGAGAAATCGGGTGTGAGTCTGATTGGCCTGCCTTTATATGTTACCTGACCTTTTTCACTTACTGCTTTTAGTATTCTTTCTTTGCTTTATGTTTTTACTATTACTTTTACTTTATGTTTTTACTATTATGTGTCTGGAGGTATTTCTTTTCTGGTCCAACCTATTTGGAGTTCTGAATGCTTCTTTTATGCTCATGGTCATCTCATGCTTGAGGGTAGGGAAGTTTTCTTCTATGATTTTGTTGAAGATATTTACTGTGCCTCTTAATTGATACTCTTCTCCCTCTTCTATTCCTATTATCCTTAGGTTCGGTCTTCTCATTGTGTCTTGGATTTCCTGGACATTTTGGGTTTGGAGGTTTTTGTTTTTTGCATCTTCTCTGGCTGTTTTGTCTATGTTTCCCATGTTGTCTTCTGCCCCCGAGATTCTCTCTTTGATCTCTTGTAATCTATTGGAAATGCTTGCTTCTGTGACTCCTGATTTCTTTTTTTGGTGTTCTGACTCTAGGGTTATCTCTTTTAGTGTTTTCTTTATTGTGTCAATTTCCGTTTTAATTTCCCTCTTCCATTCCTTTATTTCTTTGGTTCTGTTTTCCTCTAGTTCTTTGAATTCTTTGAGTGTTTTTCTTGTTTCTTCTTTAAAAGCTTCTGAATCTTTTTCTTTTCCTCCCTTTCTTGTTTAAGTATCTCTATTAGCATCTTGAGGTATGATTTTAGGTCTGTGTCATCTGTTTCTGGCGTGATTGGAATTCCGATGTTTGCTGTTATGGGAGAGCTGGGTTCTGGTGTTGTTAGATTGTCTTGGTTTCCTTGGGATATACTCTTTGCTTTCCTCTTGCCATTTTGTTGTCAGTGATATGTTCTTGCCTTTCCCTTGTATCTGGTCTGTGTCCCTGGATCTCCACTGGTCCAGGTGTCAGATGGGCCGAGCCCTGTTCTATGCCTCAGAGTCGTAGGGTGGGAACAGAAGTTCCAACGTTCTGTTCCTGGTTGCTGGCTCAGGCAGGGCAGGGCAGGGCAAGGCAGGGGGTTCACTTTCTGTGTGCACTCCACAGAGATCTCTCTGCTCCCCAGCAGCCCAGGTCTCCCACCCACCAGTTGCTCAGCCTCTAAGAGCCGCCGTTCCGGGTGGCAGATGGGCCAGGCTCTGCTCTGCGTCCTGAAGTCACTGCCGGGTGGAAACAGAAGTTCTAAATTTCTGTTCCTGGTCGCTGGATCAGGCAAGGCAGGGCAGGGCAAGGCAGGGGGTGCACTTTCCGTGTGCACTCCGCAGAGATCTCTCTGCTCCCTGGCAGCCCTGGTCTCCCACCCACCAGTTGCTCAGCCTCTAGGAGCTGCCGTTCCGGGTGCTTAGCTACCTTTTAACTTATTCACATGGGAAGTTTGATTACTAATTATTAAGTCATCTAACAAGACCTGGAAGTCTTTGTGCACCTTGTTCCCAAAGAGTTTGACGTAGTGCAAGAGAACAAGTTCATAGCCCTTGATGAAAGGCAGCTTTTTTTTTAATAATTACTAATTGATAAAGTAGGAGAGATCAAGTTTGGTTAATTAAATTTGATTATTTCAGTGATATCATCGAATTCGGAGACTTATGTGTGCTGGGCAATTGCTCTATTGCTGAGACACACCCCCAAGCAACAATTTGAAATTAATTTTTAATCTAAACCATCAATACATATTCCTTACACTTTTGTTTTCACTTCTTGGCTTATGATGTAAAAAGCTGTTCCCCATTCCATCATGTCCAAGTTCTGAATGATACCAGCTCCCTCAAACTAGTTCTAACTTTTGTTCTTCTGGTGTTTTAGCTCTATGTATATAAATTACATACGTACGCTTTTAGCTTTTAAATTAACTCTAGGTAGTGTCTGCTGACCACGTATTATGAGTCCTTAGCTTTGCTAAAAATCTTTCTTCCCTGGTGGACAAACCATATTGGGTTAAATAAGTTCATAAATGATCTTATGATTATGTTTGATTATTTATGGCTGAGCTTTCCAGTTTATTATGGTCACAATCACTTTCTTTTGTGATTTTCTTTTAACTTTTGACAGTTCATTAGGTGGCACATTTTTTCACTTAGTTTGCTATGTACCAATAACTAATTCATTTCTAAATTGCTGTCACTCATTCTCAAGTTCATCCTGGAGGTGTTGCTGTCAAGAGTTCTCTGTATTTCCTCCCTCAATGTGGGTGGTGCTTTGGGGAGCATATATGAGGATAAGGAAAAAAGCTTTTTTCCTCTGCCTGCTTGCCTTCACATTTCTCTGACAATTTCATTTACCAGAGACACTGCTGCTACCTTCATATTTGCTCTCATCTTTTGTTGACATCAGAACCCATTTTCTTTTACTTCCAACCTAGACTGAACTTTACAGTGGTTTAAAGCAATCTTCCAGTTCTTCAGTGACAGATTGAGAATGCTGAGCTATTTTGATCATGTATGGACCAGTTTCTGGGTTCTCAGCCTCTCCGGTGTGAAAAGAGTCATTGTTGGACTATTCAGATGACATAATTTACATTAGTTTAATAAAGTTCTTTCTATTATATTTCTACACTAAGGGTTATGTTACTCTGGAGATCTTGACTACCAGTCTCCTTCCTTACTTTATTTTTTGACACAAGATTTCATTATATATCCTAAGATGGCATAAATCATATCCCTCCTAGCTCAGCATTCCAAACCCTGAGATTATAGGCATGTGCCATCACAACTGGCATAATTACAGTTTTAGAATTTAGAAAACCTTAATTACATGTCCCATTTTTTTGTGTCCTTAGAGCTTATTTTAATGTTTTCAACATATTCTTTTTATAAGTATGTATAATTTCTTTTGAAAATTGTTTATTTCATACAATATTTGATCATTTTGCCTTCCCCAACTTTTCCCAGGTACTCACCATCTCTTAACCCATACCTATCCAACTCTACCATTTCTTTTTCTTTTTCTTTAGAAAACAGGCAGAAGTTAATCCTGTGGCACAGCTCTACTGACCCAAATCCCTGTAGGGAGAGCTGGTCTCCTAGAAATGCTATCAGTCTAAATTCCACAGAAGAGATGAATATTTTTGCACCAATTACTGGCCAAAGAGAGACCAACAAGGAGACCACAGGGCCCAGGAACAACAGAGCAACTGCATACTGGAAATTTCTAGTCTACATCCATGCCCCAGAGTTAACCAGATCTCTGAAACCAAATCCCACCCAAAGAGAGCTGGTCTCTCAGTAGTGCTGATACCTAAAATCACAGGAGAGACAGGTTTCAGTCAAATACAGCAATACTAACTAACACCAGAGATAACCAGATAGCAAGAGGCAAGTAAAGGAACCTAAACAATAGAAACCAAAGCTACTTGTCACCATCAGAACTTAGTTTTTCCACTTCAACAAGTCCTGGATACTCCAACACACCAGAATAACAAGATTATTATATAAAATCACATCTCATGATGATGTTTGAGGACTTTAGGAAGGACATAAATAACTCCCTTGAAGAAATACAGGAGAACACAGGTAAACAGGTAGAAGCACTTAAAGAGAAAACACAAAAATCCCTTAAAGAATTACAGAAAACACAACCAAATAGGTAAAGGACAAAGAAAGAATATTAAAAGTTGTAAGAGAAAAAGACTGAGAAACATATAAAGGCAGACCTATCAGAATTATTCCAGGTTTCTTAACAGAGACTATGAAAGCTAGAAGATCCTGGGCAGATATTATGCAGACCCTGAGAGAACACAAGTGTCAGCCCAGTTACTATGCCAAGCAAATTAGCATAGATGGGGAAACCAATATGTTTCATGACAAAACCAAACTTACCAAGTATCTTTCCACAAATCCAGACCTACAAAGGATAATAGATGGAAAACTCCAACACAAGGAGGGAAACTACACCCTAGAAAAATCAAGAAAATAATCTTCTTTCAACAATACTCCCCCCCACCAAAAAAAAGATAGTCACACAAATATAATTCCACCTTTATCAACAAAAATAAAATGAAGCAACAATCACTTTTCCTTAATATCTCTGAACATCAATGGACTCAATTCTACAATAAAAACACATAGATTGTTCATAGCATCTCTATTTATAATAGCCAGAGGCTGGAAAGAACCCAGATGTCCTTCAGTACATGAATGGATACAAAAATTGTGGTACATTTACACAATGGAGTACTACTCACCTATCAGAAACAATGGCTTTATGAAATTCTTAAGAGAATGGGTGCATCTAGAGAATATCACCCTGAGTGAGATAACCCAGTCACAAAAGAACAGACAAAATATGCAGTCATTGATAATTGGATACTAACCCCAGAAAGCTCTGAACACCCCAGAAACAACTCAAAGACTGTGTGAAGTTCAAGAAAAGAAAAAAGAAAAGAAAAAAAAAAAAAAACATTATGCTTAATCCTTACACACCAAGAAAACTTTGACTAATTCCGGGTTACATCCTGTTTTACATGTACTTTATGCTCATTGTAACTAGTAAGATCTTAATGCACACTATAAAACCTTTTAAAAAAAAGCCAAGCACTGACAAAAATGTATTCATATACTTTTATGCAAAAATGCTTAAAATTTGTACATTTATTTTTGTTTTCTAAAATAAAGTTGTTCAATAAAAAACACATAGATTAACAGATTGGATATATAAACAGGACTGAACATTTTGCTGCATACAGAAAACACACCTCAGTGACAAAAGACAGACACTACCTCTGAATAGAAGGATACAAAAAATGTTCTAACCAAGTAGTCTCTAGAAACAAGATAGAGTAGCCATTCAAATATCGAATAAAATCGACTTCCAACCAAAAAGTATCAAAAAGATAAGGAAGGATACTTCATACTCATCAAAGGAGAAATCTACCCAGGTGAACTCACAATTCTGAAACAGAAACTAAATAGAATCAAGGTAAAAAAAAAAAAAAAAAAAAAAAAAAAAACTAACAGAAGTTCTGAACCAAATGAATTTAACAGATATCTATAGAATATTTTATCCTAAAAAAAAGAATATACATTCTTCTCAGCACCTCATGTTACTTTCTCCAAAATTGACCATATAATCAGTCAAAACCTATGCCTCAACAGATACAAGAAGATTGAAATGATCCCATGCATCCTATCAAATCACCAAGGACTAAGGCGGGTCTTCAATAACAACAAAAATAATAGAATTCCCACATACATTTGAACAAAACAAAAAGCTGACTAAAACTCCACTTGATGATAACTTAGTCAAGGAAGAAATAAAGAATTAAAAAATTTTTTTAGAGTTTAATGAAAATAAAGGTACAACATTGGATACAATGAAAGCAGTGCTAACAGGAACACACATAGCTCTGAGTTCCTCCAAAAAGAAACGGGAGAAAGCATACACTTGCATCTTGACAGCACATGCGAAAGCTCTAGAAGAAAAAGAAGCAATTATACACAAGAGGAGTAAATACCCAGGAAACAATTAATCTCGGGGCTAAAACCAATCATGTAGAAACAAAGAGAATTGAATTATACAACAAATCAACAAAACCAGGGAAAATCAACAAGATAGATAAACCCTTAGTCAGAATAACCAGAAGGCACAGAGAGAGTATCCAAAATAACAAAATCAGAAATGAAAAGAGAGACACAACAGAAACCAACCCCCCCCCAAAAAAAATCATCAGATCATAGTATCCAAGTTAAATCAGGACCAGATCATTTAAACAGTCCCATAACCCACAAAATACAAACGGAAGAAACACGACCAGATTCATTCTATGAAGCCACAATTACACTCATTCCTAACCACACAAAGAGCCAACAAGAAATAGAACTTCAAATCAATTTTACTTATGAATATTGATGCAAAAGTACTCAATAAAATTGTTGCAAAAAGAATCCAAGACCAATGTGTGTATACTTCAGTCCTTCTTAGAAGGGGAAGCAAACTACTCATAGTAGGATATATGGGGAAAATTATGGAGCAGAGACAGAAGGAAAGGCCATCCAGAGACTGCCCCACTTGGGGATCCATCCCATATACAAACATCAAACCCAGACACTATTTCTGATGCCATGAAGTGCTTACTGACAGGATTCTCATGTATCTGTCTCCTGAGAGGCTCTGCCATAGTCTGACAAAATCAGAAGTGGATGCTTGAAGCCAAACATTGGACTGAGCACAGGGATCCCAATGTAGAAGTTAGAGAAAGGGCTGAAGGAGCTGAAGGGGTTCACAACCCATAAAAAGAACAGCAATATCAACCAACCAGATTCCCAAGAGCTTCCAAGGAATAAACCACCAACCAAAGACTACACATGGAGGAACCCATGGCCCCAGCTGCATATGTAGCAGAGAATGGCATTGTCTGGCATCAATAAGAGAAGCCCTTGGTTCTAGGAAGGCTCAGTGTCCCAGTGTAGAAGAATGCCATGGTGGTGTGGTAGGAGTCAGTGGGTGGGAGGGGCCCACCCTCATAGAAGCAGGGGAAGGAGGATAGGATAGGAGTTTTCCAGAGGGAAAACTGGGAAAGGGTACTTACTTACATTTGAAATGTAAGTAAATAAAAGATAGAATTTAAAAAAAGAAAAAATAAACAGGCAAGGAAAACAAAAAAAAAAAAGCAGAATTTTTAAAAGAAGCAAAATAGCACAAGTAACACATACATTCACACACATAAACACACACATGCATAAACACTCTTTAATCTTCAATATCAAGACAATGCAATATTTTGGAGAATTGAATGTTAAAGTAAATATCATTTTTTTGTTTTACTTCGAGTTCTACTCAAAGCCACTTAAAATTATGAATATTAAGTCTGTGAGTATGACACCTCTTTCATGGAGTTTTGCCATGGTAAAAGCAGTAGCTATGACAAGAAGAGGAGACTGAAGAGTTGTTTGGTTTTAGTTGTTGTTGTTGATTTTTTTTTTTATTTAGGCAGGAGACAGTGAATCATGTTTCAACACCAATGGGAATGTTCTAGTTCAAAGAAAGAAATTGAAAATGAGATTCAAGACACAAATGGTAGGGGTGACCTTTGTTTGGATCTTGATCTCTTTAGCTTCAGCAACAGAAGGGACAGCAAAGCATTGATCCAGATTTAGAAAAGAGCTAAGTCCTTGCAGGGCTGGTCTGAAGATTCCAATGAGGTTCTTGGTCTATTGATAGCCATGTGGAAGGTTCTTAATGAATATTGTTACTCTGGTGGCCTGATAGTCAACCTGTCATGGAATTACCCTCTGTATTTTGTCCATACTCCTCAGTCTGACATTGTTCATCTCCTGTAACTATCTAGCTTTTATTCTGTCTTCTCCAAGAGACTTTTACTTTGTGAATGCCTATTTGCCCTGGAAGCCCCCCTATATGGCTCAGTTCACGCTACCTAATCACTACCAAACTCCTCTTCAGTTTCCTTGCAGGCTTCTCTCAGGTGATATCATTATATTGTCTTTTCAAATCCAACAGTCAATTTTTATATCTAGTTGATAATCATTATCCCACTATGTTTCCACTCCATCCTCTTGATTACACTCTACTTGCCTATTTTCTGTTCTTGTTAATTTTTCCTGCTGTTTCTGTCCTCTAGGAGATGTTTAAACAACATCCATTAGCAAATTTGTGCATGCTAAAAGGAGAGAAGAATTTCTAGAAGCATATGTGAAATTAAATTGTGAGCTAAGATGGAGTTTCTCCATTGTATTTGATAGTTCTATGTTGTGATGATAAAATAAAGTGACTCTGAGTAAAAATATTTTTTCAGACAGACATTCATGGGCATTGGTTCTATATTCTTTTTACTATGCTCTGCTGCAATAGCTCAAAAATCATGGACTTTTTTTGAATAAACTATAAAAGATTAGATTTAACAGTCAAATTATTATAGTTTGTCACATCTTCAACATTTTGGGCACTTCCTGAATCTTCAGGTTCTGAACATTTGAGGACATGTAATGAATAGCAGGGCAATATTTTACAAAATCTTTTGTGAAAATATGTGTGGGTTGATGTCTATATGCAACTGAGGGCAGGTACAAGATAAAGCAAGGTCTGTGACTGGGCAGTGAAAAAGAAAGGCGGGTGCAGAGTTTTTGAGAGGCAGGAGAGATAGGACAGAAGGAAGAAGATCCAAGATGGAAGAAGAGAAGGATGACCCAGATCGGTATGGCTTTAGATAGCCACAGGTAGCTATGATTATCTTATAAGGAATGGATTATTACAGGACAATTTTTCTTATCTAGGTGGGCAGTTTATATCAATATCAATTGGCTCTGAGTTTATTGTGTGGAAAATTTGTGGGGTGAGAATTTACTGATATAAATCTGATTGATAAATTACAAGCTTCAAGAATTTTGATTTTACAAAGTTACTGGAAATTGTGACTAAGAGAGTCTGCAGGAAGAGAGCCACAAGATAAGTGGTCACTGCTGGGGCTAGCCATGGTGGTGACATTGTTGCTGGGGCCTAGAGAGTAGCCAGTAGTAGCATACCATACATTTTACATTTTTTTACCATTTTTACATTTTATTGTTTTACATTTTTACCATCCCCATGTAAAATGTAACATTTTACATGTTTTATTATTTACTGCTACAAATATGTACTGTTACTGAGTTTTCAAAAAAAAAAAACTGAGATATTTTCTATTTTAGTTAGTGTTCTAGAAAGATGCTTAATACTGCACTTTTTTTTTGTACAAATGTGGCTTTAGTTTGGCTTTCCTGTATATGTAAATATGCTCACATTGTTGTGGGTATTAGTGATTTATTTTGAAAAATCCAAAATATTTAAAATTAGTTCACAAGTAATAAAATTGAAGACTAAGGAAAGAAATTACTGCCTGTACATCTGGTAAGTTGCTATATAGCCTTAGCTAAATAAGCTCAACATTTTGTACTGTCCTTTAAACAATATTAGTGACAAAACATGGACTAGATTTACATTTGTCTTCATTCCAGGAACCCATGTTGTGTTATATTGGAAATAACAGAATAACACTAAACCGACCAGAATTTTAGTACTAAGAAAACTCAAGTTCAGGTTAAATGGACTTTTTACAAATGTTGATCAAGTTCCTTTTGCTTCATCCTATTATCAAAATAATGCTAATGATGTCTCATAATTTGCTATGACAGTCATGATATATGGAGGGAGCCATACAAGTTATATGACACATAGGCTTAAGAAAAGACTCATATTCGAATAAACAAATTGTATTAATTAATTAAACCAAAGTAAGACCAGTTCTGTGGAACACAGTAGATAACCAAGATTTTATTGAGGAGAATGAAGAAGAATGGATAAATTGCTCAGCAAACATAAATAGAAAATAAGGTAGAAGTCAGATAGGATTTAATTTTCTCATGCATTGAAGGTCATAAATTCTTTTTGGTAAAATCTTTCCCTAAGTAAAGATTAAGCACAAATGGAATTATGTGATGTCTGCACCTTTGACTAAATCATTCTTTGTAAAATATTGTGAGAATAAATTAGATAACATAAAAACACTTTGAGGCTCTGTGTTTAATAGTCAAATAAAGGTAGATTAAATAAAGTTAAATATTTCTGCGGGACTTGGAGCTATTACTTTGCTGTTAGAAAAAAAATCTGCTCATAGCAGATTATGAATTATAATAATTCATACTTTAAAAATGCAATTGTCTTCCTGAGATGACTAGGTACATTGCAGGACACACTAGTAGCTACAGGTTTGAAGAAGGTAGATAACATGAAATAATGGTAGTTTAAAAATCATTAACTGGATAATGAAGACAAACAAACACGAGCAAAACTACATCCAAGTCTTCAGTAGAAATAGACTGTTACAGTTAATTAGCTTAAAACATAAATCAAGTCTCTCAAGTAAGAAGATATAAAGATACCCCAAAACAAAGCCAATCTTGACTCACTTTATTAAAAATTAGTAAAACAGACCAAGTACAAGTACATGGAAAATACATAAAATCTGAATGCATAAGTATTCATAAATTTCATGTCCTGGGAGTTTGCTTCTGTCTGTGTTCCTTCACATTTGTAAGATGAATCCTCCCTCCCCTGTTTGTTAGACTACTGGACTTACCCTTTTCATTAACATCTAAATTAAAGTTCTATGCTACATAATTAAAAATATATCTGGCAACTTTTTAATATCCCTTTTATTTCCTGGCTATTTTCCCTCTCCTGGTTTCTGAATCCCAACTTGTGGCTTATAGCAGTCCTGGAACCGTCATTACAGATAACAGTTATTTTTCTCTATCAGCTCACTCGAAGTCTAGCTACAACTACTCAGGATGACTCCTCAAGACATCACTAAAACTGTTTCTGCATAAAATGGACTTTCCACTAAAGGATGGCTTAATAGGAAGGAGACTGGTGCACTAGGGAAGTAACTGCTTGTAAACTGACTCTATGACATCAGTTCCTGCTAAGGTTCTGTTACAGTGCTGGTCGGTTGCCATGATTCTGGAGCCCATTCTTTCATGAATATCTTCCCATGGATATGTTCTTAGTTCTAACACTTGCTCCTTTCCTTGCCAGGAAAAACTTCAAAGTGTTGTTCACATATTAAGAAGAACACTTTACCTCACATTCATTTCAACTTCTACCCTCCGCTTATGCCTTATCCTTTACAATGAAAATGTTTGTAAATCTGTTTCCTTAAACAAATCAGCAAGTTTTGTTCTTCCCATCTAGACTACAGAATCAGTTGCAATTTTTAATCTAGCCTCATTTTGGTTATGAAATATTTATTTGAATACGAAGAATGTAAAGGTGAATGGATTTCTGAAAAGGCAGGAACTATAAGAAATAGTGCTATTTATGAATGATGTTACTTGGAAACTGATTCATCAAAACTATATTGTAATGTTTTTAAAGTGACACACACACACACACACACAGTTTCCATGTCAAGACAGATGTGAATAATTTTGTTCTGTATTTTTACTCAAATACTTAAGAGGATAAGGAAGATATGGTGCAGTATTGAGATGAACTTAGAAATAGAAATAGGCTGGGAAGATGACTCAGAAGTTATTAGTATTGACTGCTCTTCCAGAGGACAGGGGACTCAATTCCTGGCACCCACATATGGCTCACAATCATCTTCTAATTTCAGTTCCAAAGGTCTAATATCTGCTTCTGGGTTCTGCAGGCACCAGGAACATATATGGTGTAAAATACTCATAATCATAAAAGTTTAAAACAGTATTTTTAAAAAGGAAAACCGTTTTCTCTAGTAATCCTATGAGTTTTTAATCTGACATTTAGTGCCAGCATAGAAATGTACTGAGGGTAAAGATAAGGTCTGTTCAGATTAGTGTCAGAGAAGAATTTTAGCAGCCTAGTAACGTAGAGGCAGTAGAAATATTTTCAAATTCAATTGTGTTTTACAAAAGAAAAAAAATAATAAAAATATCCTTGACTACATGGTTGCCCAGTAATTAATATTATGAGTGCTTTAATAAAACCATATAATAGGATTTATTTGGCAATAAATAAAGAAGTCTGTTGCTCTCCTATGATAATAAACAAAGCGAATTATTTTAAAAGCCTATAAGACTCCTCTCTCTTCTTCTTTGATCCTAAATAAAGACAAAAGACTAAAGAGTGTGTGAAACTGATAACAGTTCTAAGCAGGAACAAAATGAAATATCTTAAAAGATGTTTTGTCTATAATCTCCCTATAATACATAGCGGAAAACAGTCCAAGTTAATTTCCAAATGTCAGCACAGGGAAAGCTGGGGAGAAAGAGCCTTCAGTAGCAGCAGAGAAATTATTTCAGCCGCCCCCACCCCCAGTTCAGCAGCATCACTGCTGTTGAAGAACAGTAAAGGAAAATTGTGAAAAGTAACAACTCCACTCGCCTTTCAGAAATAGGAAAGGCAAGAACTAATAAGGATCCCTTGACAAATTCCTAAGTCCTGTCTCTTCTCATAAATATACTAGTTTATTTAAGAGCATCTGTTATGATTTGTATCTGGTTGGCCCAGTGAGTAGCACTATTAGAAGGTATAATCCTGTTCAAGTAGGTGTAGCCTTGTTGGAATAAGTGTTTCACTGTGGGTGTGGGCTTTACGACCCTCATTCTAGTTGCCTGTAAGCCAGTATTCTGCTAGCAGTCTTCAGATAAAGATGTAGAACTCTCAGCAACTTCTGCACCATGCCTGTCTGAATGCTGCCATGTTCCATCCTTGATGATAATCGACTGAACCTCTGAACCTGTAAGCCAGACCCAATTATATGTTATCTTTATAAGAATTGTATTGGTAATGGTGTCTGTTCACAGCAGTAAAACTCAAAGACAACAACCAACACTTCTTGTATAAACTGTGAGTTATAGCGAAGTCAGACAGTGTTAGAAAATCTTCCAGTTCTTGCTAAAAGTTTCTGCTCTTCTTTGGATTTTAGAATCAGTCTTCCATGCCTAATCAGAGATTTCTTCGGACTACTATCCCCTGCCTCTCCAGAAACAGGGCAAACAAAACAAATACTGTGTGATTCGTGCACCCATTCTTACCATGAGCCAACCCTTGTTTGGACATGTCTAACAGAAGCTCTTAGTCATAATTTAATTTTCACAATTGTTTATCTGATTGACCTCTCTTCACAGTGACTAGATTACTATATTTTTCTTGTGCTACATCTATTCCCTCATTTCTTTATTCTGTGCTTGAGGAGTGGCACACTCATGATTTGAAACACATGTAGAGAATAGAAGAAATGTTGTGGACATCATTTCTCCTTCTACCATGTGGATTCAGGGAACTGAACTTAAATGACTAGTCTTGACAACAGATGTCTTTATTTACCAACCCATGCCATCGACCCTTCTCTTATTCTAATTTTAGAGGAGCCAAAATCTTTGTCTATCTGTTTCTCTGAGTGCTTACAGTTGAATACTGAGGTAGACTTTGAAATACAAAGTGTCATATTCATAATCATATAAAGATCACCTGCAAGTTGAAAGAACTGTTTCTAGCTCCCGATTAAAAGATTTGACCAATTCTTCTGTATTGCTCATTATTAGACTGCTTTAAAGTAAACTGGGCATGCTGGTGTCTGAGAAAAGTATTAAATTTGACATGCAGGGATGTTTTGGTTAAGTAACCTGTGAGATACAGGGTATATACTAAAGAGACAAATGACATTCTTTTAAAATATTTCTCTGTCCTTTGCTTTTTATCTTTAAAGAAATATAGTAAGTGACAAATACACAAAGAGGTTCATGTAACACTTCCCGTTAATTGTGAAAAACATAGAAGCTCTTCAAGTGCATTATCCGTCATCAGCATGAAGCCACTGTCCTTGAAAATATTTCAGAAAATAATTAAAATGAGAAAACCTCTTTATGGGGCTGGAGGTTGTAACTAGTGAATTAATTCAAATAATGCCATTCTCTTGGAGTGAACAAACATTTATAAAACCTACTGGCCCTTAATAAGACAAAAATATCCTGATATTGCCAAAAACATTTTTATTCAATGCTTGCTCTTTTTAAATTCCATTAACACTATCTTGACTACTCAGAGCAAAGTTATTAAGAAACAAAAGGCAGTTTCTTTCCCAGAGAGAATTTATATTTAATATTATCTTTTGAATATATGTGATATTTATGGAATTCAGTTAACAATAACTCTTAGGATAACAGTATTTGAGAGAATATTCATTGATTTTTGTATATAGTTCAATAAATGCTTGTTTTGATTTTTATTGTGTCTGAGTTGACAGCATTCTGACTATTGAGCATTCAATGGAGTAATATAGACAATACTCCTGTTATTATGAAGAATATATTACATCAAAGAACATAGACAATAAACAAAATAAGAATTAGGCAGTGGTAACAACTAGGCAGGAAAATAGACTAAGTTGAGGTCCTAGAAAATGATGTTACAATTCTAGATGTGATCAGGGAAGAATACTAGTTATACTACATTTAATATTAATAAAGAGTATTACTGGGGAATTTAGCTCAGTTGTTAGAGTGTTTACCTATCGATCATGCATGACCACTCCCAAGATTAATCCTTAATACTGCATAAAGACCACGCTTAGTAGTGCAAAGCCCTAATCCTAGCACTGGAGAAGTAGATCAGCTACATACTGAGATGGAGAGGTGGGAGTGAGAACGTGAAGGACAATTCAAAGGTTTTTAGACAACTAACATTTCTTTAAGAAACAATAATTATGTAACATTTACACATCAGTTTAGATTAGGGAAAGTGAAACAAAACTACTAAAGTATAGGCTCTCTGTGCCAAGAGCTCAGGGCTAAGTAGGGTACATATCTTGAGCATACTGGAATAGGACCCGGTGATAGGAGATGAGGGAAGATAAGAGTACTTGCTCAACAAGCTTTAGGACCTGAGCTCATATTCTTTTTTTTTCTTACAACTTTATTTTTAAAAAAGAGGAATACATATACAGATTTTAAAGGCATTTTGACATAACATTATATGAACATTTTTGTCAGTACTTAATTCTTTTAGAGGTTTGATAGCATGCATTGGAATCCCACTAGTTGCCATAATCATAAAGTACTTGTAGGAAAGAACGTAACATGGAGACAGATTTCTTGTTGAGTTTAGATTAAGCATAAATGATCTGTGAATACCAAAATTGCCACAAGGCTATTATCTTAGATCTTGGATTATTAGTGA
Organism: Micromys minutus; assembly: GCF_963924665.1. NCBI lineage: Eukaryota > Metazoa > Chordata > Mammalia > Rodentia > Muridae > Micromys > Micromys minutus. Next base: position 77,418,349 of record NC_137970.1, on the reverse strand, counting down.
TTTAAGGTCCAGGTGTACCACACTCTGAGAGGGTGCTAAACATTTATTTTTTTCCTAAGAAGGACTGAGGCTAACATTTTTTTGGCCTTTGTTTTTCTTGAACTTCATATGATCTGTGAGTTGTTTCTGGGGTGTTCAGAGCTTTCTGGGGTTAGTATCCAATTATCAGTGACTGCATATTATGTCTGTTCTTCTGTGACTGGGTTACCTCACACAGGATGATATTCCCTAGATGTACCCATTTTCTTAGGAATTTCATAAAGTCATTGTTTCTGATACCTGAGGAATACTCCATTGTGTAAATATACCACAATTTTTGTATCCATTCATCTACTGAAGGACATCTGGGTTCTTTACAGCTTCTGGCTATTATAAATAGGGTTGCTATGAACATTGTGGTGCATGTGTATTTATTGTAAGTTGGAGCATCTCTGGGGTATATGTCCAGAAGTGGAATAACTGTGTGTTCAGGTAGTACTATGTCCAACTTTCTGAGGAACCAGCAGACTGATTTCCAGAGCAGTTGTACCAGTTTACAACCCAACGAACAGTAGAGAAGTGTTCCTCTTTCTCCGCATGCTCGCCAGCATTTCCTGTCAACTGAGTTTTTGATCTTAGCCATTCTGACTGGTGTGAGGTGGAATCTCAGGGTTGTTTTGATTTGCATTTCCCTGATAACTAAGGATGTCTAGCACTTTCTTAGATGCTTCTCCACCATTCGATATTCCTCAATTGAGAATTTTTTATTTAGCTCTGTACCTGATTTTTTAATAAGATTGTTTGGTTCTCTGGTGTCTAACTTCTCCAGTTCTTTGTACACTTTGGATATTAGGCCTCTATCAGATGTGGGGTTGGTAAAGATCTTTTCCCAATCTGCTGGCTGCCGTTTTGGTTTCTTGACAGTGTCCTTAGCTTTACAGAAACTCTGGGATCTCAATAACTCCCATTTGTTGATATTTGACCTTGGAGGACAAGCCATTGGTGTTCTGTTCAGGAAATTTTCTCCTGTGCCTATGTGTTCTAAGGTTTTCCCTACTTTCTCTTCTAATAGTTTCACTGTACATGGTTTAATGTGGAGATCTTTGATCCACTGGCACTTGAGCTTTGTACAAAAAGATAAGAGAGGATATATTTTCATTCTTCTGCATGCTGAGTACCAGTTGGATAAACACCATTTGTTGAAGAGGTTGTCAGTTTTCCATTGAATGATTACAGCTCCTTTATCAAAAATCAAGTGACCATATGTGTGAGGGTTTGTTTTTGGATCTTCTATTCTATTCCACTGATCAACATGCCTATCTCTGTACCAGTACCATGAGGTTTTTAACACAATTGCCTTGTAAAATAGCTTGAGCTCAGGGATGGTAATTCCCGCAGATGTTTTCTTGTTGTTGAGGATGGATTTCGATATTCTAGGTTTTTTGTTATTCCAAATGAATTTGCACATTGCTCTTTTCAACTCTATGAAGAATTGGGTTGGAATTTTGATGGGGATTGCATTGAATCTGTAGATTGCTTTTGGTAAGATGGCAATTTTTAAAATGTATAATTCATTTTAGTGCTGGTTCTGTGGTCAGATATTGTATTAATTTAGTTTTGTCCTGGAATATCTTGGTCTCTCCATCTATGTTGATTGAGAGTTTTGCTGGGTATAGCAGCTTGGGCTAACACTTGTGTTCTCTTAGGGTCTGCATGATATCTGTCCAGGATCTTCTAGCTTTCATAGTCTCTGTTGAGAAATCAGGTGATTCTGATTGGTCTGCCTTTATATGTTACATGACCTTTTTCCCTTACTGCTTTTAATATTCTTTCTTTGTTTTGTTCACTTGACATTTTGACTATTATGTGTAGGGAGGAATTTCTTTTCTGGTCCACTCTATTTGGAGTTCTGTAGGCTTCTTTTATGTTCATGGTCATCTCATTCTCAAGGGTTGGTAAGTTTATTTTTCTACGATTTTTTATAGATATTTACTGTGCCTCTTAGTTGATATTCTTTACCCTCTTCTATTCCTATTATCCTTAGGTTCGGTCTTCTCATTGTGTCCTGGATCTCCTGGACATTTTGGGTTAGGAGCTTTTTGTTTTTGCATCTTCTCCAACTGTTTTGTCTATATTTTCAATGTTGTCTTCGCCCCCCCCCCCCCCGAGATTCTCTCTTCCATCTCTTGTAGTCTGTTGGAAATGCTTGCATATGTGACTCCTGATTTCTTTTTCCTTTTTCTTTTTTTTTCTTTTTTTGGTTTTCCACCTCCAGGGTTGTCTCTTTTAGTGTTTCCTGTATTGTTTTTATTTCCATTTTCAATTCCTTCATCTCTTTGATTCTGTTTTCCTGTATTTTTTTTTTTTTAGTATTTTCCATGTTTCCTCTTTAAAATATTCTATTTGTTTATGGTTGTCCTCCCGTACTTGTTTAAGGGAGTTATTCACGTTCTTCTCAAAGATCTCCATCATCATCTTGAGGTATGATTTCAGGTCTGAGTCTTATTTTACTGGTGTGTTTGGCATTCCACTGCTTGCTGTGATGGGAGAGCTGGGTTCTGGTGTTGCCAGGTTGTCTTTGTTTCCATTGCTTAGGTTCTTTTGCTTTCCTCTTGCCATCTTGTTGTCTGTGATTATATGTGATCTTGTTGTCAGTGATTGGTTCCTGTCTCTCTCATGGACCTGAGGTCAGTGCATTCTCACCAGGCCTGTGTTCCTGGATCTCATCTGTTCCAGGTGGCAAATGGCCTGAGCATTTTTGGTCTGTGCGCAAGGGCTTTCTGGGTGGATACTGAGTCCCTATGGCAAAATTCCTGCTCCCCTGAACCAACCAGATGGCTGTGTTTTCTGTGTGCTCTGCCTTGTCCTCTCTGTCCTTTGGCTACTCACAGCGCAATCTCACCAGGCCTGTGTCCCTGGATCTCCATTGTTCCAGGCAGCAAATGGCCTGAGCATTTGGAACTCATATTCTTTGAAGTCACTTAAAAAGTCACATGTGGTTGCATACATCTATAACCCAAACCCCTTTGGGAGTACAATCATGAACAACTGTCCCATTAACCATGCAACTACCACTTTAGGGAGTTCAGCTCCACCATCTCCACCCCTTGCAAAATGGGTTTGTTGACCCTTTAAAGCCTACACAGAGAGGAGGTAAGGGACACTGGGTACTATATGAGAAGCCCTTATCTCTCTTGGGTAAGGTTTTTCAGATGTAGCCAGTTGAGGGAGGATTACCTACAGCTTTTCAAGCAACCCCTCACCTCATCTCTACAAGGAAACCTGATGATAAACTATTTCTCTGGAAGAATCATGCCTTGGTTTGTTGTTGGAATCTTGAGAGGGGAAGCAAATATTTCTTAGTCTGCCCTGGAAAGGACTTTCAGCAAAAGGATGGCAAATGTCTTTGTACTCTCAGAAGGGCATGCAAACCTGTGTATACATTTGAACACACACCACAAACACACCTCTGAGGCTAATCTTGGGTAAAATGTTCACTATCTCTCATGTTCTGTTTAGAGGCAACTGCTTATCATCCATGAGATGAGAGAACTCTGATAAATCAAAGCCAAAAATTAAGAACCTTGTTTTGCCTATAAAAGTCCCTTCTTTCTTTCCTTAGTATTCTGGGGTATCATTTCAACTTTTCATTGTCTTTGTGTTTTTTTCTAAGCTCCCCATCGAGGTGGAGTGAGAGGATGTGTCAGAAATAAACAAGGCACTTAAAATTTAAACTCTGATTCATACAGATACAGTTGAGGATGCTGGCAGCTAACCATCAGACTGAACATGGGGACACCAATGAAGTAGCTAAAGAAAGGACTGAAGGAGCTGAAAGGCCTTGCAACCCTATGGGAAGAGCAACATTATCAACCAACCAAACCCTCCAGAACTTCCAGGAACTAAAACACCAACCATTGAGCACACATGGAGAGAGACCCATGGCTCTAGGTTCATGTGTAACAGATGATAGAATTGTTTGGCATCAATGGAAGAAGAGGCCTTTGATCCAGTGAAGGCTTGTTTTTCCCCGAGTAGGGGAATGCCAAGGTGCTGAGGTAGAGAGGGTGAGAGAATACCTTCAAGGAAGCAAGTGGAGGGGGAGAGCGGATGGGAGTGGGGGGAAATGGGATAAAATTTGAACTGTAAATACAGAAAATGTCCAGTAAAATAAAAAATAAGACTCTGTACAGAGTAAAAATCAGAATCTCGTTCTTTATGTTTTCTCATAGAATAATAAATAAATTATTCAGAAGCAGTTACTTTTGTTTTTTTTACAAATCTCTCCACCCTTATGGCTACTCAATCCCTTATGTTAACAAGCATTTTCATAACCTGGGTCCATGCATACTTCAAATTTATTTGGTAAAATATATTAATTTCCATATAGACTGCATGGGATTCTGTATCTAATTTACATAAAGCTTTTTTGTTGGTTGGTTTTGATTTTCTGAGACTATGCAGCCCTGTCCTGAAACTCATTTTGTAGACCAGGCTGGCTTTGAACTCATAGAGATTCACTTACCTCTGCCTCTCAAGTGTTGTTATTAAAGGTGTGTGTTACCACTCCCAATTTTAAAACTGTTCCTCATGGAAGATAAAAATGGACCTGATGAATGTAAATGATACAAATGACAAATCATGGATGAAATATGATTTGCCTCAGCTCCACAGCCCTTTGCATGTACCCATAATCCACAGTAACACAGAACTATCATTTCTGGTTCTGGTAAAGGAATAGGCACTAATAAGAGTAATCTCACTTATGTTGAAGGCTAGACCTTGCACTAGATGGCGTGAAAACCAACGCTGTAACTTGAGTATAGCTCAAGAGATTTTTGGAATGTTCACATAGTATTTTAAAAATAATTCAAGGCTATAAGGATGGCAATTATATTAAGATCAATGAGAAATGGCACAGCAATTTATTTTAAAAGTGTATCTTTTGGTTTTACAATATTGCTGACAAAGTTCCAATAATCGTAATAATATGAAAATAAATCAAGATGTAAGAGTGTGGATTTTAACATATTTAAATGCATATCTAGTGTCTTAGATATGGTTTCTATTTCTATAATAAATCATGACCATAGGCAACTTGGTAAGAAAATAGTTTATTTTACTTATACGTCTACATTACTATCTATTATAAAAGGAAGTCTGGACAGAAACATGGGAACGGGAATAGATGTAGAGTCTGTGGGGGAATCACCATTTACTGGGTTATTCTCCATGATTTCTTCATTATGCTTTCTTATAGTATCCAGTACCGCCTTCCTAGGGATGACACATCCTACAATGATCTATCTGGTCCCTCCTAAGTCAATCACCAACCAAAAATGCCTTAATGTGCATTTTTCTTAACTAATATTCTTTCTTCCCAGATATGTCTAAGTTTGTATTGATAAAAGCCAACCAGCACATCTAGTCACTTTTATATAACACTAAATTCTTGTACTCTTATAGAGAATTCATGAGAGAGTTGCTCTTTCTTTTCATATTTTTCTTTCCACCTTGTTAGTCACTGCAGTGATAGTCCCAAAACACTAGTCAGCATTGAGGTATATCTGCCCTTTATAATAGTTCCAAACCAGGGGTTATGTTCCTAACTCAAGAGTAGCAATAAGAGCAAATACCCACAGAGAGCATGGGTGCTAGAAATTGTGCTCAAATGCAGTAATGTTTAGCATTTCTTGGTTGCTTACTACCTGGTAGAAACAGAATTTTTCCTGTATTATGTGTTTGTGTTACTGAGACTTTATTTCTTTCTTTTTTTTTTTAAAGGTGTCTGTTTCTTTCTTTTTTAATGGGAAGCTACTTTTTGTTTCTTGTTTTCCATCAACTTTTTTTTCTTACAACTTTATTTATAAAAGAGAGATACGTGTACAGATTTTAAAAGCATTTTGTCATAACCCTATATGAATATATTTTTGTCAGTACTCAATTTTTTTTAGGGGTTTGATAGCATGCATTGAAATCCCACTAGTTACTTTACTGAGACTTTCACATGAAATTCCAATGCTATCAATCCTTGTTTTATAGATGCAGAACAATCTGGTCCCATTGGGTAATGGCATCTGGTGGTCACTCGGTAACTCCCTCATCCATTTTGTCAGGAAATGTTTGTTATAGCAAGGGAAGAAGAATGACACTAAGTGAACTGTTTGTATTAATTCCTATAAAATCCACAAAAGCATTGTGAATCAGAAACTAGTTCTTCCAATGTATGGAGAAAGAAAATACATTTTCATTGGATTAGAGACCCATAGAAGTGAAAAAGGCAGAACCTCACATACTCAGGTTTATTTAACTGTACATATTTGTCCTGTGTATTCAGAAGATGCTATTTTATCTGTTGCATTCATTAGGCAAACCAAATATCCTCCTTAAGAATTCCTTGAGTTAGAAGGATTTTCTATTCAAAGTTTACTTGAATCCTAACCAGAAATTGCTTTATATTAAGAAAAAGAGTATACTCAAATTCCGCAATTAGATTTGAACACGAGGATAAGGTTAGACAAAAATTGTTACCAGTTTTTTTTTTTTAATTTCTAGTTCATCTTTTAAAAAATAGGAACTTTTACTATTAGTGTGTGGCTGACTTGGGGGAATTCCCAAGAATATTTTTAGCAGAGAGTAAGACATTCTCTTGTTATTCTTTAACTATTTATTATGTTTCAAGAACAGGGCATCTATTACCTACTGATTTTGAGGGTTGGATATTTCTCTCATAACAGATGGTCTTTTGTTCATGTCTTGATTTCTCTGACTTTCTAATTGCTAATATATGTGCTACTACTAATTATACCTTAGCACTAACCCCACTCCAATGAGAAGGCACTTATGGTTGTTTTTTTTTTTTTTTTTTTTTTTTTTTTTTTTTTTTTTTTTTTTTTTTTTTTTTTTACAGCTAGTGCTTCCATTTTTATAGCTTTCCCTGTGAACCAGTTTTCAGGCAATGCATAAGATTTCACACAAAGGTTGAAGGTACAGTTATTTCCCTATTGTTTTGAACAAAAGATAAGCACTTAGACATTCGATAAGGGAAGGTAAGAAAACAGAATGAAAATTATTAGTCAATAGCATGAAGCGCACTGCTGGAGAATAGAGCTATCCATTCCCAGGGTACTCACTTCCATACTTGAAATCTCTCTCTGCATGCCTGGCCAGTAACCAACCAGCCCTGACTTATACATGACTAAAAATAAGGAGCTATAAATAAAACAGTTGGCCTGGTGCCTGGACATAGAATAAATGTAAGCCCTTAAGAAATGTAACAATTGTGACTAAAGTGATTGCCTGTTCTTCAGAGGGACACAGCAGCACCTGGTAATCTGTAGTCATACCACATGGAGAGGCTTCAATCTCATTCTAGGTTACTCCCTGTGCGTAAAATCAATGGCTACACAGGGGACAGAAGAAACCCATATTTTGATGGCATTTGTTGAAAATAGAAAAATGAGGGCCCTTGATTAACTTCTTAGTAACAAAAAGTGAGTTAGTGCAGGAACCTCCAATAACACACATTTTCTTCACAATTCTTTTGTGTTTCCCATTCCTGGAAGTTTAAAATTCTTCAGTCTATGAATGTCCATGAATACCTTATTTTATTTCAATCTCTCCATGATACTATTAGTTATAATTGTTATCTCTACCTTTTAAGCGATAAAACTGAGACTCAGCTAGGCAACTTTACATCAAATTTTCTAAACCACGTAATTCCAAAACTAGAGCCCAAAGTTTAAATAGAGTACTATCTGACCACATTGGGGTGTGTGTGTGTGTGTGTGTGCGTGTGTGTGTGTGTGTCTGTGTGTGATTATGGAGTAAGTATAGCTGGGTTATGTGCACAAAACTGTATATAGAGTAGAAGACAGATAGCAAGGAGGAAAGATTACAGAAGGGCTACAAAATGACTTTTTTATGAAAGGAAAAGAGGATGCAGAGCAGAATAACCACACACACATAAAGACTTTGGGTAACAAGGAAACATGATGTTTTCATTTATGACTAGACTGTAAGAAGCAAAGGAGAGGGCATAGGAAGATGTGCATAAGGATGAACAGAGTAGAAGCATCTAAAAGTACTCCGAAAGGCTAATTTCTTAGGGGTGATAGAAAGCTGTGTGTATCTTAAATCTCCCAGTCAATTTAAATTGGCTTTTAAAGAAATGGCTCCTAAAAATGAAAACACATTACCCAAAGACTGACTTTAATGGCCAGCATGGCAGGTATAGGATTGGGGGATGGAGCGTATACATTTGGTCCAGACACATCTCTTGATAACCCTTTTGCATCATACTGTAGAGCCTGCTTAAGTATAGACAGAGGGTGTTCTTCTTAGCTGTAGATACAAGCTGTCATTATTTGTTGGAACATATGAAATGTTCAGGTCTCAGTCAGTTCCTTCAAATCTTCTTTTCTATAGCGTCTTCCTTTGGCCTGGTATTTTAGTTCCTGTTTTTCTTCTTGTTGTTTTCATTATCAGATACACTCTATTTCCTTCCCTCATTCTCTCTCAATTGTTTCGATTTCCTTGGCTCTGACTCCCTCCCCATTTGCCATAATTGCATGTTTTAGTATACATGTAATATATACTCTGTTATGCCACCTCTTTTATTTGCAATGTCCTTTTAGCAATACATTAACTGTAAACTGAAGGCTTTGTGCCCCTTGATTTATAGAACTTCACTTTCTGATATTTGAAAAGGCTATTTTCTCTTAGGAACCAAGTCAGAAACTTAATGGTGTCATTGCTGGGTTTTCAGGTTATCTCCTTTTCTGTATTAACAAAATTCTTACCATTTTTAACCACTGAGCAACCTTAAAGTAGCAGCAACCTTTATTTTTTAAATTCCTGTCTTATGATTTGGGTTTGCCATTTCTTCACAGATATTCTTCCAACATTTCTTAAAGAACATCATCTTGGAAGACACTCAATTCCTAGATAAGACTTAAGAGCAATCAACATTCTAGCATTCTCATGCAGGTTATAGAAATACCCAGTGTGTATGGCTTACTATGCAAGGTTCGTTAAGTAATATCAAATTAGACAAGGAAGTTATGCTCTGTGTTTAAGTTGTGTACAATCTTATTGAGAAGACAAAAAAAAATAAATGTACCAATTAAAAACAAAGCAATATGTACTGACACATTAATAGCATACTATGAGATAATATATAAGAAAAGTCATCTTGGAAATTTTTATAAAAGAGATGTGGCTTTAGCTGGGCCTTGAATAATGATGATTCTTGATGTGAAAAACAAGAAAACAGTGTGTATTTCAAAGGGAAAACATTAAAAAGAAATGAATAAATAAAGGAAGAATTAGGACTGAGAATTTTAGGCAGAAGCCCTTAACTGCATGCTGTCAGCTTCAAATATATTTGTTACCTTTCTGACACATCTTCATTCAAGATCTCCCCTTCAGGTATCCAAAGTGATACATTCCAGTTTTGGTCTCATAGCAATATCACTAACAAAGTAACATCCTCAACGTTTTCCTACTTCCTCTAGTCATTAGTATACGGTTTTAAACAAACAGCTTTTAAAATATTAATTTGAATCATATAGAAAATTTTGTTTCAGAGCTGGGACAATGCCATAGACCCATGCTACATTTGAACTTTATGTTTTTTCCCTAATTTTCTATATATATTTTTGATTATGTAATTTACAGTAAATTATAATTAAATTATATATATTAGGACTTAGGCTATAACATAACAGTAACTGCTCAGCAGCAAGCCCAGAATCTCTGGAAAGCCATTTGGAAACATGTCTTGAAACACTCATGAAGACGTGAGACTAGATATATCTAGGATAAAGCTATACAAATGATTTTTGCTGAGCTTTCCTATTTAAAGAAACTTCCATCTAGGATATTATTATAGTGAAGGAAATGGCCAATTACTACAGTAGTCCATTAGACACTAATACTAACACTAAATTAGCATCCTTGTGACTCTAATTGGCAAATGAAAAGTTCTAGTAAAAGGAAATGAATGATGATTTGAAAAATCAAATGTGCACCTTTGAATAATATAATCTCTTATCACCATAACAGTCCTAAAAATGGGGAGCTTAAAATCCATCTCAGAATGGGAATAAAACTCTTGGAACAAAGTAGGGAATCAAACAGTTACAAATGTACTACTGCCAAGGTGCCAAGTTATGACTTTGAAAGAACTTGTATTTATTTTACCTCCAATTGGCATTTCTGGGCTAATAGGATATACTGTAACTTTTAGGGAAACCAGTCAAGTATGTAATTCCTTAGTTAACTCTTGAGACCCACCATTACTTAAAACAAATTGGCTGAAAACAAAAACACAAAATACAACTCCTTGCATAAAAGGTGACAAAAGAAATGGAAATCACTTACCAATGCAAGACAATAAAATACTGTGTGGTTAGAGAGTATAAATTAAACGAATAGTACTGATAATTTCCTCAAAGGGTTGGCCCCCAAAGCTAAGATTTTTAAGGGTAGATAAAAATTTTTGTTAGAACATGGTAATTATCCAACTTACTCACAAGAAAAACGCTCCATTTAAAGCAATATTGGTAAGTTACATATACAAAGCAGTATTTTAAAGTAATAAAAACTAGATTTTTCTATCATTTTATGGCTATATGTAAAGAGTCTCCAAGAGCCAAACCATATTGACTAGTTCTTATTACTCAAAACGTTTTCACTGCTAAACACATAACTGATAACGTCTCTGGCTTGAAAGCATACATAATAGATTCTGCTTCATCTGTGCCATCTACAGCATTGAGTAAAATGGTGCCAGACTTCATCTTCCAAACTCAATGTGGGTGACGAGTTGTACTGGCTGGTTTTGTGTCAACTTGACACAACCAGGAGTTATCACAGAGAAAAGAGCCTCAGTTGAAGAAATACCTCCATGAGATCCAGATCTAAGGCATTTTCTCAACTAGTGAACAAGGGGGGAGGGCCCAGCCCATTGTGGGTGGTACCATCCCTGGGCTGGTAGACCTGGGTTCTATAAGAAAGCAGGCTGAGCAACCCAGGGGAAGCAAGTCAGTAAGTGACATCCCTCCATGGCCTCTGCATCAGCTCCTGCTTCCTGACCTTCCAGTTCTTACTTCCTCTGGTAATAAACAGCAATGTGGAAGTGTAAGCTGAATAAACCCTCTCCTCCCCAACTTGCTTCTTGGTCATGGTGCTTTGTGCAGGAATAGAAACCCTGACTAGGACACCAGTGATATTTCTTTACATGTATGATATAAACACCACTGTTTGCTTTGGGATCAGTTCTATCTAAAACAAAATTGTGAAACAGGCTATGTATGTATTTTACTTTACAGTCCATGTTGTAGCCCCACTTACCTGCACTAAAGACCTTAGACTCACGTTTTTTTCATCTTTACTCCTTTATAAAATTGGTCCAGACATTTCACTCACAGTGAGCTATCACTGATGAATGAGTAGTCAATGTGGAAGAAGGTTTGGTATACTAGAGAATAATTCCTTCACTTTCAGATCATTGAATTTTATGTGCTAGTTGGCAGGCAGAAGTTATGGAAGAATAGAAAGTATTTGAGCATTCCTGATGCTATTATTTGTACTATATATAGTCTATCTCTTCCCTACACAAGCTGCATTTCCAACAGAAGGAAATATAGTTACTGTAGTATAAGTGGGCATCAGAGCTAGAGAAAAATACATAAAAACTGCACAGTAGTTCAGTAAACAATAAGTACAAAATGTCTCCTTTGGAAAGAAATTGCCAATAAATGAATTTGTGGACCTAGAAAAGATGATTTTCCTCATTTATTGGAAAGTACAGACACCACTGAAAGTTGGGGTTGTTCTGATTAACTACCTCATTATTAGGGAACAACCCAGTCAATTTTCAGCATTCCAGATTTGCCTCTGTAGTTTTTGTCTTTCTGATAATTTTCCTCTCACTTATTTCAGATGACTAGATTTAGAAGTATATCTACATTTTCAGTTTGAATTCCCATTGAGATTCTCTCCAAATTACTCATTGAGACACTGCATTTCAAGACCATAATTATGTACTAAGTAAGCATTGTATCCTCTTCAAAACAAAAAAAGAACAATAGCAACAACAAAAACAAAAGCAGGAGCAGAGTTCTACTGTGTGTGGTCCTATGCTTGGCATGACTCATTTTCCATTGACACCAGTGAATTTTATGACTAGACTCTTAGCACCCAAAGAGATTGTTATGTTTGAATGTGGTCAAATTTATAATGTATACCTTATATATTCATGTCCCAATTCTAATCCTATGGAGGAGCTATTCTTTCTAATTTCCTCCAAAGTCTGAATGATGGTTTAATAAATACTGAGCAATTCTCATTAAGCATGAGGCTTCTATATAGTTATTTTCTGTAATTCAATACAAGTCATTTGACTCATTTTATTTTTATACACCCTTCATCCAGCTTTGTACTTGTTTCAGCATCTAACTATGCCTTTCGACTATTGGAGAATAAGGATACATGTTTCTGGCATGGGTAAAAGTTAGTTATCAAATTAAAATACAGAATTAGAAAGGTATTGGCCAGCTAGACTGCTTTTAACTGGCAGCTGTCATCTTGACAAGGGACTGTGGTTGGGTTAACTAGATTTAGGATTGACTAGTTAAGGGTAGTTACATAATTATAGGTAGATTGAGGCATAATCATTGTGGATCCTGGTTCTAAATACATTACTCCAAGCCACACAAAGCCACCTTTTTCCTATAGAAAAGGAACAAAGACTTTACTTTCCCTAGTTCTAGTGTGGTAAAAATAGTAGTGGTAGAAAGGAATTTCAATCTCAAAATAAAAAAAATATTCTTGGCTCAGTGTTGAAGACAGTGGACCTCAGGGTTACAGTGAACTTAAACAGCCAATAATTGGTTAACTCATTAGTAATTCTGTGGAATTTATTCTTAGACACTTAGAGTAATTTAACTTCGGATTCCTTCCATGGGGTTTAGAATGCTAAAACTAATCATACATATCTTTCTTGAAATGTCAGAACAACACAGTTATCTTCTGACAATTATGTAAAAGAAACTGTCACTAATTAGTTTACTAAAACACACATTTTAAGGTGATAAGAAACATCCAGCATTTAATCCTCTATGAATAGTTAATTTCTACACACACTCTCTCTTTCTCTCTCTCTCTCTCTCTCTCTCTCTCTCTCTCTCTCTCTCTCTCTCTCTCACACACACACACACACACACACACACACATGCACACGTACACATACATGCACAGTTTATTTGCCAAGTATTGTGAATTTTTGTAGGATGTTTGTCCTCAGTTACTCATTGAGGCCTGAATAATAAGAGTATTTAAAAAATCTTATTCCAAATATTCTTATATTTTGTGTAGTAGTTCTGGTCAAAGTTCAAAAAGTAATAATGACACAAATGTCCAGTAAGAGGAAAATTCTCCTTGAAGTGAGAAAGATTAATTACAACTGATAATTAGATTAACAAATGATGGTAACACATAATTCAATTTTATTAAATTTTGAAGTACAGTTTTTTAGAGTGCCAATATAGCAAAAATCCACATTAAAGAAAGATAAAAACTTTATATATATATATATATATATATATATATATATATATATATATATATATATATATATACATATGTACATAATTTATAAATATATTTATGCATATATTTGTCTAGAGGGACTATTTCTGTGTCAAAACTCTGTTACTTAAAGAAAATAATACTGTAATTCTTTTTGTTTTTTTTTTTTTCTTACAACTTCATTTATAAAAATAGAGATACAGGTACAGACTTTGAAAGCCATTTTGGCATAAAACTGTAGGAATTTATTTTGTCAACACTGTAATTCTTGATACTTGAGAGAAACCATATATGATGTCAGATTAGATAACATAGGCTGAAAAGGCTATGAAGCATACCAAAGATTTTTGATAAAAATAACAGAGAAAATCTAGATCATTAAGTGCTATTTTTTGAGTAATTTAATGACTATTATTTATGATTAACAATTCACAAATGTAGCTCAATCTATAGAAGTAAGAGAAAAACAAAAAAAGAATAAAGGAAAAAACTTGTTTAAAGGTGGATTAGTAAAGTAAAAAATACAATAATATACATCAAATAACATATATATCTCACTCAAATTTACTCTATATTGACTAAGTCTGTGATGGGGCTTGAGATTCTGCAGTTATTAATTCCAATTGATTTTCACAATGTTGGTAAATGAAACATAGACAAAGACATGTTTACAGAAAAAGGGAGGATTATTTTTAATAAAAGATTTTCTATTAGCATATACTTATTGTACACAGCAATGTGTTTCACTGTGATGCTTTACTACATTCATATATAATGTGCTTCATTGAGTAATCTGAGTTTCTGATTAACTACAGTATTCAGTTTCACATTAAATTCATTAAAACTTTATTTAGTACTGTCTAGTTTAAGGCAATGTAAGAAGCTACCTAAAGTAAAATCTCTGTCTCCTAATTCAGTTTACAATCTAGCTAGAACGTCAGTATTTTGCAAGTGAATTTCCACAAGACCACACAAATAGTTCTTCATGCTCAGGTCTACATAAATCTTTGTGCAATGCGGTATTTAAATAACATTTTTAAGAAGAACGCAAAAGGAAGTTATACTGAGAAAGGAAGAGCAAACACTGAGGGAGTAAGCATACAGCATACATGGGTGACTTAATTTCACATTCTGAAACTATTTCACAGGTGATGTTTTCCCATTAACATTAAACAAAGCAACTTTCCTCCCTCACCTCATGGAGGGGCAGACACATTTTAACCTTGTACTAAATGTGTAAATTGAATCTCGATACGATCATCTCACACTCTGCACATGAACCTTCACAACAAGTGAAACAGGAGTATGATGAATCCCATTGTGAAGCAAGTTTGAGTAATATCCAGGGACTAGAGGTACTACAGAAGTGTTATTAAAAGGAGGAGAAATAAGACTTAGGGTCTCCTCAGATTTTCATCCTTCAACAAATTTTTAACTTTTCATGTAGATATAATTTAATGAAAATAAAGTTATATATCTGAAAGTTAAACTGCACATGCTTCTCATTTTTTTGTTTACCCTTAGTTCCATTTTCAGTGTTAAAAATTGGTAGGATCCTAATAAGAATGACATTATATTGCTGAAATCAGAGAGCAGGACACTTGCTTTTTCTACACATTCAAAATGTTCTTACCTCAATTCTTATTTTTGTTGCACCATAAAACTTCAACATTTACTTCTTGAATTGTAAAAATACTTTAAAAATAATTGTTACTTTCATAGTAGTGTCATTCACTTTTTAAAAATATGACTGAAATAAAGCTTTGAAAATATACCTCCCTTGACTGATATTTTCTCTAGTTTTTAATCTGTTTATTCCGGACATTCATTTTTTTTCAAATCTAGATCTACATCTAGATCCCCTCCATGATGAATTGAGGCATTAAAATGCCTCACTCGGAAAGCTATGTGTGCTGAAAATAGGTTATCAAGACATTCACCAAGAAATTATATTGTTTTCCCTTTCAGGTATTCAATAAATTTTCTGAAAGCATACCTATTTTAAACCAATTACTTTATTTATCATCTATCTATTAACCAATTTATCTATCTATTATGTATCTGATAGGGTGAGAGAAAGAGTGTGTGAATGCCTCTGTGTCTATAGGCATGTGTATCATGGTAGAAGTTGGAGTAAAACGTTTTTGGGAGCTGGTTTTCTCTTTCCACCTCATTTTGTGGCATATACTATTCTGTACTTTTTGTTTCTACATTACATATTCCATGCTACCTTGGCTTACAAGCTTCCAGGATATTTTCTTTACCTCCAAACTCACAAAATGAATGCTATGATTACAAATGTGCAATATGAAATCAAAGGCCTGATACCTGTCCAAATGCTATAGCCTGCTTCCTTCCCAGGAGGTCCTTGCTAACCAAAGACACAGATGAGAATCTCATCCAAATGCACAGGCCAGCTGGTACATCCAAATATCTCAGCTGACTCAAGACCTATCCCCTACCCTCCAGCTCCACCTTCCTTCCAGCACACTTCCCCACCTGGGCCAAATCAGTTGCCTGATAACCTACCCAAGCAATATAGCCTATGAGTCTTCCAGGAGTTCCACAGTAACCAAGGGTACAGTAGGTATGCAGTAACCAGGGATCCAGGAGGCCTGACCTAACCTGAGACACAGAAGGCCCACCATAACCAGAGACAACAATGGATGCCTCCAAGGAGACCAGCTCTAACTCAAGTCAAAGAAGTTTACCTGCCTCCAAGGAGGTCATACAAGTCAGAGACAACAAGGTCAGTTAACAACAGTGAGAACCAGATGGCCAGAAGCAAGTGCAAGATATATGGGACAGAAACCAATGCAATTTGCCACCATTGAAACCAAGTTCTCCCACCACAGCAAGCACTGGATACCCTAACATGCCTGAGAAGCAAGATAATGACCTAAAATTCCAGCTAATGAAGATGATAAAGGCCTTTAAGGATGATATAAATAACTCCCTTTTAAAATACTGAAAAACATAGGCAAACAGGTAGAAGTCCTTAAAGAAGAAACAAATAAATCCCTTAAAGAAATACAGGAAAATTCAATCAAGTAGACATAGGAATTGAACAAAATAGTCTAAATCCTTTGACACTTAAAGGCTCCAATTCCTAACCCTAACTTGAGAGTGATCAAATTGTGAAAGAGTTAAAATTTCAAGTCAGCTCCCACTAACTCTGCTTTAAAGACAAGTATGCTTCAAGGCTAAAAACAAAATAACTTGTTTAAAGAAATGGCCCAAACCCAGACTGGCTAGACTAGATAAGGTCTGGGCTGGCCTTGCAGTCCTGAGAAAAACTAGTATGAAGGTCAGTGTACCCCAAAACAGAGTGGTCTAGAGTTGAATCATATCCAAAAACAGACAGAGAATGCCAATTTGAATAAACCAATAAAATTATTATATGCTTGTTGCTAACTGCTTATGTAATTTTCCCTACAAATATGTCCCTCTAATTGAGTTCAGGCTCAATGTCTCTGTCTCCTGCGTGAGATATGTATCAGCCCGGAGCTCCGTCATTAAACTACCTCATGCTTTTGCAGCAAGAAGCTCTCTTGCATTTCATTGGCTAACCCCAAGTGGGGGTCCCCGAAAGGGGGTCCTACAATTGCAAAGTGAAGTTTTAAGGGCAAAAACAAAATGAAGAGTAGTTCTTGTAAAGTCAAATCCAGAAGAGGGAATTCTGATGCCTTTGACATGTTTGGAAGCATTTGGAACAACAATAAAATTCAGCATCTATATTTCATGCAATAATTAAGTGTTCCGAATTTCTACCACAATTTCTGTCAGCTATTTGATGTTCAGATTTCATTCATTTTTACTAACTACTGACAGCATCATAGAGTAATAAAAATAAAGACCATACTGAGTGATGATTTTAGAACAGGTGTGTAATCTACTGAAATGAAGGCACCAAAGAAGTGGTACTTTAAGTATAATCTTAGGCGATTTTTCCTATTCAACATGAATATAAAAGCCAATCGACTAGATTTAAATGCCATGACAACTGGGAAAAATGAGGAATATTTAAAAAGTCTACTAATCTTATCTCCCTGTTGTGACCAAAACCTTCATCTTAATTATTCACTTGGCTTTATCACTAATTTCAATGACTTTCTGTGACATGCAAAATCCTTAAATGTTCCACAAAGAAAGCATCACAACATTACAGATAAAATAATATTATGATGGGACCTCCATTCTTAGGTTATAAAATTGTGTTCTTAATCTATAACATTAAGAACATATTTTCTTTTTCTTCAAGTCATCTTTCTTTCTTTAGAATACTGTGCTTTTATTAAGATCTTAATTCACAGGATCTCATCAGGAAAAAAAATCATCTTTTTGGTACAATGTTAATACATAATAACATTAGTGTGGGGGGGTACTGTAGACTTTGATATAGGGCCACTGACAATCTGCATTCTAGGAAGGAAAATATTATATGTAAACAAGATAGATGCCACTCCAAAAATAAAGTTTATGATTGTTTTCCCCAGAGAGTTCATAGACCATCTTTTACAAAACTTAGAATATTGAATTCTTTCTGACTTCAAAAGGGTTTCTAAGACTTCACTCCCAGATCAAGGGGAAATTTCAAATTATGTAAGGCACAACTTCCAGATCACAAAAGGCATTATTTAAGTGGAATTTGTGTCTGCCTATGATTCAGAAAGCAAAATTGTGAAACGGATGGGCTTTTTCAAGGCACCTTACTACAGCAGCTCTTTTCATTCTCCCCCTTTGTCAGGCTTATCTTTACTTTACACTCAAACTTGTGCTGTGATCGTTTCCTGTCTCCCTGTAAACTTGATGTTTTATTCCTTGAATATCTCTCCTTTTTGTCCTGCATGCTTTTTGCATATAGCACTTTAGACATAGAAGGCCTCTTTAGCTCCTATTATTTTTATTGGTGGATGACAGACAGAACTTTTAGGACTCTATTGAAGGATCTTTAATGCTTTGCATTTCTATTCTCCAACGTTTCCTGCTTGTACCCATTCAATTTCACACAGCTCTTGCTGCAATCTTCCCAAATTCGTTCTGCAGAAATGCATCACTTTTATTTTTACCTCTTTTGCTTTCACTTTGTTCCCAATTACCAACCTAACTAGGTCCTGACTTCTGCCAACTTTAGGAATTCCCTTACCTTTCACATCATCTTTTACTCTTTTGATATGCAAACCTGACTCTCTGAATTACATTTGCTTTCTTTCACACCTTTACTTACTGTGTAATAAGATGAGTCCTTTACCATGCCCCTGTCACCTCCATTGCTGGATGTACCCATTAAGCCCCCAAAGTTAGAACAATCATCAATTGACACCTAAAAGTGTTCACAAGATATTTCAGACAAGTACAAAATTTTCAAATATTAAAACAAAAAAATAAAACGGTTCCCAATTTACTCATTCAGTTTATTTTTTTCTATGAATCATTACTTATAAAATACCTTTCTTTTGGCTTGTCTATTACAAATTACTTAATTTCTATTATCTCAGTTTGATTTGGGTGTTATTGATTTTATCTTCTCTTGGTCAGAATGGTTGGTGTAGACACCTTAAAATAGAGACAAGGTGGTCCTATCTAAATGATGAAACATGAGAGTCCTCCCAAAGACGATCCTTCTCATCCTGACATGTATTTTTTTTTAAGTGAGTAAAATGAAAGATCTCAGCTCTCTTATAACTGGTGACATTTAAGTACAGCAAAGCATCTACAAACAAATAAACAAAAAGACTAAATTAGCAGTCTGTAGGTAAGATCAGAGAGGGTATGTCTAGAGCACTGGAAACTTGATAGTTAATCTAAATGCTTGGATCACAGCAGAAGGTTATGCTAGGGAGTCTAATCACATAGGCAAGTGGCATCGAGAAAATTCAGTGTTAAGTAACAAGACACTCAAGACAGAGGCACTACTGATTGTTAGTGTCACCCTGAAGCAGCAGATCACTTGACAGTTTGAGAGAGAATCAGGTAAAATGCAGGGAGAGCAAAAAGCACAAAAAGAAAACTGGTTCTCTTCAATAGCAAGTGTGTTTTTCATTGAACCATCTTCCTAGCTCCTATCATATTATTTTTTACTCTTAGTATGATGTAGACATTGGTAAGAACATTGATTCTCGAGACAAATAATAGTATAATGAGTACTTGGGGACCTCCAGAAAAATTTGAGATTCATATGATGTTAAGAGATTGTAAGCTAGACTTGCCAGGGCACTTTCTGTTCTTAACCTATTCTTACACTGTTCCAACTGTCCAAAATACTTTTCTATTTTCCATTCGATGTGCTAAACAGAAGCTGTTTAGAAAACTTATCTTCCTCCCTCCCCTTTAGCCATTAATTACTAATATTTTCTCAGCTAAGGATGAGACTCTATGAGCCCTTTGCCATTTGTGCTGGGATTTTGGTTGGCCTGATCTTGTGTAAGTCTTGTACGTACAGTTTACGGTGCTATGAATTTACATGTGTGAGCAAATGTTTATCTGTGGATGTTTACTCCCTCTGGCTCTTATAATCTTCCTATCCCCTATTCCAGGATAAAGTCCGAGCCTTGAGGCAAGGTATGATTTAGTTATTCTACTAGAACTAAGTACTCTAGTCTCTAATTTTCTGCCTGTCAATCAGTTTCAGGTTTCTGAATTAAGTGACCTATAAAACAGAAAGAAACTTCTTTGACTTGGTTTGAAAGACACAGTAGGAGTAAATGTTTGGCTTTAGAATGAGAAGGGACTGAGGTGAATATTTTACATATCAAAGCAGACCTGGCCTACAGCTCCTCACAGAAGGCCTCAGTCCCTACCTACCACACCCTTCCCTCAACCTGAATTTCCAAGCCACTGCCTTTCCCCCAAAACTCTTCCCTATATAAAACAGATATTTTGTGCACTCTGTCTCTCATTCTTTCTTCTTCTCTCCCCCTCCTTTTTCTCCCTCTTCCTCTTCTCTTCCTCCCTGCCTTCCCCTTCTCTATGTATGCACTTTCTTTTTCTTTCTTTCTTTCTTTCTTTCTTTCTTTCTTTCTTCTTTCTTTCTTTCTTTCTTTCTTTCTTTCTTCTTTCTTTCTTCTTTCTTTCTTTCTTTCTTTCTTTTTTCTTTCTTTCTTTATTTCTTTCTTTTTCTTCCTTCCTTCCTTCCTTCCTTTCTTCTTCCTTCCTTCCTTCCTTCCTTCCTTCCTTCCTTTCTTTCTTTCTTTCTTTCTTTCTTTCTTTCTTTCTCTCTTTCTTTCTTTCTTCCTCCCCTCCCCCTATTTCCCTCCTTTTCCCTTGCCTTTTTCCTCAGGTCCTGTGAACTTGCCTGCCAAAGAGTAACTTCCAAATAAACCTGACTTTAATATATTCTAATCTGGCTTGAATTGGCTCATTTTACAGGTGGAGAAATAACCTATCAGTTTTAATACTGTGTCCATTTAATTGAAAAACAGTCTCTGCACTAGAGCTATTACATAGTTAATTATCAATTTCTGGTCCAGTTGCTAGGTGTTTGTTTATTAAAAAAAAAAACATGAAATTGCAATGGAAATGTGAAAGGATAGGGAGGGAAGAGGCTGGAAGGAAAGGAATAGGGTGTGTTGTGCAACACATTCCTCAGGATTTAACACCTTCCATCATGGGGTGTGTGAGAAACAACTGGATGTTCCAAGGAGAGGTGAAATACTGCAGGGAAGTTCACCAATACAACAGGAAGCAAACAACTCAAAATAGCTTCAGAAAGATCCTGAAACAAACTTGCCTAATTCATCAGGCCGTTCCTTCCACCAGAGTAAATAAAGAGTAAGGGCTGTTCAGAGAAAAATTCTAAGAGAAGCCCAGCCACCTAAAAGAAGCAGAGATCACCCAAACTGCCTAGAGGATACATACAGCAGCTGACCAGCCTGAACGTAGTTCAGACCAACCTGGAGGGATACTCCTAGGTCTTTGAAGCTCCCTGCAGGCAGTGTGCTCCAGTGAGGCAGCTGCCTTTGAGTCATTTCTGCTCTGTAAGTAACCCCTATCCATGTTTCTTTAAGTACTCCAAATGTAACTCATTAGTTTGCCAAGTCATGCTTTGAGTGTATCTTGTATTTTGGTTCATCATCAACTTCCCGTTTATGTTGAGTAGATTTTTATTCATGCCTTCCCAGGAATAGTGTCTTACAACATAACAAGTAGACAGGGGCGGTGGGGGTGGGGGGAGTAAAAAAGAGAAAGACAGACAGACTGGATTGGTGAGGGTGGGTAAAATTGGGAGGAAAAGGTAGTGGAAAATGGGTGAGGAATTAAACTAGAGGAAATGGGGTAGATTTGATCAAAACACATTTTATGCATAAAATTCTTACTTAAAAAGAAAAAGTATTTAAATGTAAAAATAGTAGAAAATGGATTTCTTATACGCGATTTCATACTACTAGTAGGCATACTGCTTTAAAGTTTAATCTACTTGAAGAAAATAATTTGTAGAAATAAATGTTGAAAGTATTAAAAACCTTGCTGGGAACATATTCCATGGGAAAGAGAATAAAATGCATCCTCATATACAATGTGGCAGGCACTGAATCCATGAGCAGATTTCTGACAAAAATGAAAGTGGAACTGGAGAAAAGATAGACAAGTCAAAGCCAAGAAAAAATACTCAAAAGAGTCAGATACCCCATAAAAATGGGATAGAAATATGTACAGGTGAAAAGAGAGATGATGTAAGGGGAAAGGAGGGAATGATGAAATTGAAGGCTAAATGTCAGAATATTAAGTAGGAAATTGAAAAAAAAAGCATTAAATTAAATGTTTGCCCTGATCTGCAGGAAGAAATAACATTTGTCATTATGACACCTTTAGTTCTAAATGTACATTATAATGAAAGCAATGTTGTGACCAAACTATTAGCTCCTGTTTGAAAATCTGAAGACTAGCTTCTTTTAGCCTTTTTTGTTAGTTCCAGGCAGTTGCTGGGAGAAGCCATACAACTGTTTACATTGGGATTAAAGTCATGAACTCAAATCTAAAATAGCACACATTATTGCTCAGGAATATTTTCATACCCTCATGTGTTTACTTTTTCATTTTCCAAAGATATTTTACAACTTCTATCCTCTTCAAAATCAGCTGCAATAGCTCATTTGCCTTTCCTTTTCTCCTACCCTCAACTCATAGCTCCCAGTCTCCAAAACAACCAGATAATCTGTTGTTATACATTCTCAAAATCTTTCACTGTTTCCACTGTTTCAGTGGCTAGCATGTCTCTCTTCTAAATAAAGCTCTGTTTAGATTTTTTTTCAACATCGTTCCTATAATTGTCATTTTTCTCCACTATACTCTTTTCTTTCTTTTGAATCATTTACTTGTTATTTAAAAGATTATAATATCTCATTAAAATGTTTGTTTAATTTTATATAGATTTGTGTGTGCCTGAAAGTATTATGTATATCATATGCATGCTGTAGTCTAAGGGAGTCAGAAGAGTCACAGAATTCATTGGAATTACAGATGATTGTCAGCCAACATCTAGGTGCTGGGAACTGAACCCAGACCCTTTGTAAAAACATTAAGTTTTCTTAATCACTAAGCCACCTCTCCAGATATAATATATCTATTAATTTTATAACATATAACCAAAATAATTCCCCCAATGAGCTATTTTACTCCAGCTAAACTTCCATTTATCTTTGTGGTGTTTTAAATAAGAATGAGCCCCATGGGCTTATATATTTAAATGCTTAGTCATCAGGAACTTGAACTGTTTGAAAGGATTAGAAGGATTAGGATGTATGGTCTTGTTGGAACAGATGTGATACTTTTAGAGGAAATGAGCCACTTAGAATGAGCTTTGGAGTTTCAGAAGCCTATTCTAGGCCTAAGTGCTTCTCTCTCCCTCCCCCCTCCTCTCACTTTGCCTACTGAAAAGAATATAAAGCTTTCAACTAAAGGACTAAACCTCTGAAACTGCAAACAAATGCTTTCTTCTGAGTTGCCTTGGCCATAAGGTCGATTTACCATAACAGTGACTAGGACACCCCTCTTCTCCTAAGGAAGTATCTTGAAAGAATCATGTTCACTGTCTCTACTCATTCACACTCTTCTGTAGTTTCACTCTGTGAGACTTGGACTGCCATCACTTCACTGAAGTCAATGGTCTCCACAATATAGTAATAGTAAAATACTGGACATGAGAGGAAAGCTTTGTTTTGGGGTTATTGTTTTAAAGGCTTCTGTCTATAGTCACTCTTTTTGTTGATTCCTGGCTTGTTGTAAAGCAGAACATCACTAAAGTGAGAGCATGTGGCAGGATCTATTCACTTTATGCTTGTTATCATGCAGCAAGAGGAAAATGAGGTATAACTAGCAAAGTTGTACACCTAGTCACCCACTTTTTATAGGTCACTTCACAAAGAAAAACATTTTCCTCACCACCTCCCAAAGTAGCTCTCCTAGCTGGGGTCTAAGAATTCAACACACATGACTCTGATATGCAGTTCAATCTCAAACTAGAAATATGATGAATAAAATAATACCTCCTTTGCCTTATTTTATCACTGAAGAGCATAACTAATTTGAACACTTCCTCTTTACAATAATGATTTCTTACCTTTCCTCTTTTAATACAGATCACTGGATCCCTACTACTACCATCGCTCATTTACCGGTGTGTGTGTGTGTGTGTGTGTGTGTGTGTGTGTGTGTGTGATATGCATATGTGTTCTGGTGCCTTTTTTTACTTTATTTTAAAGAACAAAGATAAATGTACAAGTTTTCAGCATTTTTGCATAAAAGTATATGAATACATTTTTTAAGGTTGTAATAAAGTATTTGTGGGTACATATACATACACATATGTATATATGTGACAATAATATAGGAAAAAAGGCTATTAATTTGAGGGGATAGGAGAGAGACTAGGAGGTGCCTTTTTAAAACCCTCTCTATATTACTTCCTCAAGACAGAGCCTCTTGCTGAACCTGAAGCTCTGTATTTTAGTTAGACTATATGACCAGCATACCTCAGTAGTCTTTATGCCTCTATCATCTTTCAGCACTTGGATTACAGGTACATGTGGTCATATGCAGTCTTCAAGTGCACACTAGAGATCTGAACTCAGGTAGTCATGCTTGCACTCATTGCTTCTACTCAATGAACTGCCTCCCCAGCCCTTATTCAATCACATTATAATAGAAGATCCTAGGATTCTGTCACTGTTGTTCTTTCTTCTATCATTGGGTTATTCTTACAGATAGTATTTTTATCTATATGCTTATGGATCTTACACTTATACTCCAATTCTGAAATGTTGTGCATGGATTTTCCTGGGGAGACATAAATAAACATCTATTTACCACATATAAGGCATTGATAGACCAAATCAGCAATTTGACCCAGATAAGCTCAGGGAATTAGTGAATCTATTGTGGATCCCTCTAAGAGCATTGCTAGAGATTTATAACAGGAACACTCAAAGGAAGCTATATCAATGAAAAGTCTCATTTCAGCATGTGTGACAACTCATAAAAGCTGCATCAGTACAGAGCTCTATCTCAAACAGCCTTTCACTCCTATGAAATCAGGAACCCTAAAGGCTACATGCAATATGTATGTCCTTTACTAAAATTTGCTTATATTCTGCTTTTTTATAACAAGTCTAGGAATATCTCATTTTGTTCCAGTTATACTCTAAGTTCTCAATAAACACACCTAAGAGTTGCTGCCATATTAAATAGCAAATTTCTAAGAAATCCTCTTTTCTATTAGAGTAAAATCTGAGTTATACAAAATCACACATTTCTGTTTTGTATCATTACCTTCTAATCCCTTCTCTTTTTTTCTAGTAACCCATCTTAGTGGCTTATCTTAACTTTCAGTTTAAAAAGTCCTTTATGCCTTTAAAATGTCATCCACCCTTAATATTACAATATCCTGGAATGTTTATCACTTGTCTAACTTTCTTGTAATTCTTACCTTAGCATACATAACATACAGCTTAATGAAAAAGAAATATTCTAGGCTTTATTTTCAATGAAAATCAGTACCTAGTATTTTTTTTTTCTCATTTATTATTTTTCCCCCTTACTAGATATAAAAATGTTCTTTAATACAAAATGCACTGATGTTTTCTTAACTAGTGTAATTTCATGAGCAAGAACAGTACAGGGCATAGAAAACACTTTGTAAATATTTGGTCAAATAAATTTACTCAGCATAAAATTCTTTCTACACTGGTCTTTTTGTTAATTCTATATGGAATAAGCTGATGGCTTTGCAGTGATCTTGAGTGTGTAGCATGCATGGCAAAAACAGAGATCACTGAATGGTAAAGGTTGCAAGCATTTTCAGTCTCTCCATATGCTTAAAGTGCACTGTGAGCTTCAACTTAACTAGTTCCTCTTCATGGAATCATCTCCCAATCCTTGTACTTTTGATGCTCCACTTGCCTGTATTCTTATTAGGCCTCATATCTGTAATTACTGCTAACAAACATATCCATACAGACATATTTTAGAGGATTTACTTAAAAAATTTTTTTTATTGTGCTTAGTTATGGGTATGTTTGTGCCTGAGTGTGTGCACATGAGTACAGTAGGTACCCAGAGAGATCAAAAGAAGTCATTGAGTGTCCTGGAGCTACAATTACAGGAAGTTACACTCTGCACAAATGGGTGGTACAATTCAAACTGGGGTCCTTTTTAATAGTAGTATATATTCTTATCTGCTGAGCCACCTCTCTAGACCCTATATATATATATATATATATGTCTTTAAACATCTTTATCTAGCACCAAGTTAAATAGTTGTTGAATCAAATTAAAAGGAATTTACTCACATTTCCATTGGCCTTAGTTAGCCTAAACCATAATATACTTTCATAGAGTGAATTTATGTCCTGATCATAAAAAAAGAAAATAAAATTGAACCTGATGGGTTTGAGGAGTGACTTTATAATAGCAAAACAAAAGTGAAAGCATAACACTTTTCTTTTCCTTCTATTTTTCTAAATTAGAAGTGTGACATTAATTTCCATTCTGAAAACCCAAAAACATTCAAGGCATTAAAACATAAAATATATGAGAGGTTAAGGGGAATAACTGTATTTAAAATGTTGCCTTGTTTGCAATGCTGTAAGTTGCTAGAGACATGGTGAAATGGTGAGACCCTTTCAGAAAGGGAGATAAGAGGGATCAAAGGCAGCTTATGGGTAGCAAAGAGGATAATCCTCTATCACATGCAGGATTGATCTCTTTCAGAATGAAAGGAGACTAGCTCAGACAGATGTCAACACAGGGAAAGGTGCCACTTTCTGCTTCTATCATAAAGATAAATTGAAGCATATGCCTTTACTCCTGAGACTATTTGAACTTCATGGCCCAGATGGCAGAAAAGGAAGCTAAATTCACTCTGATTGCTAGGTCTTTATTTACCCTGTTTTGATCATTCATTGCTGTATTAGTTATCATGTTCATATATTAGGGAAAGAAGTCCAGTATTTTCCAGTATAATGTAGCAATTCTAGGCACAAATATAGTCCTATTCCATGTCAAATGAAGTCCCTTATCTCACCAGGATACATTTCAATTGTTCTCCTTTAATTTTTCCTTTTTCTCTTTGACATGTTCAATGATAGTCATTATGTATGTGCGTGCATGTGCAGATGTGGTTGTTAGAAAGACAAATATCCCCCATAAGCTCCCATATTTAACAATTGGTCCTCAGTTCCTGGTGATGTTTGGTGAGGCTTTGGAAATTTTGAGAGGTAGAGCCTTGCTGGAGAAAGTGTGTAAGATGATGTTATTATGCAGCAAGGAGGGCCCAGCCTATTATTGGATGAGAAAAAATGTAGGCAGAGAAAAGTCTAGGAAGGAGAAAAAAGGAGGAGAAGGAGGAGGAGGAGGAAGAAGAAGAAAGAGAAACAAAATGGAGCTGTAGAAGAAGGATCTAGATCCAGGTGGTCTTAATTGGCGATAGGTAGATATAAATATTTTTAAGGGTTTCTATAGGTCAATTTGTTTTATCTAGGTGGGCGGTTTATATCTTTGTAAGCTTATTGTGTGGATGTATTGTGGGTTGAGAATTTAACATATACATCTGATTGATAAATTATTGATTATTGAGTCATAATTTTACCGGGCTGTGGGGAATGTGAGCAAAGTTCCTGGCAGGCAGGGAAACAGCTGGGAGAGGGCAGCTCTTGGACCATGAGGAAGAGAAACAGCTTGGGCAAGTGGATCTGGCTCTGTGGCCTGTGTCTCTGTGAGCATTTGTGCAGAGTGAAATCTCAGGAGAACCAATAGCCACTGATTCTTTTTTTTAATATTTACTGAAACAAAAGTGCATCCCTGGGGAAAGGCATTGAAAGCTTCTAGCCACACCCCACTTTTAGTCCATACTGTTTTGTATTTGGGGCCCAAGGTGTGAGTTCTTAGCACCCTGCTTCTGCTTCTATGCCTGTCAACTTTGTCCATGTTTCTCTACAAAGATGAACTCCTATCACTCTGAACTCATAAGCCAAAATAATCTCTCCCTTTAATATATTGCTTTGGTCATAGTATCATACCACAGCAACAAAAATGTAACTAATACAGCAGGTGTGTGTGTGTGTGTGTGTGTGTGTGTGTGTGTGTGTGTGTGTGTGTGTGTGTGTAAGTCTGTGTGTAAAAGTATGTGCATATTCATGAGCATTTAGCTATGCACATGTGCATGTATGTATGTGGAGGCCAAGGGTCAACCTCGGATATCAGTCATTATGTCCTAGCCAGTGTTTTCTTTAGTATAAGGTCATTTGTTGGCCTAGACCCACCAAGTAGGGTAGGCTGGATAGCTGGCCAGCTAGCCCCAGGGATCTACCTATCCTCACTTCCTAAGCACATGCTACCAGGGCAGACTTTTTCCCATGGGTCCTAGAGATAGACCTCTTGGTCTTCAAGGTTGCATGGCAAGCATTTAACTGACTGAACCACTTTTCTAGTTACAATCGTTAATATTTTCTGTTCAAAGTAGCTGATTTATTTTGGCCATCTTAATATTTTAAGAAATATTTATTGATGACTTTCCATGTGCCAGAAAATTGTTTAAGTAATGAAGGCACAGAGATGAACAAAAGGGGGTTGGAGAGATGACTAGTGGTTAAGAACACTGACTGCTCTTCTAGAGGTCCTGAATTCAATTCCCAGCAACCACATGGTGGCTCACAATGATCTATAGTGGGATCTGATGCCCTCTTCTGGTATGTCTGAAGACAGCTGTAGTGTACTTATATGTAATAAATAAATAAATCTGTAAAAATGATCAGAAAGGGTTAAGCTTCAGTTTTTAGTGAGCTTGTACAAATGTACAAAGACAAATATTAACTAGATAGACTAATGCCAATGCTGAATAATATAAGGTCTATGAAAAACAATAAACCAAGTTAAAGGAACTTATGTTTATTAGTCAGTCTTCTGGTTATGTGACCAATACCCATGTGGTGGTTTGAATATGTTTGGCCTAGAAAGTGGCACTATTAGGAGTTGTACCCTTGGTAGAGAGAATATAGTGCTGTGGGCTTAGGCCTTGAGACCATTCTTCTATCTCTTAGCTGCCTTCTAGTCAAAGTACAGAACTCTGGGTTCCTCTAGCACCATGACTGCCTGGATACTACCATACTTCCTATCTTGAAAATGGACTGAACCTCTGAATCTGAAAGCCACCCTCAGTTAAATGCTTGCCTTTATATGAGTTGCTGTGGTTATGGTGTCTATTCATATAATTGGAAACCCTAACTAAGGCAATCTGAGGTACTCAATTTATAAAGAGGAAGAGTTTTGTTTCATGGTCTCAGCAGTTTTAGTTAATAACCATTTGACTCCATGGTGAAGCAGAATATCACAGCCAGAATTTATAATAGTGTAATGCTACTCTGTGTGGCTGGGAATCAAAATTTAAAGGCAAAAATAGGGCCATGATCTCACAGTTCTCTTCCATGGCATATTCACAACTTCACTGATTAAAGGTTCTTCCACTACCCAATAGTCCCAAGCTGGGAACTAAGTATATACCTGGGACTTTAGGGATATAATTCTGGATAAAAATTATAGGAGAAAGGTGTGGTGAAATTCCTCGTCTGATAAAAGCTGTTGCCAAAGAAGCATGGTGGCCAAATTTAATTCCTCAGAATTCTGGTTTAAAGAAAAAGCTGGTGCCGTAGTAGACATTTGTAACCCCAGCACTCCTACTGTGTGATGCCAGGCAGAAGCATAGGAAAAGGTAGGTAGAATGATAGAAACAACAAGAACAAGAGAGAAACTGCCTTAGTAAAGTAGAAAAGAGAGTTGTGGGGCTGGAGGGATGGCTCAGAGGTTAAGAGCACTGACTGCTCTTCCAGAGGTCCTGAGTTCAATTCCCAGCAACCACATGGTGACTCACAGCCATCTGTAATGGGATCTGATGCCCTCTTCTGGTGTGTCTGAAAAACATGACAGTGTACTCATATACATTAAAAAATAAATAATATTTTAAAAAAAGAAAATAAAAAAAGAAAAGAGAGTTGTTCACTCTGACCTCCACATGTATACTGACACACATGTACACAAGTGCAGCATATATCTGCACACACAAACACACACATACCACATATACTTCACATATTCATGTTACTAACATACTAATATATCAATTAAAAATTTGAAATATAGAATGGACTAGCAAGTGAATATTTTATATAAGATGCCCAAGGAAGGCCTCTGGGAAGAGGTACAAGAGATATAAACAAATGAGGATGCAAGCCATGTGCATGGCTAGGGTGTTTGGTCTTTGGTTTAGAAGATAAAATGTATGTCTATTGACATTTTTTAAATAACAAAACTCCAAATAATATAGAACAATTGCCAGTAGCATTAAGTGCTTCTCAGCCTACGTCTTTAGCCCCTTTTTAACCAGGAGTCAAACCAACCAACCAACCAACCAGCCAACCAACAAACCAACAAACCAACCAACCACTCCAAATCTTTTCAGTGCCCTCTAGACCATGTAAGTGTGACATCCCAGCTACCTGAGAGGGGTTCATTTGCCACACCTGTCAGTTTCCTGGTGGTATTATAAAAGGTAAAAACCTGTGAGCCTTCTGTACAGAACTTACCAATCATTTTTTAAAGACTGGCTTGGGTTCCAATACCCCCTCCCTTTTAAAATCTTTGTTATTGTATATTTTATGTATTTACATCTCAAATGTTATCCCCCTTTTCTCCTTTTCCATCCTCCTCCCCTTGCTTCCATGAAGATGGTCCCACTCCCAACCACCCACACCCACTTCATTCCCCTACACTTGGGAAATGAGCCTTCACAGGACCAAAAGCTTTTCCTCCTATTGGTGCCAGACAACGCCATCCTCTGTTACAAATTCAGTTAGAGCCATGGGTCTCTATGTGTACTCATTGGTTGGTGTTTTAGTCCCTAAACAATGAAGTACTACTCGGCTATTAAAAACAATGACTACATGAAATTCCTAGGCAAATGGATGGAACTAGAAAATAACATCCTGAGAGAGGTAACCTGGTCACAAAAGAACACACGTGGTATGCACTTATTGATAAGAAGATACTAGCCCAAGAGCTCAGAATAACCAAGAAAAAATTCATAGATCATATGAAACTCAAAATGAAGGAAGACCAAAATGTGGCTGCTTCAGTCCTTCTTAGAAAGCAAAACAAAATACTCCCGGGAGGAAATACAGAGAAAACTAGTGGAGCAGGGAATGAAGATAAAGTCATCTAGAGACTGCTTCACCTGGGATCCATCCCACATGCAGCCACCAAACACAGTCACTATTGCTGATGCCAAATGTGCTTGCTGACAGGAGCCTTATATGGATGTCTCCAATACCCTTTGTAATGTTCTCTTGGCTAAAATGCTTAGAGGAGCCTAGCTAGGCAAAATCCATCAACTCCACTGCATGTCTTTCAAGTCTATTCCTGTCTACTCAGAGTAGATCCCCATGATTCTCAAAGGCTGGCTTGGTAATGAATTAGATTTTTTTTACGTCTGAAAACTATGGGAATATTATTTTCAGGGGGCAAATTTTGATTTTATGCTTTGTTTATTCTTTTAGTTGTTTTAAAATTTCTTTTTAATTTTGTGTGCATGCGACGGGGTCAGAAAATAAATGGTGAGAGAAACTTCTAGGATGCTATCATGTGGCTCCAAGGAAATCAAACTTCTGGGTTGGTACTGGTTGGTACCTTCGCTGATTGAGCTTTCTTATCGGTACCTAATTTTACTTCCTATAGTGGCTTATAATTGATAATGATTGAAATAAATAGATCATAAGCATATGGCTCATTGGTGGACCCATATACATCATGTCACAGTCATATTCTCTTACCTAAGAAAGTTATTTTGTATTATTTGTAATCAGTCTCTTTCAGGTTGTTATCATTGTTTTGATTTTTTGTATCACAGTTTACATTTGCCAATTAGCAAATGTGAGTTATATATAAATGGACTCCTGCAGTATATGTTTTCATGTAACTTCATTCACTCATTATTATGCTTATGAAATTCATCATGTTGTGCTTATCCACATTTATTTTCATCGAATGGCAGTCTGTTGTATAAATATAGCACAATTTACTGTTGACAGAATTTTGGATCACTTCCAATTTGGACTAGTATGAATAAAGCAAATATGAATATTGATGAGCAAGACTCTCTGTGGATATGTGATTATATTACTGGGAGTGGGTGTTAGATCATAGAATCATATGAAATTGAGAACATTACTGCACATAAAACTGTGCCTCTGAAACAGGAGCCCCTTTTGGTACTAACTCTTTATTGGGACAGCCTTTAAACCAACTGAAGACGACTTTGCATGAGACTGTGTAGCGTAGTGGCTAAGAGTCAGGCCTCTGTACTGAAAATGCCTCAATTCCTATCATGGCTCTATGATATAATAGCTATGAGGTCTTGGGCATATTATGTAATGTTTCATGAACTTTGGTTCCTTATGTGAATTATGTTGTTTCACAGGGCTCGTCAATAAGCATTCATTAAATATGCCCTATAAAAGTGGTTAGTATGGTTCCTTTCACTGTGTATAATTTAATAAACATTGACTTGGGAATGAAAGAACTTCAGCTTTATCTGTACTTCCTTTAAAGTTTCATTAAATACAATGGAAAAAATGAAAAGCAGCCACGGCACAAAAGAGCATGCAATTAAATTGCAATGGCAAAGGCTTGAGTTCAAAACCAAACAAAATTGAACTTTGCTCATCTCTCTTAAATAATAGTACACAAACAAAGATTTATTGGCTATATTGTCCTTTATTGACCAGCTTTGGCTTCAGGAACACTATGTACATATTCGTAAAAGCATCAGATGTTTTTATTACATTGCAAGCAAATAGTTGATTTTCATAGGGAGTGTCAACATTAACAGCTAAAGTTAAGATATTAGGAGGCTCAGTTCAACATCACCAGAGCCAGTCTATGTCACTTTCAGACATAAAGATGCCTAACGAATAAGGGACATTTTATGACTTCTCAATTCCTAATTTATGGTGTTTTACTTGTTAATTTCTATAAAAATCAATTTCTCATCTCTCTCTGCTGAGCTCAGTTTTGGTAAGTGAGCATTAGCTAATAAAAAAATGCACACATAAGAGGGAACTTTCCTTTCCATTCAAGTAACTGCACTTCATTCACAATATCAAAGTACATAGATGTTTGATTTCCAAACTCCAGCAAATGCCAAGTCACTCCTCAAAGAGATAACATTGAAGTGAGCTGTTCTTTCTAAAGGAGAATCTGGTTCTGATGGAGCTGGGGAGTCTAACACAAAACAAACTGAAAATCTAAAACCCGAAGTTCAGTTGTATCTATTCTTCCTCAGAGTATGTCACTGTTGAGCAATATTTTGCTTAATCTGTGACTGCTCCAGACAGCACCTTAAACTAATTTTAAAGGGTCAGTGTGAGAAATCCAGACAAAAGGCCCATTTTCAAGATTAGCATCTTACACGATGCCATCCTACGATTGACAGTCAGCTTGTACTTGTGTCTGGGTACTCTCCTAACTGTGGTAAGCACTTGCAACATATAGAAGGCTCTAAAATTTACATGTCTTAGAAACATCACTTTTCGGCAAATGTCCTGTATTTTTAGAAACTAATACAAACAAATCTTAAAATCTAGAGACACAAAAAGATAATATAAAATGTCTGTGCTATTTCTATTGGTGTATCTGGCCTGTCGATGAAAATGGTATGTCCTTCTTTATATATGTCCTCTACTCCTTGAGTGTGGTCATTTCCTATACTATACTATCACATACCTCAGTTTAATTTTTTCCCCCAAATTCAACTCTGGCTATGTAGCATTTTGTTTTATAGCCTTCACAGGTTCTCTGCAGTTTCCAATATAACATCTAGATTCTATCATAATCTACAAAGCCCTTCCACAATCTGACCTTTGTTTACCGTTCTAACATTATCTCTTGCCTCACACCATCAGTTTAGCAGGCATACAAGAGCAGAGCTAGAACCTGATCTACAAATGAAGTAATTGATTAAAGGATGTATAATGGACACAAGGAGAGTAAAGGAACCCTAGTATGCTGTGTCTCACATTCACCTTCCTATCAAACCCTTAAGACCTTTCATTTTGAAAAAAAAAAAAAAAAAGACTTACAATGCAGAGATTGCCTGCCTCATTTTCCCTGGGTTTGGATTTGAACCAAACAAGCATAGCTCCATACAAACTGGAAGGGTTATATGACTTTTAAGAAAGAATTAGTTATTGTCTCTTATGGGTGGATTTATATATTACACAGTGGAAGAGCTCTAGCTAAGTACTTAGAAGTTGCTGGGTACTATCCATAGCACCACAAGAAAATAAACAAAGGGATATATTATAGAATAAAATTCACACATATCCTGCCTTTTGTCTCATCTCTCTCTCTCTCTCTCTCTCTCTCTCTCTCTCTCTCTCTCTCTCTCTCTCTCTCTCTCTGTGTGTGTGTGTGTGTGTGTGTGTGTGTGTGTGTGTGTGTGTGTGTGTATGTGTGTGTGTGTATTAGATCTCCCTCTACAGGCCAATGTGTAAATAAGTCATTTTTTCTGTACAAATTTTTTGTCTCTTGATCTTTCTGTTGGAATATATGGAAACTAAGGTGCTAGATAAGGACAAAATGTGTTATGTTGCTATTAAACTGAATTTCAGGTCAATTTCTTTGCCTTCATTCACCAGATGGTGTTTTCCACAAACTTTATTAGGGTTGATAAGGCCAAATATTTCTCCTTTAAGTGATCCTAGAATTCTGTAGAGATCTATCATCCTGGTGCTAATCACAGTTTCTATTAAAAATATGCTTAAATATCCTCGGGAGTAAGTTGCATCTGCTATAAAACAGCTGCTGACCTTTAGACATAATTCTTCAATACAGGTTTTTCAACTGCTACTGACCTCCAAGAAGGTATCAAATAATACGTTTGTTTTATTGAATAATAATTTACAACATGCTTTAAAGGTCTTCTTTTTCCTCTTGGGCCATTGTTGTTTTAGTGATTTTGAAGTCTTCCACCTGTTACATTTTTATAATTCCCCATCACCTTAACCTTCTTTTGCAAGATTTAGTATATAACAAAATATAGCACATTATGAATCCCTTTCTCTCTCTTATGCCTCTAACATAAACAGGAATCCCCCCTCCCTATAAAGAATGTCATCAATGTTAGCCAATGTGAGTTTCCAATTCCACCTTAATAGGGAGAGGTAGAGAAACGACTTATAAAATATAGTATCCATTTAAACACAAATTCTTAATTTTTCTTGTGATTTTCAAACTACACAAAGCCACAACCTGAGATTTTTCATGTTTGATGATGAGTTCCTTATATAGAGTGGTCATCAATCTTTCTATTATAAATGAGAGACATACAATCCCACTATTTTCCCAGACAGTGGAATAAATTTTGGTGATAAAGAATTTAGAATTCAGTAGTGGTTATCCATGACTTGGCAACAGCTAACTTCCTAGCAGAAAATAAATGTGATCAAGGGACAACATGGCTGGAAATTAAGGGCAAAATTGTTTCTAATTTTTTGCGCGCGCGCGCATGCACACATACACACACACACACACACACACACCAGGAAGTTGAAAATATCCTACTGATAACTTCAACTAGAAACAGAATTTTAGCAATGCTCAATAACTTAAAGGCAAAAAGAAGACAAAAGAGAATAGAAGAACATGGCAGTGGGATATTATATTACATATGATAAAACAAAAGATGAAGAAATAATGTTGTTGAAGTAGTATCACAACATATCGAGTTAAAATGGGCTAAAATGATTGGGTACATGTTAAAGCTACTTATAGGCTTTCTGTTTTTAAAAAAGCGATATTCAAATAGGTAATGATTTTGTGATGAGAACATTTGGTTATCTATCTAATACCCCTTCCAATATTCAAATGCTTCCAATACTGCAAAGCAAGAAATTTTGTACAAAATCAGAAGGGTACAGATGTTGCCTAGTCAAAGAGACAGTCTAAGAGCCACACTTACTCATTTGTCTTTCTTCAGAACTATAAGAGTAGACTTACAAGAAACATTTCCCTTGTACTATCACTATTGTAAGAATATTCAATATCTAAATTAGAGTAAGATTGGCAAAAATATTGTGTCTGATTGTCAACAGGCCTCCAGCTATGCACTCCACTGAAGAGTCAGCATTATTATACACTATACTTACAAAAACCCAATTCCCCTCTATGGGGTGCCTTAGGGTTACTATTGCTATGATACAATGCCATAACCAAGGCTACTTGGGGAGGGGACAGTTTTTAATTCACAGTTCCATACAACATTTCACCTTTGAAAACAGTAGAGGCAAGAACTCTATCAGGGCAGGGACCTGGAGGTAGGAGCTAATACAGACGCCATGGAAGGGATGTTGCCTAATGGCTTGCTCAGACTGCTTTCTTTTAAAGCCTGGGACTGCCATGGTATCCAGGGGTGGCATCACCCACAATGGGCTAGAACCCCCCAATCAATCATTAATGGAGAAAATGCCCTACAGGTGTACTCACACCCTGATCTTGTGGAGATATTTCTCTACTAGGGTTCCCTCCTCTCAGATTACTTTAGATTGTGTCAAGTTGACATGAAATTCTCTAGTACATTTGGAGGGGGGAGAATATACTTATTTTGTCCACTAGCTTCCCACTGTGTCACGATGGCTGTAATGATGTATTCATAAGTCACAGTGGTCTCTCTTGGCATACAAGAAAAAAGAAAAGAAAGTAATGAAAATGGTGAGCATACAATTTATTTCCGGAGTCCTGATATGCTCAGCTTTAGATTAAGGCTCATTGTCACCTGAAGCATAACAGAAATAGTAGCAGTGGTTTCAATATTATCATGTGATTTGTATATTTGTAAACCAGAAATGGATATGCCTAGACTCTGTGACTAAACAAAGCAATAATTTGAAAAAAAATTGTTTTACTTAACAAGTGACTGCAGAACTATTGGTTATCAAAGGATCACAAAATGGACTCTAGTATTTCTGGGAAGCATCTTTTATTTTGTTATTTGTATGTATGTATATATGTATGTATGTATGTATGTATGTATGTATGTATTTAGTTAGTACATGATTGTGAGTACGCATGTGTGTGTGATTTTGTGTGTCTGTATGTGTATGCCCTTGTGGAGTGACATTATTTTGCTATGGAGTCAGAGAATAACTTCTAGAAGCAACTTCTTTCCTTATATCATGTGTGTGCATGTCTTAAATTCAGCTCATTAGGCATGACAGCAGTCACCCTGACCGACAGAGCCATCCCACTGGTTATTTATTTCTGATTTTAATTCTCTCAAAATTCTTCGAATGGATTGTCATAAACTAAAAAACAGGCTTTATTGACAGCAAGTGAGATATGACATTCTACAAAGCAGTGACACGGTATCTTTTCAGGCAGTCAAAGCTCAACTCGAACATGATTAGATATGTATTACATGCTAATAAAAGGTAAAGCCTATATATTGATGTCTTCCTGTCAATCATATTATAATGAAAGAAAATGTAGAGTACTGTGATTTTAGTCCTTGACATATACAGCAGCAGTTTGTTGTAAACAGTTACTACTAAGATATAAATCGTAGCCAGGTGATGGTAGTACTGCCTTTAATCCAAGTACCTGGGAAGCAGAGGTATGTGAGTTTAAGGCCAGCCTGTACTACAGAGTTCCAGGACAGCCAAGACTTCACAGAGTAAATATTTCTTAAAAACAAGCAAACAAACAAGCAAACAAAAAGGATAAAGTTAATTTATTGAGACACACAAAAGAATTTGCTCTTTAACTGTACTCTGCTCGAAATTTTATAGTGTTAAATGAGAAAATAAAAAAAAAAATTCATCGTGGTCAATTAGGTTCACCTATAAATTGCTACCAAGGCATGTTGGTGGCAGCTGTCAATTCAAAAGCAGTTTATAAGGACTGAACGATGACAAGAAAATGCTGAGTTGATATGATTGTGGCCATACAATTTTGCTAAGGCATGTAAGCCTGGAAGAAAAGTCTCCATTTTTGCAGAAGATGGCTAATAGTAAGGGGAAAGAAAGCCAGTAAGGCCAACACTATAAACTTTAACTTTTTTATTCTTGGAGACTTAAAGCAAATCACTTTCTCAACCCTTTAAAAACAGAGCTTGGACTCCGTGCTTCATGGCTGCTGGCAAATGTGTTTGTACTAAGCTTTTGGTTGGCAAGATAAACTAAAACATTTAGAAAGAATAACTCTGAAAATTTTCCACTAACAGTCTGCAAAATTTATCAGACACGCTTTACTGAGGGGGCTGTGCTATTATGCCTATTGCCTGGGGAGAGACACATCATGCAGGTAATGAATGATTCACGGAGAAGCACACACTCACGTCAGACCCATTTGTAAGACCTGTCACAAAGCTGCTGTGAGCTACTCTGTATGATTCAGTGGGGGCCACTCTGGTCCCCAGGCACCCTGTTCAGGATGAAGCTTCAATGTGTGTGTGGGGGGCAATCTTTCTGGGCAATAACAGCAGACAGAGGATGACATCTCAGAGACAAAGCATGAAACAAGAGGGGAAATCTTCATGGATTATATAAGGAAGAATTCCATATTAGGGCACAATAATGCTTTATTTTCATTAACAGCCTTGTCTTTATTTGAACCTTCGAATTTTCACCTTTATGGCATTATTGCTTGACTTCCCTCAAAGCCTTTTGAAGAAAATCAGGATATGTATTCTGAACAAGTCACTGGCATTAGGCTGTGTGCTGTCGGAAGCACATATTATGGTGACTCACAGTTTCAAGATCCGTGCTTCCCTCTGGCCCTTTCACAAGCTGTTTTGACTCCTGTTCCAGGAGCATGATTTTCTCTGCTGAATTGGCCATTCCTTTGAATCACCATAATTACTGAATAAGATATTTGGACACGGCCTGGGACGATTGAATGCTGTATGAACAGTCAGTCAGTGAAGACCGTTTCAAAATGGAACATATTTCCTATCCTCCTAATGTAAGCTGTAATGATGAACAGATGACCATATGGGAAAATATGGGAATAAGGTCTCTGCACAAATAGCCCCACTTTGCTAAACAAAATTCCTTCTGTTAATATTAGCATCTGTAAAGCTGAGACAAGGTACATTTAATGCCCCTGCTCAGTGCTTTGTTATTATTGGGAAATTTCCTCTAGCAGGAGAATAAGGAGAGGAAATACTGGTCCAAGCATAAAACACTCAAAAGAAATAAGAGCAGGATTAAAAGACTTTGAAACTCCTAAACACACGATCTTAAGCAATCCAGTCAAGTCAGAGAATCAGATGATAACGTCAGACATCGTTGGAAAATGCTTGTTTTACTGAGTGAAGTAGCAATTCTATCTAAATACTTCATAGGCCCAACTTTAGGCTTCAACTTCTTAGTAGTGATTTTATGTGGAAAATTTGGTATCATGGCATTGGATAACAACATACTCAAACCACCCATCATTTTGCTTAGATAGGTCTAACCAACTAGTCATTGTGTACATGTAGAGAAAGCACATTGTATTTTAAATCATTTTAGCCATTTGCCTTGCTTCTGGGATCATAGCTTGAGGTGGTTTGTTTTGTTTTGTTTTTTTTTTTTTCAGCATAGAAATAACTATATTTTCTTAGAATATCAATGTTTAATCAAGGTAGTCATTACTAAGTATTTTTGTAGTGTAAAATGACAATAGCTAAAGTTTATTGGGTAGCTACCATGTGTCATATACAGGGCTGTGAAATTAATATGAGGTCTCACTGTAGCCTTTTGTAAGTCTTTTTCATTACTATGATTTTTTTTTCCTATTCTGGGACTAGGACTCAGGGCCATGTCCATGTTAAGTTGTGATAAGTGAAGCTGAGCCATTCTCACCCTCAGCCCACACTTAGGCCTTTAAAGATCATCTTTAATTCAACAGGTTCAAAACAGCTTCTAGTCCCGCAGCAGTAGCTGCGACGGCAAAGGACATCAACACACAAATCTAGAGACCACTGTATAGAAGATTTCACATTGAGCTCTTAATGCTACAGAGATCATCAGAAGAAGGGAGGAGCAAACACACAGTCAGGAAATGCTTTATAGAGCACACAGAATTTCAGCAGAACCCTGAAGGACAAATGCCAAGAAAAATATTGTAAGCAAAAGAGCGAAAGTCAAATGTAATGACATCAACTAATAGAAAAAAAAAATGAATGGACCGGTTTGGATGTATAATATTGGCATTAGAATATTCTGCTAGCATTTTATTTCATTTTGTAAGTCATGAGTTTCTAAGCTAAAATGCCAAGAGCGAAAGACAGGTCTACACAATGAAATGATCTGTAAATGCAACGTATCTAGATTTTTGGAAAAAGAAAATCAGATGTTTGGTGGCTCCAAAGGTATTCATTAAATGTTTCACTTGTGCTGAAAAATGTTTCTTAAGGAAAAGTGTTTGTTTGATATTACCTGTCATTTTATCGACAAACCCAAAATTCCTTCATTTTCTTTATTCTGACACATACTAAATTCTTAGAAATCCACGTGGGTAGTACCTTTCTGATAAGAGGAATTGTTCACACATTGACATTGTTTTCAAGACAGTCACATGTCAGACTAAAACAGCTACATATTCCCAGCATGTGTAATGTCTCTTTTACCAGCCAGGCATTGTGTTGACTTTGTCACATAGTGGAATTGTTTTTGATGTTCTTTTTTTCATAGTGGAAATTGGTTTGAGAGACTCTGTTCTTGGTTATTATCTAAAAATATTCTAGAATCAAATAAACTAAAACTGGCTCTGTTATAAACATAGAATCCAGAAGTTAAATAGCCATTTATTCCCATCTTTTACCAACATAAAGAAAAATAATTTGCCTTATAATAGCATACTTTACACAATATGGTTGAGTTTTTTTTCAATACTCAGATACTGTTTGTAATACTTCTTCACTGTTTTTGTTTGTCCTAGGAGTAGCCAGATTTAGATATTGTCTTTCACGTAAATTCTAAACCCAAACTTAAAACTGGTAAGGCATCGCTGCCATCCATTCTCTCTGATTATTTCCATTACAAAACAATAAACACTCAAAGAATCATATATTAAGAAATAAATTTGGAGTAAGTATAATTCAGTGATTGGGCACATGCCTAGGATATATGAGGCCCTAAATTCATTTTCCAACCCTGCAAATGAATATTTGCATGCCATGAATTTTAGGTTGAGTTATTATTTACAAGGCAATAACCTTAACACAAAATGGGATCTTGTGGAGAGCGGTGTGGCTACAGTCAAAAGATGGCGCTTGGGACTCAGGCCTAGTCTTGTTACTAGCACCTGACTTCTGCCTGCCCCGAGATTAGCCACTCCCACCGTGCGAGCTGCTCAGGCGCACCCATGAAGCAAGATCAGGCCAGATAACACGGACCTATGAACTGCAGCCACACAACATGGACTGAGGAGGTGGAGTTGAGAGAGGATAAAGGGACTGTGCTTGGGGGCAGAGAGGGAGAAAGAAACAGAAAGAGAGACAGAAAGGAGACAGAAAGATTTTAACTTGCATGCTGTAAGGTTCCTGAATAAACCTCTTTGAGAAGAACGCTGTGTCGTCGCTCCTTTTCTGCTGGTCGGAGACGGTAGTGACAGGATCTAGCTATTCATAAGCATTATTCTGTACCCCTGTCTTTGAAATAGTAAGATAATCAACCTTCAAGCACTACCTACCACTTTATCTGATCTGCTTTAATGTCCCCAGGCCATTTAAGACTGTGTTTCTCTGATGCTTGCCTGAATCACAAAAAACATAGCATTTCTTTCCATATTAATTATTGTCTACCAAGGTATTTTGAAGGCAAAGTACATGTTTTACTCTTCATTTTTGGCCACCTCACATGTGTCTAGCAAGATACAGATAGGAACAGATGAGTAAACTAGCAGCCAGTTTAACAGTGAGGGTAATAGGATTGCTGTGGGCCAGGTTTTCTCAAAAGCACTTTTCATATTTTTCTTAATTAAATGTTTTGAAATTCTCCCAAGTGTGATTAACTTTGTGCTTATAAATTATTCTGGAAGGGACTGAAAGCTCTTATTTTGGACACCATAATTAGCCATAGCACATTTTCTTAGGTTTGCATAGAGTTTGTAAATGATAAACTACCACCCAATACTATCTTAAATTCTAAAGTTACTTTGTTTAAAAGTAAGGAAAAAAAATCATCAGAGTACTGTAGAAAGTAAGCTCACTAACTTTCAACTTGGAATACATCCCAAGGGAAGATGCAAGTAATTTTTTTTTGAAAATTGAAGAACAGCAATATTGTTGAAGGAGTGATTATAATGTAGTGATAAAATAGAATAGAAGCCTCATCTAAATAAGTGGTTATAATACTATCTCACCGGAGTACCAAATTGTGCTCAATTTGTTTACAATACTAAATTGTGAGAGCAGCATATTGATGTACAAAATGGCTATTAGAACTACAAAGTAAATAACTTAAAGCTATAGTGACGAATCAAATTCTAAGTTCAAAACGAGTATGAAATAATGACATGAAGGCAGAATCTACAGAGCTTCTAGGAAAG
This sequence comes from Micromys minutus, assembly GCF_963924665.1. Classification (NCBI taxonomy): domain Eukaryota; kingdom Metazoa; phylum Chordata; class Mammalia; order Rodentia; family Muridae; genus Micromys; species Micromys minutus. Next base: position 77,375,704 of record NC_137970.1, on the reverse strand, counting down.
ATAATGAATGATAGAAATTCAACATTTTCTTATATCTCTATCTAAGTTCAGATCTAATAGAGTTTTTTTTTTTTCAGAATTCACAATGGCTGACATAATCAAGAACTCTGAACTCCATACTAAATTTGACCTTATTGTGTGATAACAAGACAAAAAATGAAGTATGTCCAAAGAAAGAACTTAATGAGTTTTTCTACTTTGCATCATGTTCCTTTCAAGGAATGGTGATAATGGGTATGTTTCAGCCTCAAGGATATCTGAAGTACTGGATTTCAGTAGTAACATGTCAAGAAGCAAAGAGATGAAAGGTGATAATAAGTATCTTATGTACTCATACAATTGATGCATCACATGTAAATTATTAAAATGTAGTCTTTGAGATAACACATTTCTGAACAAATTTTTAAAGATTTCACAGGTATAAGGTACAAAACACTGTATGTTGGTCCTATTTGTCTGCAATTATACTCCTAATTAGGGATAAAGTAGAGGGAAAGGAAGCTTGGGAAAGAAGTCACAACGATAATTTCACCATAGGCTTCTTAGTAAGAAATCAACACCTTAATGAAACCACATTTTAAATGATATATAAGTGAACACAATAAAAAATGAGTTTGCACCTGGACTGAAGACAATCATCCTTAACTATACAGTCCCTGCACATTATGACATAAATGCATGTGTTACACTAAAATATTCAGGTCTGACTTTTTCTTTTTCTCAGATGGGAATATGCTGCATGCACTGTCCTGTATACTAATTTTTCTTGACATCAGTCATGAATGATTTCCCATTATTATCTACCTATCTTATGCATTCCATAATATAGAAGCACACCATGGATATGTACAACAATTTTAAGTACACATCTATTGGTGGGCATAGTTTCCCTTACCTCTAGGATTTTATTTATAAAAAAAAATGTACTAAAGACTACCCCTGAACACCTATTAGTGTGCATTGTTTATCTGTGTTAGCATTACTTCGTCATGGGACAATTGACACTTGGGTAAGATAAGTGTTTGCTGTGGACATCTGCCCTGTATATTTTAGGATGCTTGTCAGAATTCCTTGGTTCTACTCACTAGATTCTAGTGGCATAGACCATAGCTGTGGTAATCAAAATTGTCTGTAGACATTGACTAATGTTTTCTTTGGGGACAAACTGCACCAGGTTTAGAACTACTGTATAGAAAATTTCCTAGTTATGGCTTCAAACCATGTTAAGAGGTTTATTGTTACTTTTGTTTGCAAGCAAAATTAAGTATGGATCTCTTATTTTTAGTCTATTGTTTTTTTGTGACTGGAACAAAATGTGTTTTCTAAAATGTATAAGCCACTTATGTTTCTCTCAATGATCTTTCTCCAACTATTTTATAGGAAATAATCTTGTATGATTCCTAAGAAAACAAGATATTAACCTTATGTCAGTCATAGGTTTCAAGATATTTCTCTTTCATTTTACTTTTTTTCAGTGAAGAAGTTCAATTTTTATAAGGTGGCACTTATCAAAATATTTTCTACTAAGATTTTAGATTTTGTGCCTTAGGGTATTTACATTTTAAGATCTTCACTTATTCCCTTAGGTCATGGGCCAAACTTACTTCTAACTTTTTTTTTAAAAATAATTTTACTCTAATCATTCCATGTGAGTAGCAGCTTCATGTACTGAAGGGGTGGGGTTTCAGGTTTATCCTTTCAAAGTCCTGTATGCAATCCCATTGTTCAGCAAGCCTGAAAACCACTGGCTAGATACAGGAAGGTCAGTGACACAGTTAATGTAATGATTCCAAGACTTATGAAAAGCAATATCAAGAGAAAACAGTTGAGCAGAAATGCCACCATGCTGTCAACTGATTGGCTATGGAAGGCAGTGAAAATGAAAGATGCTACGGCTGAGGTTTCAAAGGTAGGCGAGTTGTGAATTGATAGTATCAATAAGAAAAGCAGAGGTGTAGGAGGAAAATCTTATACAGGGCCGGGAGATCATGGTGAGTTATGTTCTAATGTTCTATGAAATATTTTAGAACTTCAAGGAGATATATTAATATAATCACCACCCACGAAATACCAACTAGTTTAGAAACATAACCAACATAGTTGAAGCCTTTGTGTACTCTTCCACTACTGATTTCTGAATTCTATTCTAACAATGTGGTGAATATGATTTTTAAAAATTTCAATGTATTTATTCTCTTGACTCGTTTTAAAGGTGTGTAGATACATGGAAATATAAAATATATTTTTGGTTTTTGTCTGCTTTCAAAATGTGTAGAAATAGAATTATACTCTACATTTATTCATCACATCAATTTTTTTTTTCATTTTATGTTATTTCATTTATTTCCACTTTATTCTTACCATGTGATACATTTTCTTATTATACCAAAATTTGTGTATATATTACCCTGTCTGAAAGACACATCATTTAAACATTTTTCTCCTAGATGAGCATGATGGTCCCACATTGAATCCTTGCAGAGACAAGCTGCTCTTTCTGATTTTCAGGCCGGTCTGGTCTATAAAGTGAGATCATATCTTAAATGAAAAAGAATCTTAAAATATTTGTAGAAACTACGCAATTCTTCTAAATCTTATACAATTATTTTATAGTAATTATGGAAAGACTGTTGTAGGGAATATACTTACAAGTAGAATTATAAATTTGTAGGACATGCCCATCTCTACTTTCCTGCATATAGACAAACTGCCTCCTTTGAAGCTCCATCAAGTGATGCTTACATATACTTCCATGAAAGTTCAATATAGCCTTACATTGCATTTCTATTAATGCAGTGGCTAAGAAAAAAAGGGCATGCCATTTTAGATGTACTTTTTATGTCTCTAATTACAAATCAGGGTTAACTTCTTTCCCTGTATGTATTAGCTGTTCAGGTTTCCTATTATGTGAACTACCTACTCATGATTTGAATGGTTTCCTCCTGTTGATTAGTAGGAATTATTTGTTATTACATAGTAGATAGTGAGTATTCGTTTATTTTATGTCTCTTGCTTATTGTTTATTTTATGTCCTTTTGAATTTTTTCAAATGGCATTGTTATGAGATGGGTTTATTTTTAACACAGGAAAATAAATTAATCATTTCAGTACTGTTTATTTTTATTAAAACGTTAAAAAATATCATGCTTGACCCTTAGTGTATACAGCCTGTTCTATTTATATTGTTGAAAACATTTTCACCCTATTCTATAAAAAATAAAACCCTACAGGTTAAATTTGTGTGTGTTTTAAGACTGCGAACAATCCTTTAGATGTGTAACGCTAGTAGACAACTTGTTCTTTATTGTGCTGCCTGTGCTTAAATGTTCACCTTTTGTACCAAATTTTCCTTTATGTAAAGGACTTCTGTAAGATCTCCATTCTATTATTTTACTTTTACATAAAATAGTTATATAATTACAATATCGCGTTAACAAACTTTGATATCTGTAAACCACAACTCTTTCTCATAGTTCATGATCATAAACATTTAATGTTTATAAAAATATTTAATAACTATAAAAAGCATTTATATTTGTTTTATATACCATAAGTTTTAGAATTAGAACTGAATCAACTGCCTAAATGTTTTCATTTTTAAGTGCTTGCTCCCAAAATATAGCAGTATAATCGTTTTGTAATTAATTGTCATGGACTCTAAGGGTTTGTGGATTAGATGAAGTTTACAGTTTACTTTTAAACAGACTTGAAAGTCAAAAACATGTTACACCAGCAACTCCAACTCCACATTTTATCCACAGGTATCCACTCTCACTCATACATGAAAATAGTTTTGAAAATGTGTGCCTTCTAAAATTTTTCATGTATTTTGGAAGGTTTGCTTTATATGTTTCTTTTTTTTTAACTTTTAAAAAGGCACAGAAAAGGAAAACAATTCAAAACAATGATGTGTTACACTTAGCTAAGAAAAGAGAAGATCCTGGTAAATTTATTGAATGATGCTGTCAGTTTTTGTTATCAAGCATAATTCAGTTACATAGTTGTACATGATCCTAAGAAAAACATTCATCACAGTCAAATGTTACAAGAATATCATGGATGGACTTCATTTGAAGGTTGCTAATTTATCTCATGAACTTATTTGTTTAAGTTCATAGTTGTATTAATTCGGTGTTTCTCAATGTATTAAATTGTACATCAGTTTTATTTCTGTGAACAATACTGTATACATAGAAAATTAAATCATAAATTATATGCCATACTTATTGATATAACTTTGGACACTTTGGAAAACAGACCAAAGAAAACACTGAGAACAAATATAAATAATGTTTTAACCAAAATAGGAACAAATGAAAGCATCAGTTAGAATTATAAATGATAATACTACTCATTTAGAGCATATTTAGTAGTGTATAGCAGTAACATGAATTTTTTTATTAAAATCTAGCTGCTATTAAGAGAATTACACTAAGATATTTGTTTTACATTATATTCTTTGTAACACAAATGACATTAAGTTAACACTAATCAGAGAGTATAGAAATATGAATATAAGGACTGTATAATATCCTTGAAAATACTGTGTTGAGTTTAATTTCTGAATACTTTGTTTTATACTAGCTAATACTCATAAAAATTACAAAAAGTATTGTATCATTATTCCTGCTGTATAAAGAGTCAAATATTTAAATAAAAAATTAGAGAAATGTTCAAAATCCTTAGTGATCAGGGAAATGCAAATCAAAACATCTCTGAGATTCCACCTCTCACCAGTCAGAAGAGCTAAGATCAAAAATTCAGATGACAGCAGATGCTGGAGAGGATGTGGAGAAAGAGGAACAGTCCTCCACTGTTGGTGGGGTTGTAAACAGGTATAACCACTCTGGAAATCAGTCTGGCAGTTCCTCAGAAAATTGGACATAGTACTACCTGAAGACCCAATTATTCCACTTCTGGGCATTTACCCAAAAGATGCTCTAACATATAACAAGGACACATGTTCCACCATGTTCATAGTAGCCTCATTTATAATAACCAAAAGCTGGAAAGAACCCAGATGTTCCTCAGCAGAAGAATGGATACAGAAAGTGTGGTACATTTACACATTGCAGTACACATTTTTATTAATTATGTGTAATCATAGTCTAATTGTAAATGCTTTTTTGTATTTTAGTATACAAAAATATACATAGTATACATAGTATTGCTTATTTGTATTCTCATTCTCACTTGCTTGGTTTCTGATACACATTATGAAAGGTTATTCCATTTTATTAGCCTTTATCAGAAAAATCAACATTGACACGATTAGCTCTCTTGGTTGTATATTCTGCTTCGTGACATTTAGAACATTAGTTATATTTTATGGAAATTTATATTTTAGAATTTATTTTATGTGTATGAGTGCTTTGTCTTTATATATGTATGTGCACTATTTGTGTGTGTGTGAGGGGGGAGACAGATTTTCTGGAACTAGAGTTATATGTGGTTGTGAGGCCACCAAGTAGGTTCTGGGAACTGAGCCCTGGTTCTCTGTAAGACAAATAAAGACTCTTAAACTCTGAGCCATCTCTCCAGACCATTTTACTTTTGCTACTATTGTAAACTGTTAACACTATGAACCTTTTAAAAGTATTTTTCTTGATTTCATAAGTTTTTACATTAAGATGTTCTCTCTGAGACCTTTGTCTGTCACATCCCTTTTCTCAGTGTTCAGGGAAATCCCCAGAGGAGGCACAAGGAGCAGGGGAGCAAGGACATGTGGAGAACAAGGCCCTCCAGAGCAACTTAGCACTTTGAAAATCTCATATGAGCTTTCAAAGACTGAAGGAGTAAGCACAGGGCCCCCTGGGTCTATACCAGGTCCTTTGTGGATATTTTATTGCTGTTAGTTTTTCTACCGGACTCCTCAGGATATGAATGAAAGATCTCTGATTCTTGTGCTTTCTCTTGGGACTCTTTTCCTCCTTTGGTTTGCTTTGTTTGACTTTAGTGTGCTTATTTTTCTCCTAACTTATTATGTTTTATTTTGTTTAAAAATAGAGATACATACATTTCTCTATCTCTCTGCAAATACATTTCAATGTTCTATGAATTAGTAACAAATAAATATTTATCTAAATGCACACTTACACTTTTTACAGAATTCTCTATATTTTTAAACATATACTTTTCAAATTTGATGTTATAAAAGTATAATTTGTACTGAATATATTATATGAGAAATAGTGATTTCAGGCCACTAACTATGTGAGATTTTTAGTAAATTATACATGATATTCCCTAAATAGTAGATGTAAGGTTTTTCACTGAGTTAAATTTACTAATTATGTCACACTAATTCTTCTATATGTGAGATTGTAAACTGTGTCTGGTGGATTAAGTCTAATCTACTATGTATTTATTATGTAAGCTGTGATGGTGTGAGTAAGTGGCCCACATAGGCCACCGCATGAATGATTGGTTCCCAGTTGCTAGAACTGGTTTGCAAAGGATTAAGAGGTGTGGTCTTAAGAAGAGAAGTGATATGTCACTGGGAATTAGTTTTGAGGTTTCAAAAACTCACATCATACATAGGTTTCTTGCTTTGTCTAGTGGTTATTTTCTCAATACACAAGCTGCTGTGTGTTGTCTATTTCCTAAAACAGTCTATGTTTTTGTGACTGCTAACAGTCTGCTATTTTACATAGTACTTTCTATGGACCATTTTTCCATAAATAGCTTTTTCCTCATTATATAATTTATAGGCAGAAAGATTAAAGTATTCTTTAATGTTTTGTAGTTTATAATTCTGCATAATTGCTGATTTCTTTTATGTGAAACTATATATATACATACATATATATATATATATATATATATATATATATATATATATATATATATATGTATATATGTATATATCATGGCTCTAAAGATTTAGTCATTTTCTCCTTGATATATGTTTTTTTCTTACAGTCTTGTAGCCTTGTTCTTTTTATACATGGGGATCTTAATTAGATATATAAAACATCCTCCCATTCTGTCCTCCATGTTTTCAATCTATTTAACATTTGTCTCTATGTAACACATTTTGACAATATGCTCAGAGTTTTTTCTCTAGCTCATGAATCTTCTCTTTATTCTTAATCTCCTGCTGGATTTCACCTACTGAATTTTTCATTTCTGAAAAACACATTTGGTTCTTCTAAAAATACAAGATTTTTAAATTATCTTTTTACTTTCATTCATGTTGTTGATTCCTTCTTGAGTTTTCTTAATACTCTTTAAGCATGGTATATGTCTTTTAGTATTGTTAGATATTATATCATAAGGATTACTTAAGCATGTAGTTTGCTAGGTTGTTTAAAATAAGATACTTCTTGGTGTCTTTAATACTGTTTCTGCTGGAAAAGTGGGTGCAAAGTTATTTTCTCTCTTTTCTTTGAGTACATAAGAAAAGAAACCTTGGAATAATATGCTGAGTGGAATTCTGGTAAGTCAATCTGTCAAGTTAATCATCAGTTATATCTTTGAGGGAAAGCTCAATGAGGTTGTTTTTCTAAATCTTTTGTTTAGAACTTTGCTGAAGTGCATGAAACTCAATGGAGACTATGTCTAAGGAAAAGTTACTGTGAAATTTTCAAACTTACACTTAATCAATTAATATATTTAAAATAACATATAAGCATGATCAGATTTCATGGACCATCAAAAATACCTGCATGTTTATCACACATACACACACTCACACAAACATACACACAGACACACACACACACACACACACACACACACAAACACACACAGATGCTCATGCATAATCTACTGTTGGGCCATAAATACAAATTAATATTACATACCTAATATTTATTTATTCTTATGTTTTGTTATTTATATAAATATACTTTATTGTGTTATATAAAATCAGCTTAAGACAATTCAAGGAAATGGTCAAAAGTAGTAGACTATATATAAAGGAATGCTGATGAAATCAAAAATCAAATTAAGAAGCACTATTTTCTTAAATGACCTAATTTAGATTTCAAATTTAAAACTGTCATTTATTTCCAGTCATATACAGACTGGCCCAGAGAAGGTGAAGAACACTGCTGATATGGTATTTGGGTCCAGAAGCATGGAATTTATTTACTAGCCCTAAGGGCTCAAAAAGATCCAGTGGTGATTTCTAATTTAGGATGGCAGGTGAGGGCATTGACCCCATTATTGTCCACAAAAAACACCCAGATGTCAGAATGCCTTCCTGAAGTATGTCAGATATACTCAGCATTCTTGAAGGAAACAATCTCCTATTATGCAAATATTATTTCTGTAAGAGATGCAATCTCATATGAGTAATTAAATTTATGGCAAAACCTCTTGGCTTAAAGAACAAATGTGCTAACTACTATGCTAAGAATATTCTAATTTGTTTATAATAACAATAATGTGAAGATAATTTATTTTCATAACTTTTAAAAAGTAAAGCTCAACACACACCTACTACAACCTGGAAAATACTATTATATCTTGGCTGAAATATTATGTGTAAAATTGGCTAATACTACCAGATATAGTACAGTACTTGTTAAGTGGTCAGTAAGAGATACCCCACTAACACCTATGGATACTTTGATTTTGGCAGACAGACATGTAAAAACAGATTACTGTTAGCACCTTCCAGTGATAAAGAAACCTAGATAGCTAATGAGGACCACACACAAGATGAAAATAACAGCTAGTATTAGAAAGGACTATTACCCAGCAAGAGAAAATGAAATAAGAATCATCCATCATATATATTAAGATAGCAAATTATTTTTGCCAGTAAATACATAAAAATAAATCTCTTCTCTATATTTTTAAAAACTAGCTAATAAACAAAGTAAACACACAAACGCCTTTAGTGTCCATGAAGCATATTTTCAGTACATTGATAGAGAACTTGTCAATTCCCCATGTATATTGAAGTATCTTCAAAATCATTTAGGGGCCTTGGTTAAAGATAAACATAATCATGCCAATGTTTTTAGAACTTAACTGTCTAACATTACATTAGGAGAAAGGATGGTACCTAGAAACACAGCCAAAGCATGCCAAGCTAAAACTTTCAGCTCTGAGGAGCATTTTTGAAGTATCTTTGCCCCTGAAGGCTTGGAATAGTTCTCTCCTACAACTCCTATGTGGACCACAGTGACAGAAAACAAGAAGAATATAGCACTCATTAGCCTTTCAAAGTTTGATATTTCTGTCAGTAAACTTTCCAAGGGGCCAGTGGTATTTATTTTCCAAAATGAGTTGCCATGTGGTAAGCACCTAAGAGTGTTCAATAAGTACTTTCTGAATTAATTAATTAGTTAATTAATTAATCCACCCAGCAAATTTGTGCTGGGAGCCCATGACAAACTGCAGAACATAAAGCCGAGAGGCTACTGCGACATTGCAGCAGTGGGGCAGAGTAGAGAATAAACAAGCAAACACATAAGGAAATCTCAGTTCCTAATATGCTCCATGGGAAAACAAAACAAAATAATGGTATGAAGAGTTCTTGAAGAGGTGTGGAGGAGGGGCTTCTTTACCTAAATTTGTGAGCAAAGAACTCTCAGATGAGAAAACAGAAGACTCCGTGGAAACAAGGGTATCATGAATCTTGAAAGGTAAGACATAAGGTAAAAGGAAACATGTCATGCCAACAGGGTCAGCATGTACAATAGGACATGACCAACAGCAATAGTGACACTATATCATAAAATGGATGGAATTAATATTTCCAGAAACTCTAAAGTATGAATGGTAAATTTTGGTCTTTTGGTCAAATAAGATATTTTAAAAATCAGCCAAGGTACCAGGACCCAAAATATCAAAATAACGACACAAATGTGATCAGACTTCAAGGCAGCAATGATTGACCTCTGGCAATTTTTCTGCTGCTTTCTTGTCAGCCTACAGATTAGCCAGTGAGGACCCCGTAAATGGAAGCATGATTAAGAGACACTCACATTTCTCTGATTTTTCTATAGGTAAGATACTACAGTCACCAAGATATTTTACAAACCTTCCAGATTTTCCCCTTTGTCAGTTAAACACAGATTTTCCCTATTCCTATAGTGTAACATCCTTTCAACATCTTTTTTTTTTCAAATATAAGCAGTCGACTTATGAAGTGATGCCACGTTCTTTTTGTGTCTTCCTTTCAGAAATGGAGTCATAATGCAAAAGGTTCAGGAGCTGCAGTTGCTGAGCCTTCAAGTTTTTTTTTTCTCTCTTTTTCTGCTGCGTGTGGTTGCTATGGGAATGCAAGGCAAAGTGGCACTCAAAGTTGAATCACATAAAAATCAGTGGAAATTCCAGGTGTGAATATCACACTATGCCGTCTGTAATCTGTCTTGCAAAACTGTAATTAGGTACTTGGAAGGAGGAGGAGGAAGGTAGAATGCAAAGAGGAGGAATGAAAATGAGAAGAGAAGGAGCTGGGAGAAGAATTTGAAGAAAGATGAGGTATTACCATTAGAGCTTTGATTCACATGTTGCAATTAGCCAGCCCTTAAATTTCTAAGCTATTCACGCCTCATCACCCATAATCCTAAAGCTCTTCTCTTGTGATCTTCTGGGTGCTACATTTAAGAAAGACACAGAAAATGGGGACCATATGAATTCCAAGGACTGGATGGCAAGGTTGAAAGAAAATATTTAGGGAAGGCTTTATTCAGATAATAGTGCCTAAAAGATTTACAGAAGAAAGATGTGGGAAATGAGGAGGGGCAGAAAAAAGGTCCCAATAAAATTCAAGTCCCATTGGATCAAGGAAATCCACATAAAACCAGATTCACTGAATCTAATCAAAGAGAAAGTGGGGAAGAACTTTGAACACAAAGGCACAGGGGAAATTTTCCTGAAGAGAAGACCCATCGTATTATATCCTAAGATCAAGAATCGACAAATGGGACCCCAAAATAGGACGAAACAGCAACCCACAGATTGAGAAAAAAATCTTTACCAACCCTTCATCCGATAGAGGAGTAATATCCAAAATATAAAAAGAACTCAAGAGATTAGACTCTAGAGAACAAAACACCTATTGAAAAATGGCATACAGAACTAAACAGAGAATTCTCAATTGAGAAATTTGCATTGCTAAGAAGCACTTACATAAATACTCAACATCCATAGTCATCAGGGAAATGCAAATCAAAACAACCCTAAGATTCCACCTCACACCAGTCAGAATGGCTAAGGTCAAAAACTCAGGTGATAGCAGATGCTGGTGAGAATGCAGAGAAAGAGGAACACTCCTCCACTGTTGGTGGGATCGTTAGTCTGGTGGTTCTTCAGAAAATTGGACATAGTACAACCTGAGGACCCAGCTATATCACTCCTGGGCATATACCCAAATGATGCTCCAACATATAATAGGGACACATGCTCCTCCAAGTTCATAGCAGCCTTATTTATAATAGCCAGAAGCTGGAAAGAACCCAGTTGTCCTCGAACAGAAGAATGGATACAGAAATTGTGGTACATATACACAGTGGAGTACTACTTAGCTATTAAAAACAATGATTGAAACTCACAGGCAAATGGATGGAACTGGAAAATATCATCCTGAGTGAGGTAATCCAGTCACAAAAGAACACGCATGGTATGTACTCACTGATAAGTAGATATTAGTCCAAAAGCTCATAATGTTTATGGCATAAGCCACAGACCATATGGAGCTTAGGAAGAAGGAAACCAGGGTATGGGTGCTTCAGTCCTGCATTGAGGGGGGAACAAGATGATCATTGAAGGTGGAGGGAGGGGGAACCTGGGAGGGAGAGAGGAAGGGGAGGAAATCAAGGGTAATAGCAGGTATTGGTACAGATAGGAGAGAGGTACGAAGGGTCAGGAAATTGAATAAAAATATGTAGCAGGGTGGGGGATGAGGAATTGGTGATAGCCATTGGAGGGTTGCAGATGCCAGAGAAATAAGAGGTTCCCAAGACCAATTGGGAACAATATTAGTAGAGAAGGAGAAATAGAACCTGTAGAGATCACCTCCAATAGATAGGTATGGCCACTGGCAGTGGGATGGGGCCACACAACCATCTCAAAGTTTTTAACCCAGAAATGTTTCTGTACAAAAGAAAAACAGGGACAAAAAAGTGGAGCAGAGATGAAAGGAAGGGCCATCCTGGGACTGTCCCTTCTGGGATCCATTCTGTCTGTAGATACCAAATCTGACACTGTTGTTGCTAAGAGACACTTGCTGACAGGAACCTGGTATAACTGCTCCTTGGGAGGTCTGGCCAGAACCTGACCAATACAGATGTGGAAGCTTGGAGCCAATTACACACTGAGCTCAGGGACCCTGGTGGGGGAGCTAAGGGAAGAACTGGAAAAATTGAAGGAGATTGTAACTCCATAGGGAGAACAACATCAGTTGGCAAGACCACCCAGTTCTCCCAGGGACTAGACCACCAACCAAGGACTGTAGAGGGAAGAATCCATGGCTACAGATACAGAGGCAGCAGAGAATGGCCTTCAGTGGGAGGGGAAGCACTTGGTACGATGGAGGATGCTGGAGGGGAGAGTTGGGAGAGTGTAGGTAGATAGGTGGGGGAGTACCCTCATAGAGACAAAGGGGAGGAGGAGAGGGATGGTCTGTGATAGGGGGTTTGGTGAGGAGTAACTGCAAAGTGAGCTATCATTTGAGATGTAAATGAATAGAATGTTAATAATAATGATGATGATGATGAATAAAACAAGTGAAAGACACAATGTTTCCCCAAATTGGTGACAACATTTTAAGGCAGATGGTATACTGATTAATATCAACTGTCAACTTGACAAGTCCTAAAACTACACAGGAAACAGACCTCTAAGAATGCCCTAGAAGGAGTTCCTAGATTGGGTAATTGAATTTACAAGACTTTCAGAGACTGAATACAAAGGAGAAAGCCAGTATTGTATCAGCATGTAACTCTTTCTGCTTCTCACCTATAGATACAACATAACCATCAGTCTCAAGCTCAAACTTTTCTACCATGATGGACTATGTCCATGTGAACTGTAAGCCAAAACAAACCCTTTCACATTAATTTGTTTCTCGTCTGGTACAGCAACAAGAAAAGTAGCTAGTACAGATGGCCAGTGTCTGTTTTTACACTTAGCTACTGCTATACCCACATATGTGGTCGGTCAGCAGTATTTATAGGAGCTGATCTCTAGCTGGTATTTTCGAATGAAAAAGAAATTATTTAGGAACTAATCCAAAATAACCCACATAATATTGGCAAAGAAACCATTTTTCCTGGCAGTCCTTTAATTTCCTTAAGACAATATTTTATTAATTCTTGGAAAATTTCATGCAATATATTTTGATCATGTTTACCCTGCCTATCAGCCAGCACCTACGACATTTACCCCTAATTTCATAACTTCCCAATTTTGTGTTCTCTCTCTCTCTCTCTCTCTCTCTCTCTCTCTCTCTCTCTCTCTCTCTCTCTCTCTCTCTCTCTCTCTAAACACATGGAGTCCAATTTGTGCTTGGCAGCCCTTTAAAATGTCTTTAAAAAACGTAGCTCTGCTTTCACCTCTCTTAGTATAAACCACTAACTCTAAATGTCTGCCTGAATAAGATGGTGAAAACTGGATGACCCATCTTAGAACAAGACCCATTTTGGAAACTATAAGGAGCCATTACCAGTCTCCGGACACCAAGAACATGTGCTATTAGAAGATTGACATACTAATTCCATCTGTATTAAATGTTAAGAACCAACTTAGAAATACAAAGACATGGCTGGTGAAGTGGCTTAGCAGTTAAGAGCACTTACCTCTCTTGCAAAGAAGTAGGATTTGATTCACACCATCTATGCTGATCAGCTTATAATTGCCTCTAAGTCTAGCCCCATGAGATCCAGTGCCTTCTTTAGATCTCTGAGAGCACGTGCATCTACATGACATACATTCACATAGATGCACAGGAATGAATATAAAATAAATATTAAAAACAAATTTTAAAACACACAACAGGCTATTTTCAGATGGGTCAATGTAAGCTGAAAGCAACCAGAGCAGACACATTCATGCTTCACCAGTTTAATGAGTCAAATTAGACATTCTTTGAAATTAAAAACAAAAAAAAAGGCCACAAAGAAAGAGATCGTCCTTCATCTGGTCAGAAAAGGTACCAGCAAAGCTGTTGCTAGTGACTAACAAGATAATTTGTCTGACAACCTCGTTCAGTCAGAGAGTGCTCACATACATCTAGCACCTATCTCCTGTTAATTTGAAGATCCCACCATGAGAATAAAGAAGACCCAGCATTCTCATGGTACATCAGTAAGGGAATACATTCGGTCAAAGACCTGCAAATTGATGTCCTTACCTTTAAGTGCAATAGATTTAATCTTTCATGCCTGTTAGATTAGTGTTTACCTCTAGTGTGCTAAGCCTGAGATTTCTTTCCTCTGATACCCAGAGCACTGAAATGTTAACTAAGATATCAGACCCCTGATGTTCTCAACAATAACCATAAATAATCTCAATAATGTTTCAGCATCTCTCCTAAGGGGGAGCCCAAGGCATGTGCCAGCATTCACTTATCAGTCTCTACTGCATATAGCATTACAGCATGGTAGAATGCTGCTGCTAGCTGGTTGTTTTTTTTTTTTTTTTTTTTTTTTTCATCTAGTGACAGCAATAAATCTTTATAATCCAGAGCTATATTTGCCCTGCTTCTGTGACCAAGTTTACAAAAGATCTCATAGGATGTAACTTAGTGACAATTCTCATATGACAGACATGAATTTATTAGGCAGCAATTGAGAAATCACTATATGTAGGCCTCAGGTGTAAAATGCCAAAGTTCCAGTGCCTTAATACTAGACCCTCTCCATTTCTAGCCACTCTAACCTGGTATTTACACCCAATGACAAACTCCAGATGCCCGTCATCCAAAAAAGAAATTCATTAGTCTCTTTCTACATATTATGTCCATAAATAGCTAAAACTGGGATAAAATTTGATTATCAAGGGACAAGGACTGACTATACTATAGTTTTACCAGATACCACTATAAAAAGTAAAGACCCACTCCTCTACAATATTCAGTGTTTGGTGGCTCATGTCTATATCCCAGCAACTGGGAAGCTAAGACAAGATTTATGTTAGTTCAAGATGAGGCCTGACCACATAATAACTTTTGGGCCAGACTGGACTACAAAATAAGACCTTGTTTCTCCCACCTACATACCTCCAAGGAAAGAGTTCTAGGAATAAGCAGAGCACAAACCTAAAAGATTTCACAGTCTACAAGCCTTACCATGGTTATATCTTGAGAAATACTAAAATATAACATTGTCTAATGAGAACAGAGAAAACTGAAGGGGAAGCCAAGTACACTGACACAACAGTAATCCTAGCCCTCAGAGCCAAGTGAGTCTGTGTGTTTGAAGTCTACATGGGAAGTTCAAGCTCTAGGACAGTTGGAGCTACATAGTAAGATCCTGATTTCAACAGCGGAGAGGAGGAAAACCAATGATATAAATTTAATAATTTTTAAAAGTATAAACCAAGATCCTTGATTCGAAGACTTTATTTAAAAAAAAAAAAAAGCAACTCAGCAATAAAAGTGAAATGATTCCATAGGTCTTGAAATAAAGTTCTTAAAATAGTTTAAAAGGACATTTTTATTATGAGATGTCAAGAGACTTAGAAATAGTAGCCTAGTTTCTCCTTCCACGGGTTAGCTCACTTCCCAGTTTTCCCAGTCACATCATGCAGTGCTTGGTATTTCTGCAGAGTGGGTCTGCCTTCCCTGATGTAACCAAAAGGCAAAACAAAAACAAAAGGAAACAAACAAACCAAAAATAAAAAAGAAAGAAAACCACCAGATTTTGCTTTAATCTTAGAATTTTCTAAAGGTCTCTCCTTAACTCATTCCTAGGCACTTTGAATTTAGAATTCCAGACCTGGAGCTTTACTTAGTTCCCAGCACAATTCCAAAGCACCAGTGATTGACAGTCCTGAAGCATCTGCTCATTAACATAAATCCTTCTAGGCGTAGCCCATTAGCTCCTCCTACTTTATTCAAGCAAATTCTCAGTGCACCTTGGGGGACAGTTCACCTTGTAGTACCATCATATCTTAACTCAGCAGGAGGAAATATACATGCACGAAGAAAAAAACGATTTTCTTTAGAGCTTCAGGGGATTTTTTTAAATCACCTTCTGGGTAAGCTGCCTCTCCCCAAATCAACTAGGATTTTTTTTTTTTAATCCACTAACTTGAGATTTCTGTGTATCAGGACACCTGAAGCAAGCCCAAGACTCTGACTCCTTAAAAAACACATGTAGGACAAAGATTTACAATTTTGAAACTCTGTGAAACTCTGGTCAAATGAAATCACATGTGCAAAGGAAAATAGCAAAGCATAGCTATTGGATTTCAAAACTAGAGGCAGGTGGCACACATGAAAGTAGGAAGACCTTGGTCACCAAATAATTTCTAATGCTCCCGCTATAAATTGCCTAAATCAATGAAGAATGCTGCGGAATTTCACTTGACCATTTTCCTCTCTAAGTAGTGAAAGTGAGTCCTAGAGAAGGCATCTGAGTTACCTAGCATCTTATCAGTACGCTGCTGTTAGCTGTTAGATTACAGAATGCCTTCCTTCATTCAGCATGTTTCAGGACCCATTCTACCTACAAACACAGTCGGAATTGAAACAAAGAATACCCCTCAGATTCGCAACAGGGCTATGTGCAAATAAATCTATTGCAAAGAGAAAAAGCACCAAACACATCTGATCCATAGAACATGCCATTTTAGTAACATGGCACACTGCACAGTAGGACTTGTTTCCCGTTGTGATAGCCGGGTTTAGCTAGGAATAACCACTTGCTATTGTAACTAACATCACAGCAGGGGAGAACTGGACCATCTGTACCTAGCAAAGGAAATCATGGAAACTTGACATACAAAGTATTCTTTCCCTTGTCTGAAAATTCCTTTTACACTGCTGAGAAGCAGAAACACTGAAAACTGAACAATGATAAGGGACAGGGTGGGTGGGGAAAGGTAGTGGCTTATGGATAGAATCTCTCCACTATGCCTTTCAGTTGGGTCACAGTACTGTAGACTCAAAGTTGTCTTTAAAAAAATCACATGTATGATATTACTGTTTTTTCCATGAGGCTGCAAACCCATTCAGCTCTTTCAGTCCTCTCTCTAGCTCCTCCATTGGGGTCTCCTTGCTCTGCCCAATGGTTAAATGCAAGCTTTCTCATCTGTATCAGTATGGCTCTGGTAGAGCCTCTGAGGAGACATGAATACTAGGTTTCTGTCAGTAAGTACTTCTTGGCATCAGCAAAAGTGACTGGGTTTGGTGACACCCCCCTCCCAGAGCTGCCTGGAACTAAACCATCATCCAAACAGCACACATGGACGAACCCATGGCTCCAGTTGCATATGTAGCAGATGATGACACTGTCTGGCACCAATAAGAGAATCCTTTGGTCCTGGGAAGGCTCTTTCCCCAAGTGCAGGGGAATGCCAGGGAGTGGGTGGGAGTAGGAGCATCTTCATAGAAGCAGCAGGGGGGGGGAGAGAGAATGGGAGATGGGGCGATAACATTTAAAATGTAAATACATAAAATATCCAATTTAAAAAATCACATGTATGTATGTATGTATGTATGTTTCTATAATGGTTTGTATATACTTGGCTCAGGGAGTAATACTATTAGAATGTGTGGCCTTATTGAAGTAGGTGTGGTCTTGCTGGTTTAGGCATGCAACTGTGGGTATGGGCTTAAGACCCTCACCCCTGCTGCCTGGAAATCAATATTCTGCTATCATCCTTCAGATGAAGATGTAGAACTCTCAGCTCCTCCTGCACCATGCCTGCCTAGATGCTGCCATGTTCCTACCTTGATGATAATGGACTGAAACTCTGAACCTGTAAGCCAGCACCAATTAAATGTTGTTCTTATAAGACTTGACTTGGTCATGGTGTCTGCTCATAGCATTAAAACCATAAGACTCTGTCTCTCTGTCTGTCTGTCTACTTATCTATTTATTTAATCTTGTAAGAATTGGGCATGTGCAAGCTATGGCCTCTGAGGAGGATCAGAGGACAGCTGGAAAAAGTGTCTTCACTTCTTATATCATGTAGATACCAAGAACAAAAAGCAAGTCATCAGGCATGGCAGCAAGAGTCTTTATCTGCAGACACATCTTGCTGACACTGTAGACCTCTTGAGTACATTCAGAATCCCATTTACCATAATTTCTGCATGGTGCATGTGGAGCAAAGAAAAAAAAAAAAAACTGATCTTTAACATGGGTGTTGTTTCTTTGTTTAATTTTATTTATTAATTTGTGTGTGTGTGTGTGTGTGTGTGTGTGTGTGTGGTGTGAGTGTGTGTGTGTGTGTGTGTGTGTGTCGGTGGGTGGGGAGAAAAAAAGAGAGAGAGGAGGAGGAGAAGCAGGAGGAGGATGAGGAGGGAGGGAGGTAGAGGGAGAGATAGATCAGAGCACCACTGACTTCTCTCATGCTACCATGTGAGATCTGAAATTGATCATGGGCCATCAGGCTTGCTTATACATATCTGTATCTACTTAAACAGCTTTTCATTCCTTTACAAACCTCTCTTGATTTAATTCTCCTTGGCATATTTAAATACTTATATTGTCCCAAAATTATACAAATCACTTACCATTTTTTAATGAAGTGAGGACTGTCATGTGATATGCTGATTTTTATTTTGCTCTGCTTTTTCACTCTTTTTTTGTAAATAGATTATTTTCTTATATAATATATCCTAAATACAGTTTCTCCTCCCTCTACTCCTTCCAGAAACCTTCTCCTCCCTTACCATTCAGATACAGCCCCTTTATGTCTCATTAAACATAGGATTCTCGGGGATGTAATAATAAGATAAAATAAAATAAAACAAGGCAAAACAAAATTAACACATTGCAATAGGACAAAACAAACAAATACAAAAACAGAAGGAATGGAGCCCAAGAACAGGCACAGGTAATAAATAAATACACAGAGACACACTTGTTTGTATATCAGGGATCCCTTAAAAATACAAAACTAAAACTAAAAGCTATAATATATGTGCTTAAAATTAGAAAGAATACATATAATAAAATAAATAAAAATTAAAAATAGATTTTTTATGAGACAATCCCTAAAAATGACATTCATTTTCTGCTGACCATCTACTGCTAGTCCTGTGGCCTACACTTAAGAATGGTTTGTTTCTCAACACAGGTGGAGCAGAAGACAGCTAGAGGCCCGGGTAGCCCTAAGAGGAGCAAATAAGTAGTAGAGAGAGGAAGAGAAAGAGAAGCAAAACAGTGTGTACTGTACACAGTGATGAAAGGCAGAGCTGGTCACTCAAGGGTAGTGAGGAATACCCTAATGCCAGTAGTCTACACTGCTATATGAGGCCATGGTGAGCTCCTGAGTGATGTTGACACTGAGGACCATGTCTCAATCCATTGTTCTGCAACAGCGGCAGCCTGTTTTGCTGTCCATGACTCATGTTAACATGATAGGCCATGGAGACGTCCCTGGTCTGGGCTGTCACTTGGGTCTATGTTGCTGCATTGATCAGTTTAATTAGATACTGGTTAGTTATTCACACAAGTTTTGTGCCACTATTGCTTCACATTACCTTACAGGCAGCACACCACTATAGATCAAAGGATGGGTTAGTGTTTACATTTCTCTTTAGTAGCATGCAGAGAATACCAGGAACACTAGCATATAAAGGTGAAGGCGCTGTCAGGCTCTTATTAACTTCTCTGTGTTCAATGAGTTGTCTAGATATTTTCTTCAACAATAAGGCCTTATCTTCAGTTTGTGGAGAGCAATCTATAGTCTTGGCAACAGCCTGAGATATTTGGTGGTTTCAATGGGAGCCTTTTGGTCAACAACTCAATTGGATATTACCCAGTTTTAGGACTGAAAGTTTCATTTGGTGAGAGGAAACAACCAGTTGAATCTCTGTCTTTCTATTATTTAGTGATTTCTTTTAAATCATCTTCATATATGTGTATACTTTTGGAAGCTTTGACTATATTCAATTTCCATACTACCTCCACCATGGGCCTATGTTTTAGCTGTATCTCTCCATATTCCCTCCCTTGTACTCCTCTCCCCAATTCCCTACTCAGACATCTTACAAGCATTGTTATTTTGTTTGTTTTTGTTTTTGTTTTGTTTTGTTTTAAAAAAGGGGTCTCCATTTTTAGCCAAGGCTTGTCTGAAATCACTATGTAGTATAGGACGGCTCCAAACTGGTAATATTTCACCTTTCTCAGCTTCCCAATTACTAGGATTGCAGGTGTAAGCTCCAATGCCTGGTGTAGCTCTTTATTATACACCTTATTTCACTGCAGGAAGCCAGTTTGAATCATTATGAATATGTTTCAGAGCAAACGCTGCTAGATTTTGGAGTTTTGTACCTCCCCCATTTTCAAATTACTTTGCTGTTTTGGGTATTTGTTACAAAATTGGGAAAACTCAGTCCACTGACAAGGCATTATTCATACAGAAACCTTTCAACAAATAAATTGTAAAAGTGCACCAAATCAAATTTAACTCCTTGTGTTTTTGGTGTAAGTGAAGTTTCTGAAACTAAAAGGAGGAAGGCCAATGATATTGTGCTGGGTTTGAGAATAGTATAAAAGTCATAATTGATAGATAAGGGTTAAATTTCTATAAAGTTTCAGTGATACAGGGATTGGAGAGTTTCAAGCTAAGCTGAAATGACGTTCTATTTTCTTGCGAAGAATATAAAGTATAGACACTCCAGCTTAGAAAGGAGGTGCTTACTTCTAGTTTCTTCCTGTGCCCAGAGCTGGCCCTGTGCCAGAAGCACTCTGTATCCAGACCCTGTTGGGAGAGAGCCTGTTTCATAGGAGTGCTGACACATCTGAGAGCAAATGTGAGACCACCAACTCATTTCAAATTCCTGGCCCAAGAGGAACTTGTCCAGAGCTTAGGACACAGGAGTAGCCTGGGTCAGGATTCTTCCCGTTTCTCCCTGTGCCTGGAGCTGACAAACAGAGCATTCATTACCCAGACACCACTGGAAGAGAGATTATTCTCTATTAGTGCTGGCACACAAGCTTACAGGATGGTCAAGCCACTGTCAGAATCTGCAAGACCAGCTAACACCTTAAATAAGCAGATGGCAAGAGGCAAGTCCAAGAACCTAAACAACAGAAACCAAGGCCTTTTGGCATCATCAGAACCTAGTTCCCCTAACACAGCAAGTCTTAGATACCCCAACACACAGGAAAACCAATATTCTGATTTAAAATCACAACTCATAATGATGTTAGATGAATTTAAGAAGGTTGTAAATAACTCCCTTAAGAAATGCAGCACAACACAGGTAAAGTGGTAGAAGCCCTGTAAAAGGAAACACAAAAATCAAACAAACAGGTGTCAAAATTGAGTAAAACCATCCAGGCTCTAAAAATGTAAATAGAAACAAAAGAGAAATCTCAAAGGAAGACGACTCCAGAGATAGAAAATCTAAGAAAGAAATCAAGAGTCATAGACACAAGCATCACCAACAGAATAAGAGAGAGAAGAGAGAATCTCAGGGGCAGAAGATACAACAGAAAACATTGAAACAACAGTTAAAGAAAAGGCAAAATGCAAAAAACTCCTAACCCCAAACATACAGGAAATCCAGGACACAATGAGAAGATTAAACCTGAGGATAATAGGCATAGAAGAGAGCAAAGAGTACCAACTTAAAGAGCCAGTAAATATCTTTAACAAAATTATAAAAGAAAACTTTCAACCCTAATGAAATAGATGCACATAAACATGCAAGAAACCTACAGATCTCTAAATAGATTAGACAAGAAAAGAAATTCCTCCTGTCAGATAATAGTCAAAACTGCAAATG
This sequence comes from Micromys minutus, assembly GCF_963924665.1. NCBI lineage: Eukaryota > Metazoa > Chordata > Mammalia > Rodentia > Muridae > Micromys > Micromys minutus. Next base: position 77,353,836 of record NC_137970.1, on the reverse strand, counting down.
AACAATACAAATAAAGAATATTAAAAGCAGTAAGGGAAAATGGTCAAGTAACATATAAATGCAGACCTATGAGAATCATACCAGACTTCTCAAAAGAGACTATGAAAGCTAAAAAATACTGGGGAGATGTCATACAGATCCTAAGAGAACAAAAATGCCAGCAGAGGCTACTATATACAGCAAAACTCTCAGTTAATATAAACAGGGAAACCAAGATATTCCATGACAAAAGCAAATTTACACAATATCTGTCCAGAAATCCAGCCTTACAAAGGATAATAAATGGTAAACTCCAAAACAAGGAGGGGAACTATACCTTAGAAAAATCAAGAAAGTAATCTTCTTTCAACTAACCCAAAAGAAGACAGTCACACAATCATAATTCCAACTCAAACAATAAAAATACCAGGAAATAACAATCACTGGTATCTAATATCTATCAACATTGATGGACTCAATTCTTCAATTAAAAAAATACACTAACAAACTGAATATGTAAACAAAATCCAGCTTTTTGCTGCATACAGAATACACACCTCAGTGACATAGACAGAGACTACCTCAGAGTAAAAGGATGAGTAAAAAAGGTTCTAAGCAAATGGTCACAAGAAACAAGGGAAATGCAAAACAAAATAACCCTTAGACTCCACCTCACAGCAGTCAGAATGGCTAAGATCAAAAACTCAAGTGACAGTAGATGCTTGTGAGGATGTGGAAAAAGAGGAAAACTCCTTCGTTGCTTGGGTTTGCAAGCTGGTACAACCACTCTCGAAATAAGTCTGGAGGTTCATCAGAAAATTGGACATAGTACAACCTGAGGACCCAGCTATATCACTCCTGGGCATATACCCAAATGATGCTCCAACATATAACAAGGACACATGTTCATAGCAGCCTTATTTATAATAGCCAGAAGCTGGATAAAACCCAGATGTCTTTTAACAAGAGTAATGGATACAGAAAATGTGGTACATTTGCACAATTGAGTACTATTCAGCTATTAGAAACAATGACTTCATGAAATTCTTAGCCAAATAAATGGAACTAGAAAATATTCTGAGTGAGGTAACCCAATCACAAAAAGACACACATACTAAGCACTTATTGATAAGTCTGTATTAGCCCAAATGTTCAGATTACCCAACATACAATTTATAGACCATATGAAGCTCAAGAATAAGTAAGACCACAGTGCAGATGCTTCAGTCCTCTTTAGAAATGGGACAAAAATATTCACAGGAAAAAATACTCAGACAGAGTGCGGAGCAGAGACTGAAGTAAAGGCCATCCAGAGACTGCCTAACTTGGGTATCCAGCCCACATACAGCCACCAAACCCAGACAATATTACTAATGCCCAGAAGTGCATTCTGACAAGAGCCTGATACAGCTGTCTAGTGAGAGGTTCTGCCAGATCATGACAAATACAGAGGCGGCTGCTTGCAGCCAACCATTTAACTGAGAACAGGATCCCCAATGGAGGAGTTAGAGAAAGGACTGAAGGCTCCGGAAGAAAGGAGATGCTAGCATTAAAAAAACAAAACAAAACAACAACAACAACAACAAAAAAAACCAGTCAGCTAGTGACTGCTGACTGTGTTCACATCAGGTGAATCAGTTGTCCTGCATACTGGGAAGCAGTTTCACCAAACAAAAAGGAAAACCTGGGTATTCTCTTCTGTATTCTGTATGTTTTTTTTTTAGCTCTAAGCCATGGAGTAGGCAAGCCTCTGACTGCAGCTATCTTGCTCTAGGATGGCATATAGGAACTTCCTTTAAATTCCCATAACCCTGAGAGATCCTTTCCTTCATAATGAGACAGACAGCAGCATCCACTTCTTCCTGGGTATGAGCAGGTGCTAATCTCAGTAAAAAGCAGTGCTAAAATCTATTAAAATTACTCCTAGGATAAGCGGCAGTATGTGTCATCTGTTCCCCTTGATAGCACTTCTGATGTCCATTTTCATGTTTATAAACAAAGTTGTTGTGGAGTGGTAAAAATAGATTCTCTAAATGAAAGGTGGTAAAGGTTTCATACTTCTTTGGCAACCTTGAGCATACAGGTTGTCAGTCAAACTGGCAGCCTACCCTTATGTTAATACCAATCATCTAGGACCCTCACTGATGACTTGAGAACGGCACACAATGACTGCTGCTGATTGCTCTGGCTCTTGAAAGCACAGCCAAATCCAAAGCATCCAAAAGGGGTTTTACCAGGTGTTTTGTTATCACAAGCTTTGAGAACCTCCAGATGATCTCCAAACTATTGTCACTCACATCAGAGAAGAAATACCTCCCTGGTGGCCCAATAGAAAGAATGGACATTTGCTTCTAAATTGAAGTACTGTGATTGACCTAAACATCCACCTCCCTGGCTGTGGTTTCTGCTCAAGTGGCAAGGCTGTGGTTAATCCAAACCAGAAGGCTAGGACCTTTACAAAACACATGGCTATGCATGTCTCAAACATTCCTTTTTGGGCTATGTTAACAGACTGCCCAGAATGACTTAATGGGTACACTGGGAGGCATTATTTTGTATTTTCTTCTCTGGAGTTCAACATTCCCATTCCTTCTCTGAAGTAGTTTTTTTCTTGTCTCCTATTGGTAGGATGAACTGAGCTGCTAAAAAAAAAAAAAAAAAAAAGGCAGCAAAATGGAAGCTAGGCAGTTGGTATTCTGAATTGTCAAAGTACCAAGTTAGTTTAGTTACCTGAGAGCTAAAGAGGAAATAGGTGACTAGTTTGAAAGCAGACAGAGCAGGAAGAAGAACTGCAGAAGTTAAAAAAAAAAGACAAGTGAAAGCTGATGCTGAAGAAGGATAAAAAGTAAGGAACTAGAGAAGGGCAATTGCAGACTGGTCAAAGGAAGGGTTCAAGAGAGATGTTAAATATTCAATATGAAAAACTCTCAATGAGTTCAGATCAAAAACTGCAATTCTTTCTGGTCTTCAAGACTGAGGATTCATGACAGCTTGGTCCAACTAGAAGCTTCAATTCTAGCTTCAGTCAAGGGCTAAAGAGTGTAGACTTTCTAAGTCTATCTAAGTCTCCTAACATCTGTAGTGTTCACTGCCCTATCACCTGAGGCCTCCATGAATCACAGCATAAGACATATTTCATCATTCTATGGCCACTATTTGCTGTGAACAAACATCAACTGAAGCCAAAGCAGCCCCAAGCAAGGCCTGGTAGAGCTTCTCCTTGTGTCCTCATAATCACCATCTGGGTAGCTCCAATGTTCTTTCCTTGGGAACAAAAGCACTCACCAAGCCTGCAACCATACTAGAAGACAGTAGTCTTTCATACTGAGGACAGAAGCCATGTCTGTTTTGTGGATGACTATATTTTGTCAAGTATCATCAACTAGATTCTCAAGAAGCAGGAGCTGATTTAAAAATATCATGTTATTTTTAATTTTTTGAATTAAATATTATAAAAAACTTGGAAATTAAACAAACAAAAACAATCACACACCCAAATTAATCAGACCCAAAGTCTATATAGTACAATAATCTTTATATAGTTAGAATAGCTTGTTTTGTGAATAGTAGCAGAAAAAAAGTTAAAAATTGCTTGTCCATATTGCTTATTTTGATTTTGGAGTACAGTAAAACCAACAATCAAAAATCACTGCATGAGACTAGGGAAACAACTCAGTCAGTGAAGTGCTTGCAATAATGAGGATTTGGGTTTGATTCCCTGAACCCATGTAAAAGACCTAGGTGTTGTACTGTTCAATTATAATTACAGTGCTGGGGGTGGAGTAAGTGGATCCCTGCAGGTCACTGCCTGGACTGCCCAGAACACTTGGTGAGTTCTCCTCTAGTCACCTGTCTGTAAATATAGAATGACAGCTGTGATTGTCTTCTGGCCGCCACATGTGAGTGTACCGGCTAACATATACTGCATACACATACGTGTGCACATACATACACATACATACACAACACACACACACACACACACACACACACACCACAGTAAGAATAATGAGGCACAGTGGTGGTAAATGCCTTTGTTCACAGTATTTGGGAAAAGGAGGCAAAAATACAAGGATTAAAAGCAGTCACATTTGGCTGTATAGTGAGGTCAAGGCCAGCCTGTGTCACATGAGATCATGTCTCAAAGAAAAGTCACACTGGGTTTTGTTTCCTCTAGAGTCAGTGTCTTCCACATGAAGCTTTTTTCCACTTATAGGGTGATTTTAAGGTAATACAGTTTTCCTCGGGAATTATTTTACACATGTGATTTTTAAAAAGAGAGCTTTGTACAGGGTCAGTTCTGTGGTGCAAATGGAAACTGGAAGGATTGTTTCCAGTTTGCTCAGTGGTTTCAGGGGAAGAATTGAATGAGCTCAAGGGGTTTGCAACCCCATACGAAGAACAAAGATAACAACCAAACAGATCCCCCCACCCAGAGCTCCCAGGAGACTAAACCAAAGAATATATATGGACAGGCCCATGCTTCCAGCTACATATGTAGCAGAGGATGGCCTTGCTGGGCATCAATAGGAGGGGAAGCCCTTGGTTCTGTGAAAGCTTGATGCCCCAGCATAGGGGAATGCTAGGGTAGTGGGGTAGGAAGGAGTAGGTGTGTGGGTGGGGTATCCCCCTCATAGAAGCAGGGGAGAGGGTTTGTGGAGGAAAAACTGGGAAGGGGGAATAACATTTAAAATATAAACAAAATAAAACCAAAAAAAAAATATAAACCAATAAAAATAAAACCAAAAAAAGAGGTTTGCAACTGAATTATTTCCACAGTATAATTTTGCTGGTCTGGAATACACCCTGACTGAGTACCCCCACCCCTGCCACTGCTATTGGTTTCATTATCCAAGAAGAATGTCATCTCCCCAAAAGTGAGAAAGTGAAAGGAAAAATGAAGAGTCTACATTTTTCTCTATAATCATGTAGTAGACCTTTCCAGGTTGGTGTGTTTAGATGTTACTTGGAGTAACAGAATTTCATGAGCAATGCACCATGTACTAATTGACAATGTGCTATCATTACACCTTATACAACAGAAAAACATTTCAGTTCATAACAATGAATCTGACTGTTCTGTCCAGAGCACTCTATTTATTTTTTGATTCTGTGTTCATCTTATACTAAGCCTGTTAGCTTGACTCCAGCTTATTGTAGCAGAGAGGACAGAATTCTTACTGGTTTTTTTTTTTTTTTTCTGAGCCTGAGTGCATGGATTTCTTTGAACAGAAGAAATAGAATTCTGTTTTCATTTTATGTTTTTTTCTCTTTTTTTTCTATCTGGAATAGATAGGACACATGCTAGCTACTCAAGTAGATGCCAGAACATGGCTTATAAACATAGACATTATAATACACTGTGTGACATGCACATCTCAGACCTTATCTAAACAAATGCACATTCCCATAGTATTTTGCAAAGGTGTTTAATACCCATTCATCTGAACCCACAGCCGTTATAGTTCTTTTGACCAGAGTATTTCTCATAAAGAATATGACTATGAGTTCTTTTGTTAATCTCTTCAACTAAACTGTACTATTTTTGAGAGAAAGGTTAAGATGTTTCTTATGCATGGAACAACTATTGTCAGTGACTCTTCAATGTGGTGGCTATGTGAAATGAGCTATGCCTTTTTTTTTTTTTCTTTGAATTTTTGTTTTTGGTCTAAAGAACCCCTTTATAAGCTTCCCAAGCAAGCCAGGTGTATTACGTACAATCAAACCTAACATGCTATTCAGAAGTGATGTACTATAGAAGAGTAGATCAAAAGATAACTCATACTCAAGTATTATGCTAGAACATATTAATTACGTTATGATTCAGAAGAACCTTTGGAAACCTTAGTCTTTGATCAGAAGTTAGCGAACAGTCATTGCTAGTTGTCAGAGAGCGATTTCTGAATGAAATACAAAACTGACCATCTGAATTTCCTAAGTTTGGTAACAGAGGACTTGGCAATTTTTTTTTAAACGACTTTATTTTGCAAAACAAAGATACATGTAAAGATTTTAAACATTTTTTGCTTAAAATTATACATTTTTGTCAGTACTGTTTTCTCAGACATTAAAATAAATTTTACATAAAACCATGTGAATATGTTTTTTAGTCAGTACTTGATTATTTTCAAGGGCTTGACAGTATGCATTGAAAACGTACTAGTTGCAATAAGCGTAAAGTACATGCAAAACAAAACGCAACATGGAAATAGTCAAAGTCTTCTTGTTTTGTGAATATATGTATATCTTTTTGTTTTCTTTATTTCTTGGACTTCATACAGTCTGTGAGTTGTTTCTGGGGGAGTGCAAGCCTCTGGGGTTAGCATCCCACTATCAGTGACTGCATATTATGTCTGTTCTTTTGTGACTGGGTTATCTCACTCAGGATGATCTTCTCTAGATGCAGCCATTTTCTTAAGAATTTGGTTAAGTCATTGTTTCTGGTGGCTGAGTAGTATTCCATTGTGTATATGTACCACAATTTTTGTATCCATTTGTCTTCTGAAGGACATCTGGGTTCCTTCCAGCTTCTGGCTATTATAAATAGAGCCACTATGAACATTGTGATGCATATATCTTTATTGTGTATTAAAGTGTCTCTGGGGTATATGCCCAGAAGTGGAATAGCTGGGTCTTCAGGTAGTACTATATCCAATTTTCTGAGGTATCGCCAGACAGATTTCCAGAGAGGTTGTATTAGCTTGCAACCCCACCAACAGTGGAGAAGAGTTCCTATTTCTCCGCAGCCTCGCCAGCATCTGCTGTCATCTGAGTTTTGGATCTTGGCCAATCTGACTGGTGAGAGGTGGAATCTTAGGGTTGTTTTGATTTGCATTTCCCTGATAGCTAAGGATGTCGAGCACTTCCTCAGATGTTTTTCGGCAATTCGGTGTTCCTCAACTGAAAATGATTTGTTTAGCTCTGTACCCCATTTTTTAATAGGGTTATTTGATTCTCTGGTGTCTAGCTTTTTGAGTTCTTTGTACACCTTGGATATTAGGCCTCTATCTGATGTGGTGTTGGTAAAGATCTTTTCCCATTCTGTTGGTTGCGGTTTTGTTTTCTTGACGATGTCCTTAGCCTTACAGAAACTTTGCAATCTCATTAAGTCCCATTTGTTAATCTTTGACCTTAGAGCTTGAGCCCTTGGTGTTTTGTTCAGGAAATTTTCTCCTGTGCCTATGTGTTCTAAGGTTTTCCCTACTTTCTCATCTAATAGTTCCAGTGTATCTGGTTTAATGTGGAGATCTTTAATCCACTTACACTTGAGCTTTGTACAAGGAGATAAGAACGGGTCTATTTTCATTCTTTTGCATGTTGAGTGCCAGTTGGACCAGCACCACTTGTTGAATAGGCTGTCCTTTTTCCATTGAATGTTTACTGCTCCTTTGTCAAAAATCAGGTGACCATATACATGAGGGCTCATTTCTGGATCTTCTATTCTATTCCATTGATCCACTTGCCTATTTCTGTACCAGTACCATGCAGTTTTCAGCACAATTGCCTTGTAATATAGCTTGAGGTCAGGGATAGTGATTCCCACAGATGGTTTTTTGTTGTTGAGGATGGATTTCGCTATTCTAGGTCTTTTGTTATTCCATATGAAATTGCACATTGATCTTTCCAATTCCATGAAGAACTGGGTTGGAATTTTGATGGGGATTGCATTGAATCTGTAGATTGCTTTTGGTAATATGGCCATTTTTAAGATGTTAATCTTTCCAATCCATGAGCATGGGAGATCTTTCCATTTTCTGAGACCCTCCTCAATTTCTTTCTTTAGAGGTTTGAAGTTCTTGTCATACAGGTCCTTCACTTCCTTAGTTAGAGTCACACCAAGTATTTCATAGTTTTTGTAACGATTGTGAAGGGTACCTTTTCCCTAATTTCTTTCTCCACATGTTTGTCCTTTGAGTATAGGAAGGCTACTGATTTGTTTGAGTTAATTTTGTATCCGGCCACTTTGCTGAACTTCTTTATCAGCTGTAGGAGTTCTCTGGTGGAATTTTTGGGGTCACTCAAGTACACTATCATGTCATCGGCAAAGAGTGATGTTTTTATCTCTTCCTTTCCGATTTGTATCCCCTTGATCTCCTTTTGCTGTCTAATTGCTCCAGCCAGGACTTCCTGTACTATGTTGAATAGGTAGGGAGAGAGTGGACAGCCTTGTCGAGTCCCTGATTTTAGTGGGATTGCTTCAAGTTTCTCGCCATTAAGTTTGATGTTGGCTGTTGGTTTGCTGTATATTGCTTTTATTATGTTTAAATATGGGCCTTGGATTCCTGTTCTTTTCAGGACTTTTAACATGAAGGGGTGTTAGATTTTGTCGAATGCTTCCTCAGTGTCTAGTGAGATGACCATGTGATTTTGGTCTTTAAGTTTGTTTATATGGTGGATTACATTGATGGATTTCCTTAAGTTAAACCATCCCTGCATCCCAGGGATGAAGCCTACTTGGTCATGATGAATGATGGTTTTGATGTGTTCTTGGATTCGGTTTGCAAGGATTTTGTTGAGTATTTTTGCATCAATGTTCATAAGTGAGATTGGTCTGAAGTTCTCTTTCCTTGTAGGGTCTTTGTGTGGCTTAGGTACGAGGGTTATTGTAGCCTCAAAAAATGAGTTGGGTAATATTCCATTTGATTCTATCTTTTGGAATAGTTTGGCGAATATTGGTGTTATATCCCCAATAAAAGTCTGATAAAATTCTGCACTGAACCCGTCTGGACCTGGGCTTTTTTTGGTTGGGAGGCTTTTGATGACTTCTTCTATTTCTTTAGGTGTTATAGGGTTATTTAGATGGTTTACTTGGTCCTGGTTAAACTTTGGGACCTTGTATCTGTCTAGGAATTCATCCATTTCCTCCAGATTTTCCAATTTTGTGGAGTATAAGTTTTTGTAATAGGATCTGATGATTTCTTGAATTTCCTTAGTATCAGTTGTTATGTCCCCACTTTCCTTTCTGATTTTGTTAATTTGGATACTCTTTCTTTGCCCTTTAGTTAGTCTGGCTAGGGGTTTATCAATCTTGTTGATTTTCTCAAAGAACCAACTCTTTGTTTTGTTGATTTTTTCAATGTTTTTTTTTTTTTTGTTTTTGTTTCTATTTGGTCTATTTCTGCCCTAATTTTGATTATTTCTTGCCGTCTACTCTTTTTGGGTATATCTGCTTCCTTTTGTTCTAGGGCTTTTAGCTGTGCTGTCAGGTTGCTGATGTGAGCTCTCTCCAGTTTCTTCTTGGAAGCACTTAGGGCAATGAGTTTTCCTCTCAATACTGCTTTCATTGCATCCTATAGGTTTGGGTATGTTGTGTTATCATTTTCGTTGAATTCTAGAAAGTCCTTAATTTCTTTCTTTATTTCTTCTTCGACCCTGCTATCCTTTAACAGAGCGTTGTTTAGTTTCCATGTGTATGTGGGCATTTTGTTGTCTTTGTTGTTGTTAAAGACCAGCCGTAGACCATGGTGATCTGAGAGGATGGATGGGAGTATTTCAATCTTCTTATATCGATGAAGGCTCGTTCTGTGTCCAATTATGTGGTCAATTTTTGAGAAGGTGCCATGGGGTGGTGAGAAGAAGGTGTATTCTTTTACTTTAGGATAGTATGTTCTGTATATATCTATTAATTCTAGTTGGTTCAAAGTCTCTGCTAGTTTTGCAGTGTCCTTGTTCAGTTTCTGTTTCCCTGATCTGTCCATTAGTGAGAGTGGGGTGTTAAAGTCTCCCACTATTATTGTGTGGGGTGAAATGTATTTTTTGAGCTTTAGTAGAGTTTCTTTTATGAATGTGGGTGATTTTTTATTTGGAGCATATATGTTAAGGATTGAGAGTTCCTCCTGACAGATTTCCCTGGTAATGAGTAAAAAGTGTCCTTCTTTATCTTTTTTGATAACTTTTGGTTGGAAGTTTACTTTATTCGATATTAGAATAGCCACTCCAGCTTGCTTCTTGGAGATGTTTGCTTGGAAGTTTTTTTCCCACCCTTTTACTCTGAGATAGTGTCTGTCTCTGTCTCTGAGATGAGTTTCCTGTATGCATCAAAAGGCTGGATTTTGTTTATGTATCCAGTCTGATAGTCTATGTCTCTTTATTGGGGAGTTGAGACCATTTATGTTAATAGATATCAAAGAATAATTGTTTCTGTTTCCTGCCATTTTTGCTTTTTTGGGTTGAGTTGTGTCTGTGTTTTTTTCTTCTTTTAGTTTTCTTGTTTAGGAGTTTTCTTGTTTTTATTAGGCTGTATTTTCCCTCCTTGTATTGGGTTTTCCACCTATAATTCGTTGTAGTGCTGGGTTTGTGGTCAGATATTGTGTGAATTTTGATTTGTCTTGAAATATATTTGTCTCTCCATCGATGGTGATTGATAGTTTTGCTGGGTATAGCAGCTTGGGCTGGCACTTGTGCTCTCTTAAGGAGTGCATGATGTCTGTCCAGGCTCTTCTAGCTTTCATAGTCTCTGTTGAGAAATCGGGTGTGAGTCTGATTGGTCTGCCTTTATATGTTACCTGACCTTTTTCCCTTACTGCTTTTAGTATTCTTTCTTTATTTTAGGCACTTGATGTTTTTACTATTATGTATCGGGAGGTATTTCTTTTCTGGTCCAACCTATTTGGAGTTCTGAAGGCTTCTTATATGCTTGTAGTCATCTCATTTTTGAGGGTAGGGAAGTTTTCTTCTATGATTTTGTTGAAGATATTTACTGTGCCTCTTAGTTGATACTCTTCTCCCTCTTCTATTCCTATTATCCTTAGGTTCGGTCTTCTCATTGTGTCTTGTATTTCCTGGACTTTTTGGGTTAGGAGCTTTTTGTTTTTTGCATCTTCTCTGGCTGTTTTGTCTATGTTTGCAATGTTGTCTTCTGCCCCCGAGATTCTCTCCTCGATCTCTTGTAATCTGTTGGAAATGCTTGCTTCTGTGACTCCTGATTTCTTTTTTTGGTGTTCTGACTCTAGGGTTATCTCTTTTAGCGCTTTCTTTATTGTGTCAATTTCTGTTTTAATTTCCCTCGTCCATTCCTTTATTTCTTTGGTTCTGTTTTCGTCTCGTTCTTTGAGTTCTTTGAGTGTTTTTCTTGTTTCTTCTTTAAAAGCTTCTGAATCTTTTTGCTTTTCCTCCCTTTCTTGTTTAAGTAACTCTATCAGCGTCTTGAGGCATGATTTCAGGTCTGTGTCTTCTTTCTCTGGAGTGTTTGGAATTCCGATGTTTGCTACTATCGGAGAGCTGGGTTCTGGTGTTGCTAGATTGTCTTGGTTTCCTTGGGATATACTCTTTCTCTTTCCTCTTGCCATTTTGTTGTCAGTGATATGTTCTTGCCTTTCCCTTGTATCTGGTCTGTGTCTCTGGTACACTTTCCGTGTGCACTCCGCAGAGATCTCTCTACTCCCCGGCAGCCCAGGTTCCGGGTGGCAGCTGGGCCAGGCTCAGCTCTGCGTCCTGAAGTCGTCTCCGGGTGGGAACAGACGTTCCTAAGATCTGTTCCTGGTCACAGATGCTCAGCCTCTCCGAGCCACCTTTCCGGTTGGCAGGTGGGCCAGGCTCTGCTCTGTGTCCTGAAGTTGTTTCAGGGTGGGAACAGAAGTTCCTAAGATCTGTTCCCAGTCACTGGATCGGGGGGGACAGGGCAGGTCAGGGCAGGGGGTGCCCTTTCCGTGTGCACTCCGCAGAGATCCCTCTGCTCCCCCGCAGCCTAGGTCTCCCACTCACCATTTGCTCAGCCTGTACCAGCCGCCTTTCCGGCTGGCAGTTGGGCCAGGCTCTGCTCTGCGTCCTGAAGTCGTCTCCGGGTGGGAACAGAAGTTCCTAAGATCTGTTCCAGGTTGCAGTTTCTCAGCCTGTACGAGCCGCCTTTCCGGCTGGCAGTTGGGCCAGGCTCTGCTCTGCGTCCTGAAGTCGTCTCAGGGTGGGAACAGAAGTTCCTAAGATCTGTTCCCAGTCACTGGATCGGGGAGGACAGGGCAGGTCAGGGCAGGGGGTGCCCTTTTCGTGTACACTCCGCAGAGATCCCTCTGCTCCCCCGCAGCCTAGGTCTCCCACTCACCGGCAATTTTTTTTAAATACACCCATTTAAATCAGTCAGCCCATTGATGTTAGAAGTGAGTAGATGATATGGAAACATATATTTTGTTCACCCTCACACAGTGCAGATATATGCCATATCCTTTAACTTATTGGCTTGCAAATGACACTTCAAAATCATTTGATTCTGAGAAGCATAATGCATGATTCACAGTGCTTTGACAGCCAAATAATATTCTGTGCTGTTTCTATTGTTAAAGTAAATGTGTGTTGCATAAAAGTAAATTACATGAAGTTCTCATGATTTACTATACATTTGACAGCATGCTAAAGAATGCATCTGGACTACACAATATTATGCAGGGATTAGCCAATAACCCTCTACCTGTTTGAACCATAAACTTTTGGCTTTGGTTATGCTTTACATATAGAAGGTCTCAGCCTCAAAAACATATCTGTTCTTTGACATCTTAATTTTATTGTTCATGTGAATCACTTTTGAACAAAGAAAACATCAATTTTAAAAGGCTGACTTACTCTAAAAATGTTAATACCATAGCTAATGTCATCAATGTATATATTTTGTATATAGGATATATTATACTGAAAAATTATAACCAATATAGACCCCATCTGGACTCAAACACTTATGTTCTTCAGCATTCCCAAATGTGGACCTTTTCAGTGTCCCTTGTAAAAAAGATGATCTTCTATAACATAAAATTTAGCCAAATTAGGATTGTGGTTAATTGAAGCATATTATCTGTGGAACCAGCTGCGTTACAACCATGTCTCAATTTAAATTCTTCTATAGTGTACATTAAAACTTACTACCAAATAGTGTGTGTGTGTGTGTGTGTGTGTGTGTGTGTGTGTGTGTGTGTGTGGTCTGTACAAGCTACATATAGAAGCATAGATCATGCACATAGTTTGAATTAACTGTTTCCATTTATTGAGGGATTTCCTCTCAACACACATACAGACACTCTTTCTTAGAGAATTCTAGTTATTCTCTGCAGTCCTGAATCTGAGAACCCAAAGGTACAATTGAAACAACTAAGGTCGAAATTGACTAATCTCCTCCCTGTCACTCAGTGATATGTGAAAGCAAGCCAGCATCTATTAGATTGGTGAGTTCACCATCTTAACCACCATGGCAGACTGCTCAGAGTAAATGTTTGTAGAACTGGGTGGTGGAAACAGAAAATAAGTAAAGAATAAGCCACCTGCATTGAATGGCTCTGAAGTACAATTTCCCAAAAGAAGTTCAATTGTTGGTACTATTGGATGTTCTCAGTAACTATAACTCCAAATACTGACTATCAGTAACTATTACCACTTACAAACAAACGTGTGCTCTTTATTTGAAGAAAGAAAAACAAAAGCAATCATAAAACTTCTGTTCTTTATTCTGATTTTACCCAGTTTAGCTACCTTTCCCCCCAACCTTCTTTGGACAATAAGATTAAAAAATATCATAGTTCCTATCAGATGATTTTCACAGATGGGTATTTTCTGACTTCTAGATGTGGAATTGTAGCAAGTGATATGCAACAATATAGTGCATTTTAAAATTTAGTTAAAAATAACAAATCAGGATACATTTGACTATTGAGTCACCCATAATTATGCAACACATGAATAGGACTTTTATGACTTTAAGATCATATAAAGTAGGGAAAGTATTTATCCATCTGATTTCAAACTAACATGAACAAAATGAGAAAGCAAGTTAAATATAGGAGTATATGGAGATGACTCATTGGTAAGAACATACACTTTGCTTCAGCAACCCCATCAAGTGCCTCACAACAATCTTCTGGGGATCCAAATCTGCTGACCTCTCTAGGCACCTCTACTCACATGCACTTATGGACACATAATTCAAAATAATAATAAATCATAAAAGCATAAATATAGTTTGTACCAGTTTACCACTCATCCATAACTAATACTGAATTCATTTAAGGTAAGATGCTTTCAATACAAATAATTATTGTAATTGGACCATAAACAGTGAACTGTAAATATTTTATCCTTAAGACGTTAACAAATACTGATCTCCAGTGTTAGCATTAAGAGCATTTAAAAGGAAACATACAGAAATCTGCTAAAATTAACTGAGAATTATTTATAAATATATACTTCCCTAAGATTTTCCTTTCAATATAAATTTGGCCCATATCTAATTCCAATGTGCAGAAAACAATTTTTGAATTATTAAGCATGTTGGGTAAAATGGTGTATTTGATAACCTAAATATTATTCTGTATTTTGGGTCTATATTTCATATCTTTCAAAATCTTCACAAAAATGTAGGTTCCATAAGGCTGGACCATAAGGAAATCTTTACTTTTCAGATAATTTGTTCATATAACAAGGCAAACCCACTTCCATAAATATTTTCAGACAGAAATAATTATTATTTTTAATAAGTTCTCATTGAAAGTATTGCCAAAACACATTAATTAACTAATGCCTCTTCTGACATATGTACAGAAGAATAACATTTTGTTGCATTCCCATATTTTAAAAATTCAACTCTGGGCCATCCAAATTAATCAATAATCCTAAGATCACATAATAAATTAATGAGACAACTAAAAATAACACCCAGAGAAGGAACCTTAAAGTAGTGCTTCCCATTAGACACTGTAACTGGCAGACTACTTATGTTTGTTCTAGAGAGAGAGTGCTGTCTTCATAAATTAGCTATAAAATTTAAGATAATGAGACAGTGTGTGACGACTCCAATGTGAGAGTAAATTAAGTCTCTGTTTGTGAAATTCAAGTCTTAATAGCAAGATTAATTTGTGTCAAGTGTCCATATATACTATTTTGCTCTCTTTTAGGCTGAAAACTACTTTTTAGAAAAGAACACGTCAAAGACAACAACGTGAGAGTTTTCTAAACTATACTAATGTGAAATGAATGATAATTAAATGGTATCATAGTAGAAACCTTCATGAGAGATGCTCCTGCTTTTGCTCTTTCAGTTGTATAGAGGTGTTTTCCTTTAAAAAAATAATAAAGAAAGAAAGAAAGAAAGAAAGAAAGAAAGAAAAGAAAAGCTGGAGAAATTTTATCATGTGTCCAGAGAGATCAGACCAATTATATAAGCCAAATATGCTGGCTAAATTATTATTTTCTCAAGCCCCCTAAAAGACTAAAATAAATTGTGATTATCTATGAGAGAAGATTCAACATTTTCTCAGTTTCTTAGTTCTTCTTAGTTTCTTTGCCTCTAGAATGTTTTATGAGATTGTTATTTCAATGGAAAATACATGGTAAATTTGATCTATTGTTTAGGTTCATGCTTATCAATTTGGTAAAATGAGTATACTCCTTTTTCCTATAACCATTTCTTCTGTTTTCATTGGCTACTTATTAGAAAATAATCTACAGTTAGATGGTCACAATATACAAAGGCTCCTGTTCCTCCAATAAAATGTCATGATGTCCAGCCTTCTCCCATGGCATTTACTCCACAATGGAGATCCTATTTATGCTTTTTTTCTATATATGTGAGATAATGTAGTATTAGCACTTAATTAACCTGCTCACTCCTCACTAAACTAGAATGGAAAGCAAATCGAAGTGATGGAGGGAGACTTGTCATGTAAATTTGTTAGAAATGCTTCAGTAAAGCAAAGACATTTTATCAACAGTAACCTAACATCTCTTTTAAATTCATTATTTTGATTGTTATGCATATCATATAGGCAACATGATTTTCCACGTTCACACTGGCGAGAAAATTTTTAAAGAAAACACTAATCGCTATTAAGGAAGTTCATATTTCCATGGTTTCTCTTGATTATCAGAACAGAACAGAGAGAAGTAATAGCACCAGATGAATCTTAGGCAAGAATGCCAAAAAAGCAACACTGCATTTGTCAACAATTATTATTCCTAATTATGAATTGTTTAGACACTCAGAAGCTTAACTAAAATTGCAAGGATAATTTCTAACCAACTACTTCCTTCCCTAAATAAATATGTTTATATTTAATTTATTCAGATGACTGTTTAAACCAGATTGTAATGTTTTCAGCATTTCTGGCTTACTGTTTAAACCATTTCAAGCTTTCTGTTTAATCAAAACGTAAAGCTATTCTACTGCATCCGGATATCACAAATCACATAATGCAGTGTTCGGTCTGGTCAACCAAATGGAAACCAGCAGCTGAATAAATGAGGTAGCTGCCTATGATTTAGGATTTACTACCTTTATACACTTCACGCTCGCCAACTGCATTCATTTTTAACTAAAAATGATATCCAGCTAAATGCAAAGATGTCTAAATGACTACCTTAGCAAGACTGGGAAGTAAAGCGGCCTATTTTTACCCCAGATAGTGTATATGCACCAGTAATCAAGAAATTGCTGCTGTTATACAAAAGAGCTTCATGCGGATGGGAAGTGCAGAAGTGACAGGCTTCCCAATTTCAAGAGACTCTTTTAGGTTTTAGAGACAGGGTCTCCATATGTAGGCCTAGCTGGCCTAGCCCTTGCCACATTGACCAGGCTAGTCTTGATCTCACAGAGGCTTTGCCTCCTGAGTGCTGGGATTAAAGGTGCATACCATCATGCCTAGTGCTCAGACCTTCCAAAGATGATGGTACCTTATAATAGCTGTAACAACCACAAGTTCACCAAATATTCATGTGCCCCATCTGGCTGTAGTGGTCCTGTTGGGAGGTGTCCAGAAGTTAAATTCCCTAGTTCCCCCTTAGATGGAGATATGTCCAAGAAATCAGTTCTACTAATGGAATGCAAAAGAAAGTCTTGATATCTTCCTGAAGGGAAATTGAGGCAAGCAGGTGTGAATCTTAATCTTTCTTTTTATTCATCCCTTGGTAAAATGAAGCCGACTTTGCAGGGTGTGTGAGGGAGTGGCAGGGCGAGTGGATTCTATTTCTAGTCACTTCCTTGGAGAAAATGCTACTCAGCTGTTTGCTGTACCTGCAATAAATTATCACATGAATACATAGTGATCGTCCATTATACTGCATGCTGTACCTGTAAAACTGACCATTCCTGATCATTTAAATTCTTAAATATTTATTTATATAATGGGTGTACATGCTCGTACATGTGCTCACATACTTGTACACATGCACACAATATATAGCACAGTGTGTTTGTAGAAGTCAGAGGACAACTGACATGTTGAAAACAATTCTAAGAATTAGTTCCCTCCTCCCATCATGTAGGGTGCTGGGATCAAACTCAGATCTTCAGTGTTGATGGCTATCATTTTTTTTTTATCTGCTTAGCCATCTTACCAACCCAAACTATAATTTTTTACAAAAAAGGACACTTTTTTCTCTCGACCTTAAATCTATGTGGATTCAAGCCAAAGCATTTGCACAAACTCAGCAGGCTAACACTTTGATGCCCCTTGAAGCTTAAATACTCACTCATTCTTTAAATATTGGTCCATTATCTTTTGAACCAATGAACACTGTGTGCAGATTGAGAGAGAACATGAAAAAAAAGGATCACTGGAGGCACAGCTGACTTTCATTAACTGCCGCTCTACATAATCTAACCCTATCTACAAATGTAGCCACCTTTCTTACATGTATTACTATTCTTATGGAACTCTCTGAGAGATGCAATTTTCTCCGTTATCTGGCCATCCAAGGGATATTTTTGTTCCTGAGATATATTTCTTTGCATACAGCTTGGAAGCCAGGATGTCTAGCTGATAGGCCCTTTAAAGCAGCTCTGAATCAATGTCTTACATCCTAAAATGTGTCCTACAGAAATAGTTCTCATTTCCTTTGACATGACCCACAGGATAAAATACATTTTAGATAGGACCTCATACACTCTTATGTTTGTTTCATGAAAACATAATTGTCTTACTGCATGGGATGTGCTGTATAAGACTATATTTTATGTCATTTTAGAAACGCTGGAATCAACCTTGTGAATTGATTTTACAACCCACCGAAGGGTCATAACCCACAGTTTGAAAGATATTCTTCTGCCCAATATTTAGCTTCATCTTGCTGAATAAGAAAGAGGAAGACTGGGGTGGAGAGAGCTGGACCTGGTCCTCCCCACACATATTTAGCAGATGTGCAGCTTGGTCTTTATGTGGGTTCTAAAAAATTGAAAGGGGGGGCTATCCCAAAAGCTGTTACCTGTATGTGGGATTTGTTCAACAAGCTGGACTCCCTTGTCCAGCCTCAGCGGGAAAGGAAGCATATAGTCTCACAGATACTTAATGAACCAGTGTGAGGAAGATACCCAGGAGGGCCCCAACCCACTGAGAAAAGAGAATAGGAGGATGGGGAGTAGATTGTGGGAAGGGTGTCTAGAAGGGAAGCAGTGACCAGGATGAAAAGTGAATAAATAAAATGAAATTAAATTTTAAAAAGTGGGGAGATGACATGACAAGGAATAAAGTGGAAGGAAAAGATGCAGTGAAGTGTTAAGGAGAAGAAAGAACAGGAAACACATACTGATGGTACATGCAGAAAGAACGAAGAAAGGTTTGATATCCACATATGTAAAACAACTCCATTTTCTTCACTCAGTGTACAATATGCTTTCAACAAACACACTGGAATACCATCTAGAGGAATGTGGAGTTTGAGAGAGTCCAAGTGTGAAAGAACAGAAGTAGGTTAGCCTGCTAAGACTGAAGCTCAAGATTTCTATTCTGAATATGCACAGAAGTGTTGAAAATAACTGGAGGAAAGCATGCCAAGGCTAACCTAATTGAGAATGTTTTGCTCCTAGTAGACTGTATCCTTGCCCTGTCATAATAGTTACATACACACTGACAAAACTTCCAAGAACTGAGATCCTGTGAGATCATGTTTCCTTTTAGTCTTGGATGGTATCCAGTCCATTCTGGGTCTACCACGAAAGAACAGAACAAATGAAAAGGAAAAAAAAAAAACATTTTGACTTTGCAAGTATGGCACAAGATTTGAGTGAAAGTGATTAGCAAAGAGTCTATTTATGGGTGAAAGCAGATGATATGTTAAATTGCACATGTTTGGAGGATAGTCCTGACTGAAAGCTGCATAGTCTCTCAAAAAACACATTTAATTTCTATTGTACAAAGTTTTATTAACATGTTTTTGGATGCTACATAACCTATGCAGTATTACTGATTGAAACTATTGGAAAGTTTTATACACTTAAAAACAAAGATTCCTTTTGATTATATATATATATATATATAACTAAAAAGCAACATGAAAAAGTATAAAGGTTCCTATGAACAACCTAGAGAAAAGGAATGTTCTTGGCTAGATTTTAATGTAATTGCTGCAGATAATATGCATGGCAAGAGAAGTTAAAACAGTTCAAATAGACTTTTATTACGAAAGGAGTAGCTGCTGTTAGAAACTGAAGGGCTCGACTTAGAAAAAGAGTAAAATTGTTATAGCCTGTCTAGAAAGCATCATCATAAACTAATCTTTTATCTTTGCTTAATATTTATGAATAAAGCTATGACTAAGAGAATTACACAATTATAGTTATCACAGCAGCAAAAATAGCCACAGCAGTGTACAAAGGGGGCTTACCCCTTTTACACCTAATCATCAATATTTTGGCTTCCTCTGACACCTTCCTTTGCCTTTCATTTACCACTATTCTACTGTCTACTTCATGAGATCAGTAAATTAAGTCATTTTTGGATTCTACTTCCTATCATTTAAATCTATATTGGATGACACTATCCATATGTTAAGCAAACATGTCATGCAGAGGTGGCAATTTTCAATAGCACCTACAATTGAAAAAAAAAAAAACCCTTGGGGAAAATGTGCCACTCCTCTCTCTTGATTCACTAACTTGGCCCAGATTGGGATGATTCAATTTAGTCATCTCATAATTAGCATTATGTGCATCTTATTATGCTTTCATAGTTATGTCTTTCTTGGGAGTGTTTAAGTTATTTGAGTAGCTTTCCATCCTTTAGGCTTATTGCCTTACTCTTGGGTCCTGTCTTTGCCCCTTTTGGTGCTTTTTAAGACCACCTTTCTAATTTCGTGAGTTTTTTATATATTTTGGATAGTAGCCCTGTGTCAGATGTAGGGTTGGTGAAGATCTTTCCTCTTTCTGTAGGCTGCCATTTTGTCCTATTGACAGTGACCTTTACCTTACATAAGCTTTGGAATTTTATGAGGTCCCATTTGTCGATTGTTGATCTTAGTCCCTAGCTATCGGTGCCTGTTCAGGAAGTTGTTTCTGGTACCAATGAGTTCAAGTCAGTTCTCCACTTTCTCATATGTCTGATTTTATGTTAAAGACTTTATCCAACTAGACTTGAGTTTTGTGCAGAATTATAGATATGGATCTACTGGCATTCTCCCACATGCAAACATTCAGCTAGGCCAGCACTGCTTTTGTTTGTTTGTTTGTTTGGTTTGGTTTTTGCACATGCTTTCTTTTTTCCACTGCATAGTTTTGGCTTCTTTGTTAGATATCCAGTGTCCACAGGTGTAAATACACTTTTTTATTGGGTATGGTCCAGCCTTGTAGTCATGTTACAAAACACCTTCCAGGCCATAAGACAACTACGTTGTGTTTCACCTAGTGTGGAGTCTTGTATTTTTTAAATCTAGATGCAGTGAATTTACAAAATTTAGTCTGTAAATGTATCGATGTCCTGACTTCCCAGGTTCTTAGCAGCGTGGTACAGTAGTTCTCTTTATTCACTTCATGTAGATTTAACTCCTGGAAGTTCTCTAGCATTCTAGAAATTATTTTACAGAAAGCCTGAGATATTAACATTGTTGCAGATTTGCATCTTTTTTATATGTCTTCATAGGTGTTTTTGTAGAAATTTAAGAGTAGCTCTGTTAGGCACTGCCAGCCAAATGCCATTTTTCAAAAGTTAGCATTTCTAGGGATTTGCCAGTAGAAGAAGCTTCCAAGAGAAACCTGGCAGCACATTGTAAATCCCTGATAACTTCACTGTGTGAAGAAGCAGAAATTTCCCAACAGTAACACTAATATGGAAAAGAAAATCTTTTCATTTCTTTTTGAATTTTTTTTTGTTCTCAAAATGAAAAGTAATGCTCCAAATTAAGCTAAACTAAGACAAAACTCTTAAAGCCAATAAAAAAATCTACCTTTGACCATTTTCCAGGGGACTTCTTACTACAATGCCATATGTTTCCCTACAGCCTACGGCCACCATATTTCCCACCATCAGTCCAGCCTTGCCTGGCCAGATCTCCTTAAGCCGAAACATATATTTTTCCATGACAATCTTACTTCATTTGATCAAAAATGTGATTTTTTTGTTGTACCAATCTCTATACCACAAAACAGAAAAAGTCAGATTTTAGCCATCTATTAACTGTTTGCCAGAAGAAGGAGATGATGGGGAATGGGAGACTATGATACTATTAGCCTGACTTTCACATGTCCCATTGTTATGTTGCTATTACTCTTGAATGATAGTCACTTTTCTGAGGGGTTCATGATGCATTCTATTCCAACTTTCCTGTTCCCAAGAATGTAGTGCATTCCTTGGTGAACAAAATTTCTTAGGGAAGAAAAGCACAGCTTCTTAGCTTTGTAAGAATTCTCACAATTCTTAATCGCAAAGACAACTAGACAAATTATTGATGTTGATGATATATTCTAGGATCTTCCACTTTATATATCCCACAGGCTGAAGAATTGAATGGATAGTTTTTATTGTGGTTGTAGGAACTCATAGATTAATTTTTAAATGAGTATTGCCCACTAGTCCTTAATCCTTTATTTGGCACAGTATGGAATAATTGTTAATGGTATGACTTAAATTCCTGTCTCTGCTACTTATTCCCTGGATGACTTTGAAGGCAACAATTGTTTTCCCTAAGCTTTGACTTCTTTGTCTATAAAAGAAAAGTAAGCATCACAGAGGTCTCCAAATAGTGATAAAATTATGACTGAACTCATGAGTGGTGGTGGTGTGGGGCTTGGCTCATTGTAACCACACAGTGAATATGTCCATCATATGAAGGGAGTACAGACTGAATAGTTAGAAATATGAATACTGATAATTATGGGCAATATTCTAGTATTCTCATCAACTTTCTGATTGTGTACACTTAGTCATTTACTCTCCTGCTTTTGAGCTCTACCCAGGTAAAACACAAATGATAATAGAATCTACTTAGAAGGACTATAGTGAGTATTATTAAGTATCAGTCCCTGCCATACACTAAACAGTTACTAAAAGTTTACCATCACCCAGTGATAGTAACAGAGAAACAAAGAAGCAACACCTTTCAAATGATACAAAGCAGGCAATATGATCTTAGTTACATGAAATTGGTGTTATTATCTTTCCTACATTTAAAAACTGAATGTAACTGATATCATAAGAGCTTTGATCTTAACAATTCTAACTTACAGAAATTTCTGTGACAGAGGTAGCTCCAAACTCAATGCACACACATACACACACACATACAGCATAGCAGAATGTGATGAATTGAAAGAGCAACAAAAAGGTGGTAGGGTGATTGTACTTAATGTAAAAAAAAGAACACAGGAATATAGCTAATAAACAATAACATTGTAAAACTGAGGTTTACAAGTCCTAAAGAAAACATTTCAGAAAAAAAAAGTGTAAAAGCTTACAAGTTGATTTAGAACTTGTGAGCGGTCATTCACAAGCTATGTTTAGATACAGACCTAAAAGGACATCATTTCTGCAAGGCATATGGTTCCACTATAGAATTCGTGAAACATTTGAGAAAATGACATTTACATGAAATATACATCGTAGGAAACAACTTTATGCATAAAAGGATATAGCGATGCCATACAAATCTGGAACCTGAAATTTTTACTGGGCATTAATGAAGGTGTCAGGTATGGTTGTCAAAATGGATGAATGAATAGCTGTCCCAAACACACATGCTGGTGAAACAGCCTGCCAGAGATTGTACAAAATTACCCGGAACTGAGTCATATAAATAAAAAATGATGATGCAGTGACAGCAATCAACACTGTAATAAAGCCTGGGTTACACATGTGGCACTTGAGGTATGATGCTAGAATTCTGGAACTGAGGATGCATGCTGATGTAAGCAAGCTGTGTGCTCTGGGAGTAATGTTTAAAGAGATCAACTGGGTCAGTTAATACTGATGTTATAGAATAGATACAGTTAAATGTGCACCACTTGAAGTGGCTGCAGAGGCTCCTCCTGGGCTTAGTACTTAATACAGAGGGAACTTCGTGGGTCAAGAGAAATAGCATGTGATAAGTATGAAATCAAGTGGAGTCTCTTGCTAGGGATTCTATTTTCATAATCCTGAGGAAGAGTGGCATGAATGGCATGAAATATGTGAGCATTGCCTATGCTGAATCACAATCCCCTTACCATGCTCAAGGAATTGGGCAAACAAAATGCATTAATTTTTATAAGTTTAAGTTTGATGTTACACATAAACCAAGTGTTAAGCATGGTTCACATATTTCTTTTCAGTAAAATAATCCCAGTCTTTCTAGATAAAGGTCACTGCTTTCTGGGGATGGGAGTGGAGCGGGGAGGAGACACATGTGAATCTAAGACCAGCTAATTTAATTTTATTATTATTTTTTAAATCTCCTTTCCCATAAATAGAATCAGTCTGTGTAACCATCGAGGATCTGGCCAAAGTGTTGAGAAATCACTTTGCTCCTCAATGTCACCACTTGCTTGCCTCAGAAACGCAAACAAGGAAGCCTCCATTTGTTTTTCTGTCTTTCCTTCAAATATCCACACAGCACAGGCTCTCCCTGTTCTTCAGGGTAACATCGTGTAGTACCTGCTTAAATTTTTTTCCCCCAAATTGTTCCCAATTACCAGCCCATGTAAGTGCATCTTTAGCCAGTGCTTATTTCCATGGACCATTGAGTTCTGAGAGTTAGAAAGCTTTGGAATGAATTCAAGAAACATCAGCTTTGTTTATTCTCTGGAGTCTCAGTCTTGTACAGAAAAGAAGAGGGAAAATATTTTTTGTCTGGACAACTAGTTTCTCTAAGTATTTCAACCTGACAGAGACATAACATGCATCTCTCAGCATGGAGGAGTAAAACTGAAATGTTTCCTCAAATCTACTAAGTCAAATACCCCAACATCATCTCTGAGATAGAGAGTAAAGGGTGGACTGATAGACTAAGAAAAGGAATAAAGGACTGACAAGACACTAAATGCCAGACTAATACTAATACTCATAATGAATTAAATCAAAAATTGACCTGGATACTGTTGGCCACTGTTCCTGTCCAAATCTGAAGAACTGACATAGGTTTTGTGGTGGGCAGGCTGGCATCTATCCACCACACACTAAGGGACTGACTCTGGTGCATGTAAATTATCAAATACATCCTCAAGTAATAACAATATCATGTGTAATGTTTCCTAGGAATGTAATAATAGGCTAGTCATAGCATATCCTGGTTGACAAACCCTAAAGTGTTGTATAGAACATATAAAGAAAACAAAAGTAATTTCTTTAACAGGGAACTTAAACTAACAAGAAAGCATTCATGATTTGATTTGCAAAGTTTTGGTGTTAAAAGGAAAAGAAGAAAAGAATCATATATAAGACAAACTGAATGTACATAATGTTTTAAAATAAATTCTTCAAATTCATGCATTCTGTTGCAAAATAAACATTGTTAAAGATTCAACCATACTTTAAATTCTGAACTATTCTAAAATAATAGAATACTTTATGTATATGAGGGTTCACTTGAATGCATGTAAGTATGCATTCAGTGCTGGAGGAGGCCAGAGGTGGTGATTGATCCCTGGAATTAGAGTTACAGATGATTGTGAACTGTTATGTTGGTTCTGGTAACTGAATGCATATAAGGGAAGGAACCTCACTTGAGAAAATACCTTCATCAGAGTGCCTGTATATAACTCTGTAGTACAATTTGTTGATTAATAATTGATGTAGTTGGGCCCAACATATGGAGGCAAAGCAGAGCTCTCATTAGCAGGAAGTCTTTTGTATATGAAAACAGGGTGAATGAGTTGTGGGTTTTTGCTTCAGTTCCTGCTTCCAGATTGCCCCTCTGAGCTCCTGTTCTGCCTTCCCTTGATGGTGGGCCATAAGATAAACCAAGTTGTTTTTGGTCAAGTATTTTTTTTAAATCATAGCAATAGAAATAGAACTAAAGACATCTATCTACATATTATAATGACATTATTAGAAGCTGCCATGGGAGCCGCAGGAGGAGAAATGACATCAGTGGTCTTTCTCAGTCTTGGGCCTTCCATGTTACAACATGGATCTATCAGGATACCACACTATATATACCTACTTGTACAATTGTAGCACAATTGCTATTGGGTAACTAACTACATTTTGGGTGGATCTGAGCCTTGTCAACAGATTTTCTGGTTTGCTATTATCATCCTGGGCAAATGCTCACAGCTGAGAAGGTCAGGCTCTAGGGTAGAACTCGCTATAATTATCTTGCTAAATGGTCATGTTATCAAATTGCCTTCTAAATATTTGTTTATATCCATAGATCCCAGCTTCTCTCAACATTGGTCAGAAAAAAAAAAAAAAAAGATTTGTTTGCACTGGGCAGAAAGCAATGGAGAGATGCAGAATTGGGCACAATTCAATAATTGAGACTCAGTGCTTAGGCCTAAAAAGCACAACATATGAACCCTCCCCCAAAGAACTGGAGAATATTATGGAATAGAAGGCAAAGACAAAGACAATGTAAGAAATGGAGGCTGGGGAAGAATGCATGGAATTCTGTGTCCTGGACATGGCATGCTGATTGCAATCATGACAACACAATAGCTGTGGCTACCTCCACAAGATCTATACATTATCAAGCCCACAGAATTTTGACACAGGTGACAGACGATCTCCAGGCATAGACCCATGCGGTGAAGTTACTGGCTGTAGGTAGCTGTGTGTGGAAGGGAAAATCCCTCGTTATGAGAATATAGCCACTGGCAGATTTCCCATGCTCTAGTGGATAGCTTCATGACGATGCACATCTGGGAAGCACTAACTGGATTTAGTGGGCTATCAAATGATAGTAATATTTAATTTCTTATTCCTAGATTGATATAGGTTATTGCAAAAGGAGCCTGCTTAGGCATTTTTCCCCTGGGGATAATGAGATACCTGGCGCCTGAGGACAGAGATGGTTTTGCCTGCATCTTCTGCAACTGAAAGTACTCAATTCTTGTTTGGTAGTCACTTGGCTTGACTCCCATAAGAAACAAAAGTCAATTTGGGAGCTCTTTTAGTTATGATGATGATGATGATGATGTTGATGATGATGAGGATGATGATGGAGATGATGATGATGATGATGATACAAAAGTCCAGAGGTGAGGACCACTAGGATGTTTCCAGTTCTATTTCTGTGTCCAGGCCATATGTACCCTGAGGGGTCTTCTTTTGCAAAGAACTAGTTTGCTCTTGAATGTTTTGACATCAGAAGTCTAATGAGAAATTCATCCTTTTCCCTGACAACTGAAGATTAGAGTTGGTAGTTTTCTGTGCATTTTATGTTTCTTTCTTTCAGTAAACTAGGAAATGGATAATTAGTTTCTTCAGGACTCTTGGGTGTTCTGCATCATCAGGTATTCTCCTTTCCCCACATAATAACATTAATGGAAACCATTCTAGACCCTGATGGTAATTTTTACAAAAGGATGTCAATCTCGTACTTTTACTGACATCCCAATATTCCAACATAGCACAGTTGACACATTTTTGTTTTTCATGATTTTACTTCAAAAGCACTGCAATTTTTAAGCAATTTCAGAACATTCAACATTAAGACAGACAGAGCTTCTGCACATGATTTAAAGAGGATTAAAATCACTCCACAGTTCAGAAAATTCAATTAAATGTGTAGGGTTACTAATATAAAGCTAGAGACTAAAGATTCCTCATGGAGAAAAGAGACCACACAGGCAAAAATGATACTTATAAACAAGAATGAGTTCCTCTGAAAGCAAATAAACAGGCCACATTGGGTTCCTATATTGCAGATTGGCAATTAATTCACATCACTCAAAAACATGAAACCTAATGCCACCAAATTTTGTGGACCCAACAGCAGCCTTTTGTTCTGTTTCCAAGTAATAGAAATTAGCCATGTGACAACGCATATCCAAACATTTTAGTTTCTCTCCTCCCATTGTTTTGTCTGTGCTTGTCTAACTCCCTTATATTGGTGGCATTGTTATACACATAACTTTTATTTGATATGTATCTATACATATGTACATCTTAAATATGCAGTTATATGGATAAAATACAAACAGATGGTAGATGTATATTTGGCTAGAGAAGAAGAAATAAATATCAAGCTCATGCCACACTAAATCCCAGGGAACTGAGCACAAAATCCTATCCCTAGTCATGTAGCCATTAACAATTGTTAGCTGATGGGATAAGGAGAGGGAGAGGGAGAGGGAGAGGGAGAGGGAGAGGGAGAGGGAGAGGGAGAGGGAGAGGGAGAGGGAGAGGGAGAGGGAGAGGGAGAGGGAGAGGGAGAGGGAGAGGGAGAGGAGAGGGAGAGTAACCGTACCCTAAGAGTGTAGCCTCTGGTAAGTAGAGCACACTCCAGTGGACAGCCACATATCCAAAAAATATTTGGGCAGTAGGAATTTTCTTGATGGGAAGAGAAGACACAAAGTTGATTGGATGGGACGAGGGTGGATATAGAAAGGTTTGGAGGAGGAGAAATGAATATCATCGAATCACATTGAATGACCTCTCAATGAACTGATAAAAAAGCAACACACGTGAGTATATAGAAATACTATAGAGATGAAAACAATATAGAATACTATCAGCATTCTAGAGTTGTTCCTTGTACTCATTTCTAGTGAATAATTTCTAAGCTAACCAATAGCTTGTTTTCTACTATCAAATGTTAAATTGTCTAGTTGAAATGTCTTATCATCCCTCTCTTTGTGCTTCATTTTGTGTTCTGTATTGTCCACCTGCAAAAATCATCATTGTTGTTTGTCCTTTTTGTTACTACTTAATATTATATTAATGTTATCATACAGAGCTTTATTCGTCATTATTTGTCAAAGTTTTTACTACTAGGAATAAAGATGATATGTCTCTTTTAAAATATAATACATTTACAGTCTTATTTCTTTTGGCTAGAAAGAAAACTATTCAGGCATGAGACACAGCTGATTTGCATTCAGAACATCCCAGATTCTCCCCCCCCCCCAATAATTACATCAGCCTGCACTTACATTAAAACTACACAAGTGTTGTAACTATTCAAAAATGTTTTTACCATACATTGTACTTCAGATTACTGCTTGCTGCTCTTTTTCTAATAAATGTTTGAACTATCCTTTATATGCCTCTTTGGAAAAAAGATGTTTTGTCACATGTGACATGTTCTTATGATTGGATATAGCTTGAACTCATGAGAACTTTTCTCAGGTTACCTTGCTTAACTCTCAGAGATAAATTGTCTGGGGCTCTTATAAACTGCAAATCCTCATGTGTGTATTTGTGGATTCTTATTGTGAATATAAATAACTACATGTCAATTAGTACTATTTCCTCTCTCTCTCTCTCTCTCTCTCTCTCTCTCTCTCTCTCTCTTTTATTACTGAAGAAGGAGTATGCCAAAATCCTGCTACGATTTAAATTCTATGACTTTTATTTATTCATGTCTGTTTATTAATACTAAGGTAAACTCTTTTAATCATCATCATGAAAAAAAAATCTAAGAGCTGATTTCATCTGCCATTAATATAACCATCAGCTCTTTTCTGTTTACTAATAGCATATCTCAGAATTTCAAACTTTTATTTTCAATTTTTTTCTCTTTATTGCATAGTTTTTTTATTTACATATCAAATGTTATCCCCTTTCCCTGTTCCCCCCTCTCTCATTCCATGTCCCCCTGCTTTTATGGGTATGCTCCCCTTCCCACCCACCTACTCCCTACCTCAACACATAAGCATTCCTCTACACTAGGGAAATGAGTCTTTGAATGTCCAAGGGGTTTCTCCTCCTATTGAGGCCAGATAATGCCATCCTATGCCACATATGGAGCTGGAGCCATGGGTCCCCCCATGTGTACTCCTTGGGTGGTGGTTTAGTCCCTGAAATCACTAAGGGATCTGGTTGGTTAATATTGTTCTTTCTATGGGGTTGCAAACCCCTTCAGCTCCTTCAGTCCTCTAACTCCTCCATTGGGGTCCCCATGCTTAGCCTGATGGTGGGCTGCAAGCATCTGCCTCTGTATTTGTCCTGTTTGGCAGAGCCTCCCAGGATACATCCATATCAGGTTCCTGTCAGCATGCACTTCTTGGCATCAGCAATAGTCATTGGGTTTTGTATGTGATATGGATCCCCAGGTGGAACAGTCTCTCGATGGCCCTTTCTTCAGTCTCTGCTCCACTCTTTGTCCCTGTACTTCCTCCTGTGAGTAATTTGTTCTCCCTTCTCAGAAGGACTGAAGCATTCATATTTTGATCTTCCTTCTTCTTGATCTTCATAGTGTCTGTGAATTGTATCTTGGGTATTCCCAGCTTTTGGGCTGGTATCCACTCATCAGTGAATGCATGCCATGTGTGTTCCTTTGTGACTGGGTTACCTCAGCCATTTCAATCTTTGCATCTATTCCTACTTAAGCTGTCTTTCTTCTAGTGAGTATGTAGGGGTTTTAAATATCCAATTTGACAAATAACATAATGTACTTGAAAGAATATGTCTTTATGAAACCTGTCAGTGTTTACAATGAACAAATGACAATACAATTTTAAAAACCCAAGCAGTTAAAACATTGAGTTTCTGAGTCTTCAGTATTGCATGTGAGTAGCTAGCTCACTTTCCATACTGTGATTATTGTTATGTGTTGATACCATTTAATCTTTTTACTTCAGCTCATATTTTTCAACTCTCATATTTTTCTGTGGCTCAGCTAGAGATTACAGTATATAATCTGGGGTTTGAGATTTCACTATATGTTACTACATATTGTAATGCTTCCCAGATATTGTAAACATGTCAAAAGCTCGAGCCCTTCCTCTTTTTCTTTGTGATTTTGTGGCGATTTGCTATAAACATTCTTTCATAATATTGTCAGCATCATTGTTTTCTGTTTGAAGGAAGATCTTCACCATGGTGACAGTTCCTTATTGTTTTTTATTTCACTTCTAAATAAAAAATGACTTTCTTCAAGGCATATGGATTCACACCTGTTAATCCAGTACATGAAAACTTGAAGCAATAGGATTGCCATGAGTTCAAGAACAACCTGAATTACAGAGTATTTGAATAAATAAACAAGCAAACAAAACTAGGGTAGCTCATTAACAGAGCATTTGTCTAAGATACACACACACACACACACACATTATCAAATTAATTTTTTTTCCTGAAAACTACACTATCTACCCTTTTGGAGAATGTTTACACATTGTAAACAATTTATTCTGTTATTCTTTTCAATATTTCTCAGACTAATATTTAATAACTAGGTTTCAATTGTTATATCAGAATGTATTATTTAGCACAATTAACTGAAAAGTTAAGCAACATACAGAGACTTGAGGAAACCTTTGTCATAAGTAGAAAACAGATTGCTTTTTTTTCTGTGACTATAAAACTTGTAGAGGTGGACTTCTTTCAGTGTTAAGATCTTAAGCCAAATCTACTACACAATGAGCTTATTTTTATAACTCTTAAATTCTTAAAAGATATCTATCATGCTCTTATTTATCCCCACTTCTGTCTTTTGAGAAGAGATCCTCCCAGTTCACTTAGGAGTTCTTCATATATTTGTAAAGTTCACCTAATATTCAAGTAAGTACTTAACCCCGTAAGGGTTATTTGTAGTTGAATGACTTTTTTTGCACTCTTATTGGATATTTTATATATTTACATTTCAAGTGTTATTCCCTTTCCCTGTTCCTCCCTTTTCACTCTCTTCCCCCTGCTTCTATGAGGATGCTACCTCTCCCACCCACCCACTCCCACCTCACCACCCTGGCATTCCCCATAAAATAAGGAAACTAGCCTTCCCAGGACCAAGGGCCTTTCCTCTTGTTGATGCCAGACAATGCCATCCTCTGCTACATATTTGGTCTGGTTGATACTGTTTTTCTTCCCATGGAGTTGCAAATCCCTTTAGCTCCTTCAGTCCTTTCTCTAACTCCTCCTTTGGGGTTCCCCTGCTCAGTCTGATGGTTAGCTGTGAGCATCCTCATCTGTACCAGATCATCCTGAATGACAAAACCCAGTCACAAAAGAACACACATGGTATACACTCACTATTAGCCCCAAAGTTCAGATTACCCGAGATAGTTGAATGTCTGTTAACAGGTGACAGCAGTTTACAAGGTGTTCTATTACTGGAGCAATCATCAGGTAAGAGTCATTTGGCAATTGACTCAGGATAAATAAAAGTCACACTTTCTGAACATTACTGGAGTTTCTATACAATATTTCATGTCTTCTGAATTAGTACATAATAAAGACAACATGAAAAGGGGCATGGAAGAAGGGAAGAGCAGAGGAAGGAGTGAGAGAATGAATATTATTAAATGCTTGTATTCAGTTTATTTTCCATTTCTTTAAGCAAAAGAACTCAATCCCTATAGTGTTGTGTAGTTTCATTGAGTTTAACTAATAAAATATTTAACTCAGAAAGCTATTACTCGACAGAGAAAAATTAAGATTTTAACTGAGCATTTGCAATTGTAACATTAAAAAGAAAAGGTATAAATTCAATGAGGCAAATTATCAAAATATTATTTTATGTATCCCTTTAGTTACAGACTTCATTCAAGACCTATGTTCTTAATAAGCTTCAGAAGGCACACTAGTAGTAGTACGTTTAGTTTTATTTTATACTGTTTTATTTCTAAACTTATACTAATGTAGACATATCAGTAAAAAGAAAGTATTATCTTTAATACAACATAACCAAAGGAGACTCATAATGAGCAAATCTTTGAAATATAATTATACAATATGACTTACAAAAGTTAGTACCTATGTTTTTGTTTGTTTGTTTCATTTTGTTTTGTGGCTTCCATGATTGATACATGAATTTATCTGTGTGTTGAAATAACAAAAAACATTTCTTATTTTCATTTCAAGAGAATCTAGCATGTGTTATATATTTTTAATCCCTCTTTGCCACAGTACATTACATCTGCAGCCTCGCCTTCCTCCATTCCTCCCAGCTCGCTCACTCCCCCTCCTCCAAGGGCTTGCTTTTTTATTCCATTGACCACTAGTGCGATAGGAATTACACACAGGAGATAAATATTCTTTTTCTTCTGTTTAAAATCATGTCAAATCATTCTATTAGAATGCTATTTAGTATGTAAATTGTATTGCTATAGATAGAACAAAACATGGTTTCAATAGAGAATGGGAGTTCAAGCTATGATAAAAGTATAATTGAAATTTATAAATATTTTTACATTCATTTAATGTATCTTCCACTATATGTATAGAAGTCAGAGGAAAAGCTGTGGGAGACTGTTCTCCCTTTCACCACATGGGAGCATAGAAACTCAAGTATTCATGATTGGCAGTCATCACCTTTACCCTCTGAGCTATCTCAGAAGCACCATGCACACTTATTCTGACAAGGTCATAGGGAGGTCCAAGATCAGGTGGATAATCACAGAGTAAGTTATTTACAGTGGCTCTTTTGCATTCTCCAGAGATTTGCCAAATCAGTCCCTGGACTTTGTTTGCTTCCTTTTAGCAATATTCTTGTATGGCAAGGCCAAAGCTGGATACCCCTGAGGCCACTCTCAGAATGTACAGCTATCTCAACAGTGGAGAAAGGACTGATTTTTGCATGCATACTGTTGATAAAATGCTTACTCTCTGAAGAATCTTGTATTCTATGATCTGTTGTTTGGTCTGGTACTGCACCAGGCTCTATACAATATTAGGCTATAATCATGTCAGAACACTTTCATTTCATGTTTCTACCATCCAGATTAATACTTCTGCCTTTAGGAAATGGTAAAATGGCCTACTAGATTTTTTTTATAGATGACTGACTAATCAATATCGTTCTATGAAGACAAGGATGGGTGTACTAAAGCTATATGTCATCACCCTTGGAACATAAGTGGAAATAAGAGAACAGCTAAGACACTGTCTTAAAACAGTTGGTTCATTGTCTTGGCAAACTTTCAAAATTCCATGATTGCTTATTCTAGCTGTAACGGAGCAACTTATATCATCAGAATGCTAGCCTACAATAGCTGCACACAACTTATAAAACAACTTACAGGGGACTGTAAATGGGATGATCCCCAGGTGGGGCAGTCTCTGGATGACCTTTTCTTCAATCTCTGCTCCACACTTTGTCTCCATATTTCTTCCTGACACTATTTCAGATGCTAAGAAGTGCATGCTGAAGGAGCCTGACTGATATAGCGGTCTCCTGAGAGGCTCTGCCCTAGCCTGACAAATACAAAGATAGATATTTGCAGATAAACATTGGACTGAGAATGGGATCCCCAATGGAGGAATTAAAGGACTGAAGAAGCTGAAGGGGTTTGTAACACCATAGGAAGGACAAAAACATTAAATATCCAGACCTTCCAGAGCTCCCAGAGACTAAATCACCAACCAAAGAGTACATATGGAGGAACCCATGGCTCCAGCTGCATATGTAGCAGAGGATGGACTTATCTGACATATGAAAGCTTATGTACCAATGTAGGGGAATGCCAGGGGGAGGAGGCGGGAGATAATGGATGGGTGGGTTGAGGAGCACTTCCATAGAAGCAGGGGAGGGGAGATGGGATAAGGGGTTTCTGGAAAGGAACCAGGAAAGGGGTAACAATTGAAATGTAAATAAAGAAAGTATCCAATAAACAAAAAGAAAAAAAAAGTGCTACAAGTGTAACTAAACAAAAAGCAAAACAAAACAAAACAACACCCCCATCCCAAACCAAACCAAACCAACAACAAAACATAAGTCATGGGGCTAAAATCCTGGACAAATGGTATCACGAGATGGTGAGCACTGCATACATCCTTGTAGCAATCTTCAGAATATTCACCTAACGATGTAGTAAACAGAGGTGGAGGAATGGGAAAAGCAATTTAAAACAGAAATGGACACAATAAAGAAAACACTAAAAGAGACAACCCTACAGTTAGAAATCCTAAAAAAGAAAACAGGAGTCACAGATGCAAGCATTTCCAACAGACTACAAGAGATGGAAGAGAGAATCTTGGGGGCCGAAGACAACATTGAAAACATAGACAAAACAGTTAGAGAAGTTGCAAAAACCAAAAAGCTCCTAACCCAAAATGTCCAGGAGATCCAGGAAATAATGAGAAGACCAAACCTAAGGATAATAAAAATAGAAGAGGGTGAAGAATATCAACTAAGAGGTATAGTAAATATCTTCAACAAAATCCTGGAAGAAAACTTCCCTACCCTTAAAAATGAGATGACCACGAGCATAAAAGAAGCCTACAGAACTCCAAATAGATTGGACCAGAAAAGAAATTCCTTCTGACACATAATAGTCAAAACACCAAGTGCCCAAAGCAAAGAAAGAATACTAAAAGCCGTAAGGGAAAAAGGTCAGGTAACATATAAAGGCAGACCAATCAGAATCACCCGATTTCTCAACATAGACTATGAAAGCTAGAAGAGCCTGGACAGACATCATGCAGATCCTAAGAGAGCACAAGTACCAGCCCAAGCTGCTATCCCCAGAAAAACTCTCAATCACAATACATGGAGAGATGAAGATCTTCCAAGACAAAACTAATTTCATACAATATATGACCACAAACCCAGTACTACAACGAATTATAGGTAGAAAACTCAATACAATGAGGGGAACCACTTCATAATAAAAACAAGAAAACTTTAAAGCAAGAAAACCAAAAGAAGAAAGACACATAGGCACAATTCAACCTACCAAAGCAACAATAGCAGGAAACAGCAACCACTATTCCTTGATATCTATTAACATAAATGGACTCAACTCCCCAATAAAAAGATATAGGCTATCAGACTGGATATATAAACAAAACCCAGCATTTTGCTGCATACAGGAAACTCATCTCAGAGACAAAGACAGACACTATCTCAGAATAAAAGGTTGGGGAAAAAAAACCTTCCAAGCAAATGGCCCCAAGAAGCAATCTGATGTGGCCATTCTAATATCGAATAAAGTAGATTTTCAGCCAAAAGTTATAAAAAAAAGATAAGGAAGGACACTTTTTACTCATTACCGGGGAAATCTGTCAGGAGGAACTCTCAATCTTTAACATATATGCTTCAAATACAAAAGCACCCATATTCATAAAAGAAATCCTACTAAAGCTCAAAAAATACATTTCACCCCACACAATAATAGTGGGCGACTTTAATACCCCACTCTCACCAAGGGACATATCATGGAAACAGAAACTGAACAAGGACACTGTAAAACTAGCAGACACTATGAACAACCTGGAATTAATAGATATCTATAGAACATATCATCCTTAAAAAAAAAAAAAGAATATACCTTCTTCTCAGAACCTCATGGCACCTGCTCGAAAATTGACCATATAATTGGACAGAGAATGAGCCTCAATCAATACAAGAAGATCAAAATATTCCCCTGCATCGTTTCAGATCACCATGGTCTAAGGCTGGTCTTTAATAACAACAAAGACAAAAATCTCATATACACATGGAAACTAAACAATGCTTTATTAAATGATAGCAGGGTCAAAAAAGAAATAAAGAAAGAAATTAAGGAATTTCTAGAATCAATGAAAATGAAAACACGACATACCCAAACATATGGGATGCAATGAAAGAAGTACTGAGAGGAAAACTCATAGCTCTGAGTGGTTCCAAAAAGAAACTGGAGAGAGCATACACTAGCAACCTGACAGCACAGTTGAAAGCTCTAGAACAAAAGGAAGCAGATACACCCAAGAGGAGTAGACACCAAGAAATAATCAAACTTAGGGCAGATAGACCAAATAGAAACAAAGAGAACCATTGAAAGAATCAACAAAACCAAGAGCTAGTTCTTTGAGAACATTAACAAGATTGATAAACCTTTAGCCAGACTAACTAGAGGGCAAAGAAAGAGTAGCCAGATTAACAGAATCAGAAAGGAAAGTGGACAAATAATGACAGAAACTGAGGAAATTCAAGAAATCATTAGATCCTACTACAAAAGCCTACACTCAAGAAAGCTAAAAAATCTTGAGAAAATGGATGAATTCCTTGACAGATGCAAGAAACCAAAGTTAAACCAGGACCAGGTAAACCATCTAAATAATCCCATAACACCTAAAGAAATAGAAGCAGTCATCAAAAGCCTCCAAACCAACAAAAGCCCAGGTCCATATGGGTTCAGTGCAGAGTTTATCAGACATTTATTGACTACATAATACCAACACTCTCCGAACTATTCCACAAAATAGAATCCGATGGAACACTGCCAAACTCATTTATTGAGGCTACAATAAGCCTCCTTCCTTATCCACACAAAGACCCTACATGGAAAGAACTTCATAGGAATCTCACTTATGAACATTGATTGAAAAATATTCAACAAAATCCTTGCAAACCAAATCCAAGAATAAATCAAAGGGATCATTCACCATGATCAAGTAGCCTTCATCCTTGGAATGCAGGGATGGTTTAATATAAGGAAATCCATCAATGTAATCCACCATATAAACCAACTTAAAGACAAAAACCACATGGTCATCTCACTAGATGCTGAAAAATCATTTGAAAAATCCAACACCACTTCATGTTAAAAGTCTTGGAAAGAACAGGAATCCAAGGACTATACCTAAACATAATAAAAGCAATATACAGCAAACCCACAACCAACATCAAACTTAATGATGGGAAACTTCAAGCAATCCCACCAAAATCAGGGACTCAACAAGGCTGCCCACAGTCCCCCTACCTATTCAACATAGTACTGGAAGTCCTGGCAGGAGCAATTAGACAGCAAAGGAAATCAAAGAAATACAAATTGGAAAGGAATAAGTAAAAATATCACTCTTTGAAGATGACCTGATAGTGTACTTAAGTGACCCCACAACTTCCACCAGAGAACTCCTACATATGATAAACAAGTTCAGGAAAGTGGCTGGAAATAAAATTAACTCAATCAAATCAGTAGCCTTCCTATATTCAAAGGACAAACATGTGGAGAAAGAAATCAGGGAAAAGATACTCTTCACAATAGTCACAAAAACTATGAAATACCTTGGTGTGACTCTAACTAAGCAAGAGAAGGACCTGTATGACAAGAACTTCAAACCTCTAAAGAAGGAAATCAAGGAAGATCTCAGAATATGGCAAGATCTCCCATGCTCAAGGAGTGGAAGGATCAACATTTTAAAAATGGCCATCTTACCAAAAGCAATCTAAAGATTCAATGCAATCCCCATCAGAATTCCAACCCAGTTCTTCATTGAGTTGGATAGAGCAATATGCAATTTCATCTGGAACACCAAAAGACCTAGAATAGCAAAATCCATCCTCAACAACAAGAAAACATCTGTGGGAATCACTATCCCTGACCTCAAGCTATATTACAAGGCAATTGTGCTGAAAACTGCATGGTACTGGTACAGAAATAGGCAGGTGGATCAATGGAATAGAATAGAAGATCCAGAAATGAGCCCTCATGTATATGGTCACCTGATTTTTGACAAAGGAGCAGTAAACATTCAATGGAAAAAGGATAGCCTATTCAACAAATGGTGCTGGTCCAACTGGCACTCAGCATGCAAAAGAATGAAAATAGCCCCGTTCTTATCTCCTTGTACAAAGCTCAAGTGTAAGTGGATCAAAGACCTCCACATTAAACCAGATACACTGAAACTATTAGATGAGAAAGTAGGGAAAACCTTAGAACACATAGGCACAGGAGAAAATTTCCTGAACAAAACACCAATGGCTCAAGCTCTAAGGTCAAAGATTAACAAATGGGACTTAATGAGATTGCAAAGTTTCTGTAAGGCTAAGGACATTGTCAAGAAACCAAAATGGCAACCAACAGAATGGGAAAAGATCTTTACCAACACCACATCAGATAAAATCCTAATATCCAAGGTATACAAGGAACTCAAAAAGCTAGACACCAGAGAATCAAATAACCCTATTTAAAAATGGGGTACAGAGCTAAACAAAACGTTTTCAGTTGAGGAACACTGAATGGCCGAGAAACATCTGAGGAAGTGCTCAACATCCTTAGCCATCAGGGAAATGCAAATCAAAACAACCCTGAGATTCCACCTCACACCAGTCAGATTGGCCAAGATCCAATACTCAGAAGACAACAGATGCTGGCGAATTTGTGGAGAAATAGGAACACTTCTCCACTGTTGGTGGGGTTGTAAACTGATACAACCACTCTGGAAATCAGTCTGGCAATTCCTCAGAATAATGGACGTAGTACTACCTGAAGACCCAGTAATTCCACTTCTGGGCATTTACCCCAGAGTTGCTCCAACATACATCAAAGATACATGTACCACAATGTTCATTGCAGCTCTATTTATAATAGCCAGAAGCTGGAAAGCACCCAGATGTCCTTCAGTAGATGAATGTATACAAAAATTATGGTACATTTACACAATGGAGTACTACTCAGCTATCAAAAACAATGACTTAACAAAATTCTTAAGAAAATGGTTGCATCTAGAGAATATCATCCTGAATAAGATAACCCAGTCACAAAATAACAGACATAATATGCAGTTACTGATAATGGGATACTAACTCCAGAAAGCTCTGAACACCCCAGAAACAACTCACAGACTGTGTGAAGTTCAACAAAATAAAAATAGAATATATTTTAATTTAAATAGAACTGTATCATATCCTCCTTTCCTCTCTACAGCGCCTCTTAGTCTCTCTCTTATCCTCTCAAATTAATAGCCTCTTTTCCTATATTGTTGTTAAATATAACATATGTGTATGTATATATACCCACAAATACTTAATTACAACCTTCAAAATGTATTCGTATACTTTTATGCAAAAATGGTGAAAATTTGTACATTTACCTTTGTTTTTTTAAAATAAAGTAAAAATTATTAAAAAATAAATATACCACAATTTTTGTATCCATTAAAAAATCTATGAACGTATTTCTATGTAAAGAAAAAAAAGACAGAGTTAGGGGAGTATAATATAGAAGGTAACTGTGCAACCATCAACCAAAAGAATAATAAGAAGTCATTATGTATTTAGTGTCGTCTCCTGTATGCAAAGGTGCTGTTATTTCTTTGTTTAACATAATACATTAGCTGCCCCTAACTAGATATATATTAAGAATCAAAATGCATACATGTATGAAATTATCAGAGAGTACACTAAAACTTAAAAATTATTACTTTTGAATTTTATACATTTATACATGTGTTTTGTCAAACTACCACATTCCTATCTCTCCATTTCCTTTCCCATACCCCCATCAATTTTTCTCCCAAACACATGTGTTCTCTATCTCCTAAAAACTCACTGCATCTATTCAAAGAGGCATGAGAGCATGTTGCATGTACCCTCTATTGCTTCTTGTCTGTGTGCTAGATTTCCTACTACTTTTGGCAGAAAACCCTACAATGACTCCCTAAGTGAGCCACTTATTAAATCTCCTCTGCTTCCATACCTGGTCACATAAGTAGACTCTCTAACCTACTTTACAAATGAAATATACTAAAGGTGAGGAAACAATACCTCTATAGTTGTGTTGCATCGTATGAACAATGTAAATAATTTTGTAGTCATATATAGGGTTCCTAGCCTTAACTTAAAGGAGTTATTACCATAGATTCACCAAACTTGATTAGGTAAACCCTTTAAGTAGGGACTACAGCCTTCCCTGAAGTGAGAGACTTGAATAACTTGAGACCTGTAATTGCTGGTCCAAAAGAGCAAACTACCATGAATGTTAAAACCATAAGAAAAGTTCATCCCAACTTAAAACTTTATTCTAGCTTTATAAAAGCAGAAAAAGAAAGTTCAATCAGGTCACACTTAGACTGCTGCCCTCCGGAAGAAACTGAGATATGACAAATTTGTGTCTTTTAATACAACTGCATCAGTATGGTTTTACGTGAATTAATAGAAAAATATACCATTCATTGTCCTAAGTACTGTGTATCAGCTATGGAGAAGTAGTAATA
Source organism: Micromys minutus (assembly GCF_963924665.1). Classification (NCBI taxonomy): domain Eukaryota; kingdom Metazoa; phylum Chordata; class Mammalia; order Rodentia; family Muridae; genus Micromys; species Micromys minutus. The sequence goes on along the minus strand of NC_137970.1, from coordinate 77,313,688 downwards.
GGGTTCTGATACTGATATATAATTTTCTCATAGGTATAGTTCACTCTACTTTCTATCAAATGTCCTTTCTCAGTTTTACAGGTTTCATCTTTTAGATCATGTTTTTTTCTCTTCTGTTAAGTCCTCAAGACCCATCTAAGCTGATTTTAGAACATTTTTGCCACCCTTTAGCTAATTAAAAAAAAATCTGGTCCCATTACATTGTATCTCTGTTTGTGCTGAATACATCAATCATGTATGAGTTCAGAAAACTGAGGAATAGAACTTATTTTCACACTAAACACCTGGCTTAACTAAATGGCTACTCAATAAAAGTTTGTAGAACGAATAAATTTGCATTCGATTAATACAGTTTTTTTCTTGACAATTAATTCCCAGCTCCTTCTCAAATTCAGTACTATATTTGATGTGCTAATTTTTGTGATCTGAAAGTGGGGGTAGAAGAAGAATCAGCAGACTCAGAAATAACATGTATCCAGGAGTTATGTCTCCTTGTGATTTTATCAGTTAATCACATGCTCTGTCAGTCACTGGAATTACATTCTCAATTATTTATTCTTTAATCTTTTTTACAGTCCAGACTTTATCCCCTTTGTCCACCTTCTGACTGTTCCACATCCCATACCTTCCCTCCTCCCTGCCCCTGTCTCCACAAGGATGTCCACAACCCCCCAACCCTAACCTTTCCAGACCTCCCCACACCCTGGGGCCTCTAGTCTCTTGACTGTTAGGTACATCTTCTCTGACTGAACCTAGACCTGAGAGTCCTCTGCTACATATGTGTTTTGCAGGGGTGGGGGAGCTCATATCAGCTGCTGTATGCTGACTGTTTGGTGGCTCAGTGTCTGAGAGATCCCAGGATCCAGGTCAGTTGAGACTGCTGGTCTTCCTATAGGGTCACACTCTTCCTCAGCTTCTTCCAGCTTTTCCCTAATTCAACCACCCAACAATCAGCTGAAAGGGTCAGATGCAGATATTTACATCCACTGCATGGACATTCTAACCTTTTAAAGTCTTGCTTTCTTCTTCGCATGTTTTATAGCTGTTTTCCATAGATTCCAAAGCTTTGGCAGTTATGTAATTACTACTAATACAATTACCCCTAAAATTTGTTCGTATGCTGGTTCTTCCTTTCCGTATCAAGTCACCATTAATTCTTAAATGGCAAGATTTATTTTGTTCAGTCTTCTTTAACTCTAGGACATTTCAGGTTAGGTGGCTTCAAAAGAGTTACCATCAAAGCAATTTACTTCAAACTTGCTCACTCACAAAATGACATGGAGAAAATCAGCTACCATTGTGGATTTTCTTTCATTTCCTAGAATCACTTATTTAGAAAAGAATCCAAATGTCATATGTCCCCAAAGCATCAACCATTTTCTTTTGAAATTATCTGGGAAGTAAGGATTAGAGATTCCAAGTACTCAGCTCTCCTGTGATGTTCTGTCATATTCTGCTTATTCTTGAGTTCCTTGAAAATGCCATAAAGATCTTGATTTATTGGGGGGGGGTTATAAAAGATATAGAAAATAAAAGAAACTTATAAAAAAATCTAAATATGACAAAACTCAATCATTCTCTGTATTAAATATCAATTCAAAACACTCTGCTAATCTTGAGTTCAGTGCTACAGTATTTAGAGCAGATCAGAATTTAGACTTCTGTGCACTCAAATTATTTGAACCTCAATCTGTAGACAATTCTGGCCTCAAACCTTTGCCTGTTTTTGCCTCCGGGGTGCTGGGATTAAAAACAAGCATCACCACTTTTCAGCAACTTTAATATACTGTTTGAAGCTACATCAGAATGGTCATGAAAACCATTCTGCATAGAGGGAATGAAAGAGAAGAGCAAAGCTTAGTTTCTCTCATCTCATAAACAAATATATTCACAATGAACTATACAACTCATTACAAGAGGAAAATACCCAAAACTATTTAAGGAAACTATAGGGGGGAAAGCCAAGATATACATAGGGAATAACTTTCTGAAAAGTGCTTCAGTAGCTTCGGAAATATACCAGCTTAAGCTGTATGACATTCAGAAGCTTCTGCACAACAAAGCAAACAAGTAAGAGACAGGTTACATAATGAGAGAAACAAAATGCTAGCTGAACACCTGATAGCGTTAATAATTAGAATATACAAATAACTCAAAAATCTAAATGTCAGAAGCATTAGAAGCCCAATTAATACATTGGTTAATGAAGTTAAACAGACAGTTAGTAAAAGAGGAAGTACATATGGCCCAAAAACCATAGGAAAAATTGTCCATCATCCTTAGATGTGGGGAGTGGAGGAAGTTCTGAGTGCATGTATGTTGTGGAGATGGTCATGGCCACACCAGGACCCCAGAGTTGCAGATATATGCAAAGCCTCCCTGATCCCTGTGAAGAGGTTGACAGTGTATGTTGGAAATGCCACTATTATGATAATTACTCCCTGAAAACTCTTCCTCTATAGATACTGCTCCTACAAAGATAAGCTAAACCTGTCTCCTCATTTGTCTGTATGTAGTAACCACACTTTCTCATCTGTATGCAATAATCCCATCTTTCTGTTCAACTCTATATAACAAACAGACTGTGTGTCTGGAGTGGTAAGATTTCTCCATCAGCAAGCTCAGCCCACCTCTTGCCAGCCTCTGTGGCTCTGTGTTTGTATGAATATACAAGTACATTTGCGTACTGGAAGAGACAGGAAAAAATTTGCTTTATTCTGTGCAGGTGTAGGCCCAAGTTCATGTTTGGCATAGCTGGAGCAGTGACTTTATATACTTCATTGAAAACCACACACTTAAATATTATCAGTTAATCCATTATCCTGTATATTTATTTTGAAATTGCTTAGGGTTTTTATTTTTTCATTCAGATCTTCTCATACTTTAGTTTTCACGAGAAATACCCAGAGTGACTTATAAGACTACAGACAGATGAACCTCGTTTGCAGGCCTTTGATGCATTCGATCTGGGTTTGGATTCCTATATGATCTTGATGCTGTTTACTCAGATGCTACACTCTGAGAATCAAATAAGGTCTTTGGCTCATCAACTGAACTCAGCTTCCTGCAAAACCCTATTATCTACTCTCAACCTATTACTATCTAATAAATAAATTGTGGAAGCTGTATGTTTGCCTTAAAATTGTGTGATGGGGCTGAGGATGCAGGCAAGTGGTTGAAAGTGTGATCAGCATGTACAAGGCTTTTGCTTCAATTCCAATCAGCAAAACTCTATAAAAACGAAGAGAAAAAGAACTTTTCTTAATCCAACATATTCAAAATATCATTTTATATAGAAAATGTGACTATTGTTGAGATATTTTACATTCTTTATTTTGGAAGATACTGTCTATGCTTTACACTTAGCATACAACAAGTGTTCAATTGCCCCAGGCACTTTAAGCACTGTATTCATGTTTCTGCTCAGCAACATTGCTAGATCACTGTGTCTTTAAAATTTTTATGTTTAAACATGACAATTCCAAGTTCCAATGAAAAATATGTAAATATACATACAAAATAGCAGAGAGCAATAATTTTCAATAAATGGAAAGAGGGCCAAAATTTAATTGGTTTGCATTTATGTCATTATAATAGGCATTCAATTACCTAATTCAACATCTTCTACAGACTTACATTTGATAAAGTAATCTTACCATATAGAAGACAGCCTCATCTTTATTCCAATAGCATTACCATGTAGGGTGCTAAGATAATTTAGAATGGCATAAAAGATGCTCCTTCAGCTAAGATGATTAAAATTATTCTAGGTCACAAAAGTAGAAACTTGGTATTTACTTTTATATCAAATATTCATTGATAAAGATAAAAACACAAGGGAGAAAAGGAGTATGAAATCATCCAATAATCTCACACTGCTTATTTCTCTGTCTGGGCTTATTTTGCATATTTACTTATCTATAATAAACATAATATTTTGAAAAAGCAATCATTATGCATGTTCAATAAATTGTTTTGCTCTCCTATGTCACTCATAAAGTCATTTTACAAGTTGACTGACTGTAGCCCACGGTTTTATACTGATGGTGTGATGATAGACATTTTCAGTTTTTGAGACTGGGTGCCACTATATATACCCTAGACCGACCTCAAACTCCCAGGAATCTTTGGGTTCAAGCTTCCCTAGTGCTGGAACTCATGATGTGTGTGTGCACCACCACACCTGACTGTAGCCTTCTCCCAAAGAACAATGTGACATTTTTATTCTAATAGCAATGTCAGCATGCAAATTAAGAAATAACAGACATTTGGTGGCAATCTCCACGCCATTTCCCCTGCTTCGCCCTTTCTTCTCAACCTTGCTCTAGCTTCCTAGCACTTAACACTGTAACTGTTAATGTTTATCTTTCATGTTTCTTTTTTCCTTTTCCGTATTATTCTGTCATAGATCACTCCCCAACTGCAGTTAGCCCTCCTTTCTCTCCTCCCAGTACCTCAACCCACCCTGTTCTCTTCTCATAGATTCACTCCCCTGTTTACCTCCAGAAAAGAGCAGGCATCCCATGGATAGCAACTGTCCAGCCTTGATATGAGGTTATGGCCCTAATTGTACCTACAAATATTTTTCACCTTTATAGTTTATCACAAATGCTTCATCAGGCTTGTGTTCTTATTGAAACATCATGAGCCCTAACTTCAGAGAGGTACAAAGAAGGATAGGAACAAAGGCTAAGATCCACTTTAACCATCCCCACAGATGATTCTATTGCATTCCTGGTTTTAAGAACCGCTTCTCTGGACCTTAGGTTCCATTTTTGAGACAAATTGATTGTATATTTCATTTACATGCATCAACTGCTCAGGAAACATTCGGAAATAGGTAAATGCAAACAAAATTATCACTCTGAACCAAATTTCTACTTCTAGCAGCCAAATCTATTTTTAAACTCCCTATAGTTCTTATTATAACAAGCTTAATATTCTACTGCACATTTTCTTTCCAAATACATTTTTTAAAAAAGGAAATGTGGTTAGTGCTTTGCATGCTACAAATGTAAGGTTCAGCTTTGCAGGTGATTGATAGAGAAGCATAAATTCTTATGGACATGGATGGTATTTGGAAAATTGGGAATAACCTCTGAAGTCAACATCCAACACTGGTAGGTTAGGACAAAGGCCCTGGAAAAGCAGTATCTATTACCTTTAATTTGGTTTTGAAGAGGTGGAGCCCTGAAAGAGCTAAGTTATATTTGGTGAGAATTTCTTTCTGTTGCGTAAAATTTCCTGCACAAATCAAATCCAGATTTAATCAGCCTCTTTCCCATGGCAGCTGCTAGGAAACAGACAGTCCAGGGAAAACAAAACGTATCACAGCTCTTCCACTTTGTTCAGATGCCGAAAAATGATGAGCCACAAAGAAACTCATATTCTGAATCTTTGATGCAACTCCTGAAATATTCCACAGTAGCAGGACACCAGCCTTTTTCCTACTTCTGAAAAGAGACAAAGAAAATTCTAACACTCTTTCTGCTCAGAAAATCAAAGGCAACTGTGAACCTTATTATCTCTGAAGAATTATTCTGAAGCCTCAGAAAAACCCCATTGCCTGTGGTCAATGACTTTCAGCTAGAATGCAAACAAAACAAACTACTTTTAATGATACATCAATCCACAGTGAATCTTGTCACAAAAAGAAAAGTGGCTATATGCAACATTATATTGCATAGACATTTTGTTGCATGATAAGATTAATGTTACCACATAGTGACTTTGCCTGATTCTGGATCTCTCTGGCTCTTGCATAGTTACACTTTTCACTGCCCAGCCTTGTTCCTATGCATAATCTTTAAGGGAAAGGGTAATGTCTGCCACTGCTTTTGTACCTGCACTGGAATAACCATAGACATATAATACTTGCCCAATGTGCTCATTAAATGCACCACATATGCACATATGCACATGCACATTCACCTCTGTTATATGACCTTTCTGTTTCCAGTTTTCTGTGACCCTACTTTGTTTGATGGTAAATAGTAAGGCTTTGATAAACTAGTAGACTCAAGACTTATTTGGGATAAATTAATGTCATCAGATCAGCATTCTTGGCCTTATCATGTTTAACCACATTTCCTAATAGAGGTAGTCACAATAATAAATATTTTTCATACCTGTAAAGGAAGATGTGCCTGGAATGAAACATGGCTCCTGGAAATCTAAAAAGTAATACAGTATTCATATCTGACTCTTCTTTATCATGTTGGTTTGTTAGATGCATGGTTCATAATTCTTCCCACAAATTAATACTTAGACCAGTCTGCAAGGAAGAGGGGAGGGTTGTCTTTTAAACTAGAACCACAGGCCTAGATATGGGTAGGGGAATATTGCACAGCACAAAAAGCACTGGGCTGTAATCTAGAAAAGGATCTCTCTTTCCAAGTGTAGAAAGGTTTTGTCCTGGGGTTTCAGTTTTCTCCTATGTGAGGAGAAAAATGTTGGACTAGAATTATTTATTCAGTGTGTATCAAGTGTTTGCTAGGCTTATTTTTAGATAATAAGGATAATATCCCAAACACAATCTGTATTCTCAGGCAGCTTACATTCTAGTGGATGTGAAAGCCAACAAATTTGGGAGACATTTGTAAATGAAGGAAACAGCAAATGTGAAGAAAGGACAAAGTGACACAAATGCAAGAACAGAGACTTAAATCTCCAAGTGACCTGATGGGGACATGCTTATGCAAATGGTTGGAGGAACCTCCTTTAAGGAACAAAACAAAACAAAACAAAACCAAACCAAACAACAAAAAAAACCCAAAACAACAAAAAAATAAAAACCCCAAAGTGCAGAATGTCTGAGACAGACACACTTGTTCTTTTAAAATAATAGTAGGTTTAGAGTGGTGAAAAAGGAAAGAACTGTTTAAAGAGGTATTTTCGATGGCATGGTGGCTTCTAAATCATGTAACCTATATTCTTTGTCCTAGACATCATGGAAAGTCTTTGGGGACTTCTAAAAAGGACCCAAATAATCTTGTTTATATTTGCAGGGTCGGAGCAGAGATGGCTAAGAAGCTCTGCCTGTGGCAGTGGTGGTGGAAACTATGGGAAGAGTGAAGAGAAAGACTGCAAGTAAAATGTGGTTGTCAAGATAGCTGGGCAGCCAGGAGTGGTAGTGAAGGATTATAATCTAAAGTGTTCAGGAGATACAGGAAAGAGGTTTGCATATCCAAATCTGCCTGGCTCACAGAGTGAGTTGAAAGCTACCCTGAGGAACTTACTGAGATCCTGGATCAAAAGGAAAAATTTAAAAGCAAGGGACACAGCTCATGGCAGAGAATTTGTTGGTTCAATCCCCAGCCCTGGAGAGAGGGAGGGAGGGAGGAACAGAGTGAGAGAAAGGGTGAGAGAGAGAGAGCGGGAGAGGGTGAGGGAAAGAGAAAGAAAGAGAGACAGAGAGACAGACAGAGAGAACAAAAGAGGAAGGAGGATAGAAGAATATAGAAAAAAAAGAAGAAACGAAAGAAAAGAAAGAAAATAATTGCGAGAGAGAGAGAGAGAGAGAGAGAGAGAGAGAGAGAGAGAGAGGGAGGGAGGGAGGGAGGGAGGGAGGGAGGGAGGGAGGGAGGGAGGGAGGGAGGGAGGGAGGGAGGGAGAGAGAGAGAGAGAGAGAGAGAGAGAGAGAGAGAGAGAGAGAGAGAGAGAGAGAGAGAGAAAATGAGAGAGGAATACAGACAGACAGAAAGTTAGATATCATGGTACTTATTCTAGATACACCACCTACATTCACAAGTAAAACTGACCTGTACTTCTCTCCTTTCTGATTATGTCTTTTTCTCTCCTGGTTTTATGATGAAGGTTATACTGGTCTCATAAAATAAATGGAGTAGCCTTTCTCTTTTTTTCAAAACTGTTAATATAATTAGGATCATTCAATCCTCAAAAGTTGGAGAAATTTTGCCAGTAAAATTACCTAATCACCTAGTCTTAGAGTCTTATGGGGAGGAGTGATTTTTATAACCACTTCAATATACTTAAGCCTACTGGTTTATTAGGTTTTCATAATTTTTTCTTGAGACAATTTTGATAAATTATATATTTTATTAATATATTAATTCTTATAATGTTTTCAATTTTATTGGCATATACTGGATCCATATTGTCTTCTAAATTTTTAAATCTCTATTTTTATCTATCATTATACTGACTTTTTATTATTCCTAATATTACTTACATGACTTTTCTTCCTTTCTTATTTTTGCTTTCCTTGTTTCAACAAGGATCATGATTCAGCCTCGAAAACGGCTTCACAGAAAGTAATTTAAGAACTACTTGAAAATATATCAGTTTAATAGTACATCCCAAGCCATCCCCATTATTTCTTTTTATGTGGGGAGTTCATAAATTACATATGTACATGGGTAAGCTATGCAGATGGCTGTGAGAGTAAGGGAAGTTAAGTACTTTTTCAGAAAGTTAAAAGGATATTGAAATTCTAACATTTCCTTTTATCAGGTTGTATTTGTCCATGTGTGCTGTGCTGGTTGTAGATGAAGAAATTTAAATGTTCAAAATAGACTTACGTATAGTTGAGTCAGTATAAAGCAGAACACTCTAAAAACAACCTTTATTTCTTTCCTCAGTGAATATACCTTGGCCATATGGTACTTTGTAGGAAGAGAAAATCTTGAAAACAGAAAATGCTCAGCCAACCAGGTTTGCTACTTTGTGACCCAAAAGTCTTTTCTTTTTGACACCACTATGAAAATTATGAATGGAAGTTGTAACCTAGAATGCTCTAAATTTCAGTCTTGCATTTGACCTAGAGGCAATCATCACTATAGTTAACTGTGTCTCATTGTCATCATTTGCAAAATATTATTAATAAGGCTGGGTTCAGTGGATCCAGGAACTCCAGAGAACATGCCCCCTTCAGTCATCGCAACAAAACCCTAGACAGTTGACTCTTGATATTTTCTTGTGTCAGTTGCATTTCTAGCTGTTTCCATACATCATTTCCATTGATGAAAGCTTAAAGAAAATGTACTTTAAAAAGTTTAAATAGAAGTTCCCAAAGTTAGATGATACCTAAATTGTAGGTAATGATATAAAAAAATGCACCCAAGTGTTTATTAAAGTGACAGCCCAGGGTCTTACCTAATGACACTGGATGAAACTATTTTAATAAAATTGTTTAACATTTTATAAATTAGACTCATTTTTAGAGATTTAAGTTAGTAGCAAATTTATAATAAAACAAGAAATTTGAAATATTAAATATCATCAAAATCAATGCCCTTGGACATTCATTGAAGGTATGGTTCTAATAGAACTATGTATTTTCTAAGCAATATTTGCCGCTGCTAATTCAACGGGATCAAAGCATCTAAAAATTTACTGAAGATGCTATTTTAAGGACTAGTCTCTTTAATCATTTTAAATGTGTGTGTGTATGTGTGTAATTTACTGTCTTTATTTTTATGTTATTTTTTTATTTTGGAACCTGCTATAAATAACACTGGTAATATTTTAATAATATATACATATACATTGAACAGTAGGATATATTTGTAAAATATTACTCATTAACTATACAACTCACACTAAGCAGCAGAAATGCCACACAGTGCTAAATGAACAGTTTGTTCATCTTAAAGTTGAATAGATTTTCAATAGTTTATAAAGTAACTAGACATTGGAGAACAGTTTTTGTTTTAGATCCAGATTTAATTTTCAAGGTTAAATGTGTTTCACTGTCTACAAAACATAGAAATTCCTACAAATATACTACTTACCATAAGCATAAAGTACATGTAGAACAGAGTGTAAAAAAATAAAATTCCTACAAACCTAGATAAATATTTTATCTTACTCCCATTCAATCTGTGACAGAGTTTGAAGGGAAAAAGGAGTTGTTTCGCTTGATGAATTTGGAGGTTAACTGTGGTAATTTGTGAAAAGCAACATCTTAAAATTTTTCTACTATTGTTTAATCTACTGTGTCAAAAAGTACTTTGCTGTCTAAGAATTTTTTGTATCTTCTCAGTTTCTATTGTGCCAGAGTTCATAGGTGGCTAGAAACACCGAGTTCAATTTTCTTCCGGCCTTAGAGATCTCCTTCCAGAAAACACGAGGCTATGCTAGTTTCATAATATTCACATCAGAAGATGCAGGCTGACATAGCTCCAAGGACTGTCTAGTATAAATATAGCTTAATCTGGCATCTCTAATCATATTTTTTTTCTCAAAAACAATAGATTAAGAAGGTTCAGAAAGTTCTCCACTGGTATTTTATAAAGATGTCAATGACCATATTACAAAGCAATTATAAAACTGTCAGTAGAACACAGAAACCTATCGGGATGGGTGGGAACCACATTTGTTAACTCCCTATAAAATGATGAGTACAGGACATGGTATCTTGCTTAATACTGACAAAGACTCTGTAGCATGGAACACATAATGCCTCTTTTATAGATATGAAAACATAAGCATGCTGATGTTTATTTGTCAGAGTTTACAAAAGCAGTAAACAACAAGAAAACAGTTAAAACAGTTACAGCCAGAGGCTTGTTTCAGTGTTCACTTTTTAGTATATAGCTTCTCCAAGAGATCTACTAAGACAGGACTACCAAGTCTCACGTACAAAAAGTCTCCAGCTGAAGAATGAGCTGTGTAATATCCATTGCTTGGGATGAAGAAACTGATACCCAGTCAACCTGAAAATTAGAAAATGCTCATTCAAATAAATCCTTGGACATTATCACTGGGCAATATTGTTGAATGAAGAAATACCTGAGTAAGTGAAGAGCTTACTACAGAAAACAGTTTTTAAAAGGAAATGGTTGGAATCCATTTTCCTTTAAGACTGATGATAACAAACTTAAAAGTATGAAGGAAGATCCTTTTCAGAGGCACCCAGCAGTGAATCCATTTCTAACTAAAGGAACCATTGTGCAATAGAAACAATCCATGAAGGTCTCTTTCAAAGCTTGGATTTTATTCCTCTGGATCTCTCAGTACAAGTCACCCTAATTACAAAGTCTTTCCCAAGCAAGGGTAGTTACTGATATTATTAGCTACTATTATTTGCTAAATTTTACTCTGTTTGCTTTTATTTACTATGAACAATGATGTTCACATCTTCTATCAGAAGTCAAGGCATTTAAGTAGCAAGCTTCCATCTCCAGTTTACATTTCTTTCTTGAAAAGAAGAAAATATCAGACATGGTAGGCTTTGGCAGAATCCATTATAATTAGATTCTCAATTACATTTTATTGAATTTAATTGGAAGAAAATAGGTTAGCGTCCCAGTTCTGTTATCTAGTGTGGCTTTGGGCAAATTCACTTTAACTCTTTCTGCCCCAGAATTCTCATTTGTAAAGAAAGGGGAAAGAGATTTAAAGGAACCATGTTTTCTTTACTTTTGTATTTCTAGTAACCAAAAACAAACAAACAAACAAAAAAAACATATAGAAACCTTGGGAATAAGGAAGACAGAGATAAAACTTCTGGAACATAATAAATTTAGTCAACAAATTTAACCATTATACGGACAGTTAAATCTAATGATGTTTACTTAAAGTCATTGCTACCGTACAAATATTTCTACTCATTTCTTGCTATTCTTCAGAAAAATCTTTTCATCTTAATTGTTAATGGAAGCAGCATTAGTGCTTCTAGTCTACAAGAATAACTTTAATTTAGTTTAAGGAAACAAGTGAACATATTAGAGTGGCAGTAATAATAGAGATAGTATGGGAGATCTCCAGACATTTATAAAGTACTCAGAGAATTCCAAGTAATAAGACAAACAAAATATCACTTCCATTGTATAGAGATGCTAGTAAGCTCTATAACTATAAAAATATTTATATAGCTGGTGGATCTTAAGTAAACATATTAAATAGTACATTGCCATAAAATAAAATATTAATTTCAAAGAATAAAGTATAAATCACAATGAATTCCCAGAGTATAGATTATTATTTCTAGACACAGAGTTGGAAGCAAATATAATAGATGTTTAAAACTACACTAAGTTATTCAAATAGTAAGATGAGTTCTAGGAAGCTAAATATACACTAGCATATATGACAGACTAATAACATTCGCACATCACTTGCATAATCATAACTGGCTCAAATAAGAACCATCAGTAGAAACTATCTCCCCTGTTTTATAGGTGAAGAAATTTAGGCTGCAGGATTCTTAGCAATGCTTCCATTTGTGATGAGAAATGTTCCCAATAAACTCAGGCAATTGAATACATGTTCTTCAGCTGGTGACATTGTTTAGAGAGGTTGTGGGAGGAGCAGCCTTCCTGGAGGAAGTACACACTAGGTGTGGGCTTTGAGAGTTTATATCATCTCCAGCTTTCAGTTTACTTTCTTTGTTTTATGCCCGAGGCTGAAGATGTGATGTCTCAGGCCTCAGCTCTCAGCTCCTGCACTACGCATGCCTGCTACTTACTAATGCCTCCTTGACATTACAGAATCCAAGCTCACAGGAACCATAAGTCAAAATAAACTCTCCTGTAAGTGGCTTTTGGTCATAGTGTTTATTTCTAGCAACAGAAAAGCAACCAAAACACCAATATTTGGAAGTCAGCATGTGTCAGACAAAGAGGTTAATATCAGGTCCAGTTGGTGTTGCACTCTGTTCCAAAAGCATGACCATGAGGAAAGGATTCAGAAAAATTGTTACAATGTACACTGAAATTTTAATGTCATATTTTTGGCAATTTAAAGGGCAGTGTGGGACTTCCAGACACTGAGCGGAGCCTGGCCTACCTGCCAGGCGGAACGGCGGCTCATAGAGGCTGAGCAACTGGCGACTTCCGGACGCAGAGCGGAGCCTGGCCTACCTGCCAGGTGGAACGGCAGCTCATAGAGGCTGAGCAACTGCGATTGGGAACAGAAAATTAGAACTTCTGTTTCCACCCGGAGGCGACTTCCGGACGCAGAGCGGAGCCTGGCCTACCTGCCACCCAGATCGGCTGCTCATAGAGGCTGAGCAACTGCGATTGGGAGCAGAAAATTAGAACTTTTGTTTCCACCCGGAGGCGACTTCCAGACACAGAGCAGAGCCTGGCCTACCTGCCAGGCGGAACGGCAGCTCATAGAGGCTGAGCAACTGGTGAGTGGGAGAACTAGACCTCAGGGGAGCAGAAAGGTCTCTGTGGAGTACACAAGGAAAGTGTACCCCCAGCCTTGCCCTGCCCTGCCGTGCCTGATCCAGCAAACAGAAACAGAACATTGGAACTTCTGCTCACACCCGACAACTCTGAGGCATAAAACAGGGCTCGACCCATATGACACCTCAACCAGTAGAAAAACAGGGTCACAATCCAGATACAAGGGAAAGGTAAGAACATATTACTGACAACAAAATGGCAAGAGGAAAGAGAAAGAGTATATCCCAAGGGAACCAAGACAATCTAGCAACACCAGAGCCCAGCTCTCCCATAACAGCAAACATCGGAACTCCAAACACTCCAAAAAAAGAAGACACAGACCTGAAATCATGCCTCAAGACGCTGATAGAGTTACTTAAACAAGAAAGGGAGGAAAAGAAAAAGATTCAGAAGCTTTTAAAGAAGAAACAAGAAAAACACTCAAAGAACTCAAAGAACGAGAGGAAAACAGAACCAAAGAAATAAAGGAATGGAAGAGGGAAATTAAAACAGAGATTGACACAATAAAGAAAACACTAAAAGAGATAACCCTAGAGTCAGAACACCAAAAAAAGAAATCAGGAGTCACAGAAGCAAGCATTTTCAATAGATTACAAGAGATCGAAGAGAGAATCTCGGGGGCAGAAGACAACATTGCAAACATAGACAAAACAGCCAGAGAAGATGCAAAAAACAAAAAGCTCCTAACCCAAAATGTCCAGGAAATCCAAGACACAATGAGAAGACCGAACCTAAGGATAATAGGAATAGAAGAGGGAGAAGAGTATCAACTAAGGGGCACAGTAAATATCTTCAACAAAATCATAGAAGAAACTTCCCTACCCTCAAGAATGAGATGACCACGAGCATAAAAGAAGCCTTCAGAACTCCAAATAGGTTGGACCAGAAAAGAAATACCTCCCGACACATAATGGTAAAAACATCAAGCGCCCAAAGTAAAGAAAGAATACTAAAAGCAGTAAGGGAAAAAGGTCAGGTAACATATAAAGGCAGACCAATCAAACTCACACCCAATTTCTCAACAGAGACTATGAAAGCTAGAAGAGCCTGGACAGACATCATGCACTCCTTAAGAGAGCACAAGTGCCAGCCCAAGCTGCTATACCCAGCAAAACTATCAATCACCATCGATGGAGAGACGAAGATATTTCAAGACAAATCAAAATTCACACAATATCTGACCACAAACCCAGCACTACAACGAATTATAGGTGGAAAACCCAATACAATGAGGGAAAATACAGCCTAGTAAGAACAAGAAAACTCCTAAACAAGAAAACTAAAAGAAGAAAAAAACACATACACAACTCAACCCAAAAAAGCAATAATGGTAGGAAACAGAAACAACTATTCCTTGATATCTATTAACATAAATGGTCTCAACTCCTCAATAAAAAGACATAGACTATCAGACTAGATACATAAACAAAATCCAGCCTTTTGCTGCATACAGGAAACTCATCTCAAAGACAAACACAGACACTATCTCAGAGTAAAAGGGTGAGAAAAAAACTTCCAAGCAAACAGCTCCAAGAAGCAAGCTGGAGTGGCTATTCTAATATCGAATAAAGTAAATTTCCAACCAAAAGTTATCAAAAAAGATAAGGAAGGACACTTTTTACTCATTACCGGGGAACCTGTCAGGAGGAACTCTCAATCCTTAACATATATGCTCCAAATAAAAAATCACCCATATTCATAAAAGAAACCCTACTAAAGCTCAAAAAATACATTTCACCCCACACAATAATAGTGGGAGACTTTAATACCCCACTCTCACCAATGGACATATCATGGAAACGGAAACTGAACAAGGACACTGCAAAACTAGCAGAGACTTTGAACCAACCAGAATTAATAGATATATACAGAACATACTATCCCAAAGTAAAAGAATACACTTTCTTCTCACCACCCCATGGCACCTTCTCGAAAATTGGCCACATAATTGGACACAGAACGAGCCTTCATCGATATAAGAAGATTGAAATACTCCCATCCATCCTCTCAGATCACCATGGTCTACGGCTGGTCTTTAACAACAACAAAGACAACAAAAAGCCCACATACACATGGAAACTAAACAATGCTCTGTTAAAGGATAGCAGGGTCAAAGAAGAAATAAAGAAAGAAATTAAGGATTTTCTAGAATTCAACGAAAACGAAAACACAACATACCCAAACCTATGGGATGCAATGAAAGCAGTATTGAGAGGAAAACTTATAGCCCTAAGTGCTTCCAAAAAGAAACTGGAGAGAGCTCACATCAGCAACCTGACAGCACAACTAAAAGCTCTAGAACAAAAGGAAGCAGATATACCCAAAAAGAGTAGGCTGCAAGAAATAATCAAAATTAGGGCAGAAATAGACCAAATAGAAACAAAAAGAACCATTGAGAAAATCAACAAAACAAAGAGTTGGTTCTTTGAGAAAATCAACAAGATTGATAAACCCCTAGCCAGATTAACTGGAGGGCAAAGAGAGAGTATCCAAATTAACAAAATCAGGAAGGAAAGTGGGGAAATAACAACTGAAACTGAGGAAATTAAAGAAATCATCAGATCCTACTACAAAAACTTATACTCCACAAAATTGGAAAATCTGGAGAAAATGAATGAATTCCTAGACAGATACAAGGTCCCAAAGTTAAACCAAGACCAAGTAAACCATCTAAATAACCCTATAACACCTAGATAAATAGAAGAAGTCATCAAAAGCCTCCCAACCAAAAAAAGCCCAGGTCCAGACGGGTTCAGTGCAGAATTTTATCAGACTTTTATTGAGGATATAACACCAATACTCGCCAAACTATTCCAAAAGATAGAATCAGATGGAATATTACCCAACTCATTTTTTGAGGTTACAATAACCCTCGTACCTAAACCACACAAAGAACCTACAAGGAAAGAGAACTTCAGACCATTCTCACTTATGAACATTGATGCAAAAATACTCAACAAAATTCTTGCAAACCGAATCCAAGAACATTTCAAAACGATCATTCATCATGACCAAGTAGGCTTCATCCCTGGGATGCAGGGATCGTTTAACATAAAGAAATCCATCAACGTAATCCACCATATAAACAAACTCAAAGACCAAAATCACATGGTCATCTCACTAGATGCTGAGAAAGCATTTGACAAAATCCAACACCCCTTCATGTTAAAAGTCCTGGAAAGAACAGGAATCCATGGCCCATACATAAACATAATAAAAGCTATATACAGCAAACCAACAGCCAACATCAAACTTAATGGCGAGAAACTTGAAGCAATCCCACTAAAATCAGGGACTCGAGAAGGCTGCCCACTCTCCCCCTACCTATTCAACATAGTACTGGAAGTCCTGGCTGGAGCAATTAGACAGCAAAAGGAGATCAAGGGGATACAAATCGAAAAGGAAGAAATAAAAACATCACTCTTTGCCGATGACATGATAGTGTACTTGAGTGACCCCAAAAATTCCACCAGAGAACTCCTACAGCTGATAAACAAGTTCAGCAAAGAGGCTGGATACAAAATTAACTCGAACAAATCAGTAGCCTTCCTGTACTCTAAGGACAAACATGTGGAGAAAGAAATTAGGGAAAACGTACCCTTCACAATCGTTACAAAAACTGTGAAATACCTTGGTGTGACTCTAACTAAGCAAGTGAAGGACCTGTATGACAAGAACTTCAAACCTCTAAAGAAAGAAATTGAGGAGGATCTCAGAAAATGGAAAGATCTCCCATGCATTGGAAAAATCAACATCTTAAAAATGGCCATCCTACCAAAAGCAATCTACAGATTCAATGCAATCCCCATCAAAATTCCAACCCAGTTCTTCTTGGAATTGGAAAGATCAATGTGCAATTTCATATGGAATAACAAAAGACCTAGAATAGCGAAATCCATCCTCAACTACAAAAATACATCTGCAGGAATCACTATCCCTGACCTCAAGCTATATTACAAGGCAATTGTGCTGAAAACTGCATGGTACTGGTACAGAAATAGGCATGTGGATCAATGGAATAGAATAGAAGATCCAGAAATGAGCCCTCATGTATATGGTCACCTGATCTTTGACAAAGGAGCAGAAAACATTCAATGGAAAAAGGACAGCCTATTCAATAAATGGTGCTTGTGCAACTGGCACTCAGCATGCAAAAGAATGAAAATAGCCCTGTTCTTTTCTCCTTGTACAAACCTCAAGTGTAAGTGGATCAAAGACCTCCACATTAAACCAGATACACTGAAAATATTAGATGAGAAAGTAGGGAAAACCTTAGAACACATAGGTACAGGAGAAAATTTTCTGAACAAAACACCAATGGCTCAAGCTCTAAGATCAAAGATTAACAAATGGGACTTAATGAGATTGCAAAGTTTCTGTAAGGCTAAAGACATCATCAAGAAAACAAAACGGCAACCAACAGAATGGGAAA
This sequence comes from Micromys minutus, assembly GCF_963924665.1. Taxonomy (NCBI): domain Eukaryota; kingdom Metazoa; phylum Chordata; class Mammalia; order Rodentia; family Muridae; genus Micromys; species Micromys minutus. The sequence continues at coordinate 77,296,102 of NC_137970.1, read as the reverse complement.
AGATCTTTACCAACACCACATCAGATAGAGGCCTAATATCCAAGGTGTACAAGGAACTCAAAAAGCTAGACACCAGAGAATCAAATAACCCTATTAAAAATGGGGTACATAGCTAAACAAAATGTTTTCAGTTGAGGAACACCGAATGGCCGATAAACACCTGAGAAAGTGCTGGACATCCTTAGCCATCAGGGAAATGCAAATCAAAACAACCCTGAGATACCACCTCACACCAGTCAGATTGGCCAAGATCCAAAACTCAGATGACAGAAGATGCTGGCGAGGCTGCGGAGAAAGAGGAACACTTCTCCACTGTTGGTGGGGTTGCAAGCTAATACAACCACTCTGGAAGTCTGTCTGGCGATACCTCAGAAAATTGGATATAGTACTACCTGAAGACCCAGCTATTCCACTTCTGGGCATATACCCCAGAGACACTTCAATACACAACAATCATATATGCACGACAATGTTCATAGTGGCTCTATTTATAATAGCCAGAAGCTGGAAGGAACCCAGATGTCCTTCAGAAGATGAATGGATACAAAAATTGTGGTACATATACACAATGGAATACTACTCAGCCACCAGAAACAATGACTTAACCAAATTCTTAAGAAAATGGCTGCATCTAGAGAATATCATCCTGAGTGAGATAACCCAGTCACAAAAGAACAGACATAATATGCAGTCACTGATAGTGGGATGCTAACCCCAGAGGCTTGCACTGCCCCAGAAACAACTCACAGACTGTATGAAGTCCAAGAAATAAAGAAAACAAAAAAAATATACATATATTTACAAAACAAGAAGACTTTGACTATTTCCATGTTGCGTTTTGTTTTGCATGTACTTTACGCTTATTGTAACTATTAGGTTTTCAATGCATACTGTCAAGCCCCTGAAAAAAATCAAGTTCTGACGAAAAAAATATATTCACATGGTTTTATGTAAAAATTATTTCAATGTCTGAAAAAACATTACTGACAAAAATGTATAATTTTAAGCAAAAAATGTTTAAAATCTGTACATTTATCTTTGTTTTGTAAAATAAAGTCGTTTAAAAAAATAAAAAAAAATAAAGGGCAGTGTGATAAGCAAAATCATATACTTAATGATTAAAGAGCTTTCTCAACAAGCACTAAATCGAAATTCTTGTGAAAGCAAGCTCTTATGACAGCATTTTAAAGCAGAATTTTCCTTTCTTTGTGGTCCTCAATGTGATACAATCAGGAATATATTATATATAATGAAACATAAGGGTAATTTCCACACAAGAAATGAAAAAAACAAGGTTCTGCTGATTGTGTCATATCATTTAAGGGGTTAGAAACCTGATAAGTTCATTAATGACTGAGATTAAAATATGCATTATTGCTCTTAATAACAATTGTAGCTATATTGAAGTAGCTTTGTGATTACAATTTCAGGCTGTAATTCTTCTACTTGTAATCTCCAGCAGAACAAGATACAATAGTATGAAGTTCTGTTCCAGCCCAGAGGTTTAGCAAATACAGCATACAACTGAAATGATAAAAGAAAAATTTGAGCTGCAGTACTTATATAAATATTCATGAACATAGTAAAATATAAATTGGACCTTCTAGTCAAGAAAGTATAAAAATTGGGGTAGATTCTAGACAGAGAATTCTTTTATTCTGGGACTGGAAAAAAACCTGAATACCCGTGAAACACTATATTACGCCCCCCAAAAAAGAAAAGTAAAGAAAACAGGTAACCCAGAGAAAGATTTTAAGATGGAGAGAGAAAACTACAAAAGTATAACATTCTCTATGACAGAAAATAAGAAAATGTACACATCCTGTGCAGATTGACAGTCATTTTACACTGCAAAGCTGGGTCAAGCACTCAGAAGAAAAAGAGATAGGATCAAAGAGAGTCTGCCTTTTGGGCTTTAATTCATGTTATTAATTTAAAATTCCAGAAGTAATTTTATTTATCACTTAAGAACCCTTCCCTCTAGGAAGAGAATTCTATGAAGTTTGAAAACAACAAGTAAAATAAAATTTACAATGATAGTCAAGATAAACTGTTCTAGAGAATGTAGCATGTGCTTCACTCAATAGAAAGACATGGGAAAATATATTCAGGAGCAATAAACTTCAAGTTAAATAAATAGCATTATAGCTGATAACAAAATTACAGACAAGTAATTCAAGCTCTCTCAAGGGCCTTACATACTTCAAGTAAAACATCTTCCAATTATCATCAGAAGCTCTCTCCAGTTTTCACAGTTCATCTGTAATAGGCTGATTGCAAATGTAAAAGGTACATTAGAGGTAGGGCTCTGTAGTCAGCTGCAACCATAACATCCCATATAATGACAGGCAATTGGAAATGCAACACTACTACTTAAGCTATTTAAGCTTGATTGCCTGGTATTTATACTGATATTCCTGCTGAAGGGAAGAAAACACACACAACATTTGTGATAAATAAGTATATTCTTATAGATCATCTTAAGCTGACAAACAAGTCAGTAAAAATGAATTGACAGCAGAAAGAGAGGAAACAAGTTTTATTACAGTGCTAATAGAAGAGTACCATTTTCCAATGTATTTTCCACATTTATAAATGGAGTGCTTATAGAAAAAAAACCCAGAGAAAAATGTTTAACTTGGAAATTACAAGAAAGAGTCTAAGAGTATGATTGGGAACATTTCTTGAAAGTTTATAAAGAAAAAGGCATCTATTTTAAGGGGATGGAAAGATGACTCAGTGGCTAAGACAGTTCCCCCGCTAATCTTCTAGAGAATTTGAGTTCAATAACCTGCACTCACATGATGGTTTACAATGAATGACCAGTAACTCCAGTTTTAGGGAATTATTCAACCTCTTCTGACCTCCCTGAATACCAGGCACACATATGGGACATAAATACACATGTAGAAAAAATCCACTCATACACATAAAAATAAAAATTTCATTTGGACAATGTCATGGTAAAATACAATAGTCAAGGTTTACATTACTAGATAATGCCTGGCTTTCATTTTTTGAAGTTATTTTCTTTTTCTTTGTTCTTTTCTCATACACGACATTCCCATTTCAGTTTTCACTTCTTCTACTACTCCCAGTACCCCTCTTTCCCAGATCCACTGCTCCTCTCTTTCCCTTGAGAAGTGAGCAGAACTCTTATGCACAATCCCTGAACATGGCATAACAAGATGAAATTAGACTAGGCACAAATCCTTATATAAAACCTGGGCAAAAGAACCCACGTAGTGGAGGAAAAAGAGCAGGCAAAGCAGTCAGTGAATGTCTTAAGGAGAGTTTTAACTCTCCTATTTAGCAATGCATGTTAATAGTAGAAAACCAAACTTCCGGAGCAGATGTAAAGTTGGGGAACTCTTGATATCTTCACTTATTTCAATACTCTGGCCTATTAAGAATTTAATTTTCCTCAGTAACCCACGATTAGCACCTTAGGATGCTTTTCTTTCTTTCTTTAATTTATAATTATACTCAATTAAGACTTGATTCTCTAATTTATGTCATCCTCTGGTTTAAAAAGAAAGAGAGAGAGAGAGAGAGAGAGAGAGAGAGAGAGAGAGAGAGAGAGAGAGAGAGAGAGAGAGAGAGAGAGAGAAAGTTATGATCTACCCAGACAAAGGTAATCAACTATGCTGAATAGAGCATAGTACTGTTGGTGTTTCAAGGCAGGGAAGGACAAGAAAGAGGACTACAGTCCACAGTGGTAGATCCAAGTCATGGTAGCAGGGATAATTGGGACTTAACATCTTGATCCACGAGTAGGAAGCAGAAAGGGAACACTAGGAATGGCATGAGTCTTTTGAAAAGTCAAAGCTTGTTGCACTGACTGACACAGCTTCTCCAAAAACGTCACACCTCTTAATTTTTTTTATTCTTAGCAACTAATTATTTTTATTTAACTTTATTTAAAAAAACAAACATAAATGTACAAATTTTAAGCATTTTGCATAAAAGTATATGAATACATTTTTGTCAGTGCTTGGCTTTTTTAAATACATTTTTTAAAGTTGTAATTAAGTAATTGTGGGTACATATACATACACATATGTATATAGTAACAATAATAAACAAAAAGAGGCTATTAAATTGAGAGGATAGAAGAGAGACTAGGAGGGGCTGTATGGAGGAAAGGGGGATGTGATACAGTTCTATTTTAATTAAAATATATTCTTTTTTTTGTTGAACTTCACAAAGTCTGTGAGTTGTTTCTGGGGTGTTCAGAGCTTTCTGGGGTTAGTATCCCATTATCAGTGACTGCATATTATGTCTGTTCTTTTGTGACTGGGTTATCTCACTGAGGATGATATTCTCTAGATGCATCCATTTTCTTAAGAATTTTGTTAAGTCATTGTTTCTGATATCTGAGTAGTACTCCATTGTATAAATGTACCACAATTTTTGTATCCATTCATCTACTGAAGGACATCTGGGTTCTTTCCAGCTTCTGCCTATTATAAATAGAGCTGCTATGAAAATTGTGGTGCATGTATCTTTGTTGTATGTTGGAGCGACTCTGGGGTAAATGCCCAGTAGTGGAATTACTGGTACTTCAGGTAGTACTGTGTCCATTTTTCTGAGGAACCACCAGATTGATTTCCAAAGTGGTTGTATCAGTTTACAACCCAATCAGCATTGGGGAAGTGATCCTCTTTCTCCACATCCTCGCCAGCACCTGTTGTCATCTGAGTTTTGGAAATTGGCCAATCTGACTGGTGTGAGGTGGAATCTCAGGATTGTTTTGATTTGCATTTCCCTGATGGCTAAGGATGTGGAGCACTTCCTTAGATGTTTCTCAGCCATTTGATATTCCTAGATTGTTAATTTTTGTTTAAGTTTGTACCCCATTTTTTAGTAGGGTTGTTTAATTCTCTGATGTCTAGCTTTTTGAGTTCTTAGTATACCTTTGATATTAGGCCTCTATCTGATGTGGGGTTGCTAAATACCGTTTCCAACTCTGTTGGCTGCAGTTTTGTTCTCTTGACAGTGTCTTTAGCCTTACAGAAACATTGCAATCTCATTAAGTACCATTGGTCAATCTCTGACCTTGAAGCACTAGCCATTGGTGTTCTGTTCAGTAAATTTTCTCCTGTGCCTATGTGTTCTAAGGTTTTCCCTACTTTCTCATCCAATAGTTTCAGTGTACCTGGTTTAATGTAGAGATCTTTGATCCACTTACACTTGAGCTTTGTACAAGGAGATAAGAAAGGGTCTATTTTCATTCTTCTGCACGCTGAGTGCCAGTTGGAACAACACCATTTGTTGAATAGGCTATCCTTTTTCCAGTGAATGTTTACTGCTCCTTTGTATAAAATCAGGTGATCATATATGTAAGGGCTCATTTTAGGATATTCTACTCTATTCCATTGATCCACGTGTCTATTTCTTCATCTCGCCATGTATTGTCATTGAGAATTTTGCTGGGGATAGCAGCTTGGGCTGGTACCTGTGCTCTCGTAGGGTCTGCATGATGTCTGTCTAGGCTCTCCTAGCTTTCATAGTCTATGTTGAGAAATCGGGTGATTCTGATTGGTCTGCTTTATATGTTACATGACTTTTTTCCCTTACTGCTTTTAGTATTCTTTCTTTGCTTTGGCACTTGGTGTTTTGACTATTATGTGTCGGGAGGAATTTCTTTTCTGGTCCAACCTATTTGGAGTTCTGAAGGCTTCTTTTATGCTCGTGGTCATCTCATTTTTAAGGGTAGGGAAGTTTTCTTCCAGGATTTTGTTGAAGATATTTACTGTACCTCTTAGTTGATATTCTTCGCCCTCTTCTATTCCTATTATCCTTAGGTTTGGTCTTCTCATTGTGTCCTGGATCTCCTGGACATTTTGGGTTAGGAGCTTTTTGGTTTTTGTAACTTCTTTAACTGTTTTGTCCATGTTTTCAATGTTGTCTTCGGCCCCCAAGATTTTCTCTTCCATCTCTTGTAGTCTGTTGGAAATGCTTGCATCTGTGACTCCTGTTTTCTTTTTTAGTATTTCTAACTGTAGGGTTGTCTCTTTTAGTGTTTTCTCTATTGTGTCTATTTCCGTTTTAAATTCCTTCTTCCATTCCTTCATCTCTTTGGTTCTGTTTTCTCCTAGTTCTTTGAGTTCTTTGAGTGTTTTTCTTGTTTCTTCTTTAAAAGCTTCTAATTCTTTATGATTTTCCTCCCATTCTTGTTTAAGGATCTCTATCATCATCTTGAGGTATGATTTCGTGTCTGCATCTTTTTTTCTGGAGTGTTTGGCATTTTGCTGTTTGCTGTGATGGGAGAGCTGGGTTCTAGTGTTGCCAGGTTGTCTTGGTTTCCCTTGGGTATGTTCCTCGCTTTCCTCTTGCCATCTTGTCTGTGATTCGTTCTAGTCTTTCACTTGTACCTGGCCTGTGTCCCAGGATCTCTGCTGTTCCTAGTGCCGGATGGTTCAAGTGCCTGTTGTGCACCCCAAAAGCTGCTGACTGGGAACAGAAAGCCCAATGCTGCCGGGTTCCTGTGTCTCTGGATCAAGCCGGGCATGCACACACTTTCCACTTGCTCTGCTGAGATCTCTCTGCCCCCTGGCTAGTTGGAATCTGTTCTCACCAGGTTCTCACCAGTCCTGTGTGTGTGTCTGGGTCTCTGCCTTTTCTGGTAGCAGATGTAGGCTTTTTTTTTTAAAGGTTTGATAGTGTGCATTAAGATCTTACTAGTTACAATAAGCATAAAGTACATGTAAAACAGGATGTAACCCGGAATTAGTCTAAGTTTTCTTGTTATACCAACTGGGAACCACTTTTTCAAACACGGAGCCTTTCAGAGCCATTCTCATTCAAACCACCATACCCAGGCACAGAACTCATTTGGAAGCAGTTTTCACTAGTATACTGAGTAGATAATAATTATGTATTATATAGGCATCAAACCAATTTCCTTTACACTTCTGAAATAAACAAAACATCAGAAATGGCCCTTTATGGAAAGCCATTCCAGAAATGCCAAGATGCCTATGTCTGTCTCTGTGTGTCTCTGACTCCGTGCTTTGCTCTGTCTCCATATCTCTGTACATGTTCAGGTTCCTCCTCTTCCCCCTCCCCTCCCCCTCTCTCCTCTTTCTTGAGTCGGGGTTTCTCTGTGTTCCTTGGCTGTCTTGGAACTTATTCTGTAGAGCAGGCTGGCCTTGAATCTAACACAGATCTGCCTTCTGCTTTCCAAATGCTTGGATTAAAGGCTTGCACCACTACTACCTGGCTAGAAATTTTTTTTTTTCTTTACCATTTTCTTTTTATATATAAATTTCATTTCCTCAACCTGAGTTCTCCCATTTCTTCCACCCTGAAAATCAATGTGTTTCCACAGAGCATGACATGTCTACTTTGCTCTTTAAGTCACTGTTTTTTAATGTGTTTTATCTCATATGTGTGTGTGTGTGTGTGTGTGTGTATGTGTCTGTGTGTGTGTCTGTGTGTGTTCAGGATAGTTAGACATAAAGTCCCAAAGGGCAGAAGTTCTGCTCTTTTTTAGTATAATTAATGGGCCATGCACAAGCAGCAAGGTGTTTAATCAATGCCATGATACTTACAAATTCATATAGAAATAAAGTTACCATGTTTGTGATCATTCAAATGAGGACATTTCTGAGAGTGAATGGGGACATGATTAATAATTATGCTGAAACAAAAGACATATACAGGTTCTGTTCTGGGTGAACCATGAAGTTATTAGTCACTCTTTTGATTCAAGGGTTATTCTTTGGAGATAACCATACCTGTTATAATTACAAATTACATGGTATTTTGAGTCAGACATCACTTTCAAAGAGTAATTAAAGAATTTTCTTTTAAAATGACTCCAAAAGTATAATAATGAATTTTTTTATGCATGTTAAATGAGTTATTTCAAAAGGTAGTACAGGATAGTAGGCCACTGTTCTTGCACTTACAGTTTTGTGTTTGGCCATATATGTATGATAATGACATTGCATTCCAGCTTGAATAGGAAAGAACTCACTTAGCAATGACTACACTGTGAGGAAAAATAATGAAAAGTTCTAGAAACAGGTAAAAAGACATCTATCCATTCAGCTTTATTCATACCTTATCTATGAGAGCCATTAGTCCATCAAATACAGGAACATCTCTATGAATGAAATTATTTTTCACGTTTGCTCTCCATTCTCTATTCTCAATTTATAATTCCTTGACATACTTATTTTCTTCAACAGAGTACTCTAGAAGTTATACGCTTTAAGCTATGAAGGGCAACTTTCCAGATAATGTCTTTTTGCTAAAAATTGAGTTTCAAAAGTTTTGCCTGACATTACATCTTAAAGGTGTTTTACACTTTAATTCCCCTTATTTTGTTTGCATCCTTTCCTGATGTCTTCATAATACTAAGCTAGTATTTCTACTACTTCTACTAGCAGTTAGTTGTATTACTATTACTACTATTACTACTAATAGTAATAACAATAACAATGAATTAAACTCTCAGAAGACTTTCACAAAAAGTAGTGAATAGAAAATTAAGGATGTGATGATAAAAAAATCATTTAGTTTTGCCACTGTTCATATAGACAAATGGGGTGTTTAAGATCAATTTTCTATTACATTATGGCATATCCTCAAGGTTATTTTTATAACTTTTTACAAATGTATTAAGCTTTTGCCTATTAATACTTCTGACAGTTGTGCAACTATGATTATCGAAATTATCTGTCTTCCTCTTGACAATTCACAAAGGGCTAAGGAAAGAAGAGGCACTCACAATCTTTTAGCTCAAATATTCAAACTAATTCTGGATAAAGCCCAAAGCTTGCATCAAGGTACTTGAAAGGTGATGTTAAAAATGTCAACACCCATCTTTAGTTTCTTGATTTTAATCTAAGATAGTGATTAAAAACTTAGATATGTTATACCATTTTAAACATTCAATTGTTTGGCATCACAATCTAATGTGGAAAGAAAGATATCTATACTCATCTTTTACTGACCATTTTATAGGTATTATGTTGCTTAGATTTGTCCATGAAAATGAATCTCAGTGCCCATTCACCACGAGTCTGTTTTGTTTTAATCGACCTGTATTAGTCTTGCCAGTGTTTATTACTCCCTCTTGATCCCTGTGCACCCAGGTACACACACAGGCACCCAGGCACACAGCAGTGATTTTGCCACCCAAAATAACTTGCATGGCAGTTAAGGATATGAAATTTAAATTTGGGCCACCAATTTCCTGCAGGATTTCCTTTGATACTACCTACTAATACCACTGACATACTCTATGTTTTTTATATCTAAAAATCAAGGATAGGAAGTTATACTCAAGGCTTCCAAGTAATCCAGTTTGGTCTTGAGAGACTTTATATTTCCTTCAGAAAATATCCAAGGTATGAGAGAGAACAAAATAACATTTATCCTTTGTGTATCATGCCTTTATGTATGATTTTACTTTACAAAACTTCTTTAAATATCGAGAAGTCCTAGAACAGATAAATAGAGTCTGACTTATAGAACGCAGCATTTGAGTGCAAGACAAGTGTCATATCAAGGGCATCAGGTATGGAGTTGTTTTTCATAAACTTACAATTCAATTTGCATATATATATATATTGCATATATATATATATATTGCATATATATATATATATATATATATTACTTATCTATGGGTTTTGTTTCTTATCCTTGCTATTTCAACAAGATAAACACAAGAAGTATCTTGCTATATGCAATATTTCACAGTAGATTATGATTGGCCACATATTCCTCAACAATTCTTCAATTGAGAGCTTTGAGCAGTTCTATGAACTGTAGTCAATCCTGTGACCATTATTGACTAACAGAATATCAGGAAATGATTTTATGCTAAATTGTAAGCCAACATATTAAAAGACTGGAGGCTGTCATTTCTTATTGCTGGGATTCTTTCTCTGATGGAAATAGCTATCACAACATAAAATTACAAAATATACTATGCTGTGACAAGGATCAATCTACCATTTAGAGTAGCCACATGAAAAAAGAATTCCCAGCCACTCCCCAGCTACTTTTATTATCACAATTTTAGCTTTAGATACAGGCATGATGATAAGTTATCATGAAACCAATTGCTATTAAATCCTCCAATTATTATAGTCCTAGGTATCCAAAATTACCTTTATACATTTGAAATTGATACCTGATAACCTATACCTACCTAGTCAGTCTATATAAGCATGTAGATATGGTTTAAAAATCCATACTTTTGGATGGTTGCCTATTCAAAAACAACAACTTCATATGTTCCAAAAAGCAACTAATAATTTGTAGATTAATAACTGAAAATGAATCAATTGCATTATTCTGCATGCAGAATACCTGTTAGATCAGTACCACTTGTTGAAGATGCTTTATTTTTTTTCCACTGTATGGCTTTGGCTTTGTCAAAGATCAAATGTCCATAGTTGTGTAGCCTTATTTCTATGTCTTTAATTCTTCTATTCCATTGATCAACAATGTCTGTTTCTGTACTAATATCATGTAATTTTTATCACTATTGCTATGAAGTACAGCTGCTGGTCCATGACCTTTGCCACATATGTAGCAGAGACTGCCTTGTCTGGCTTCAGTGGGAGAGGCTGCACATAATCCTAGAGACTCCATGTCTTCAGGAATGGTGTTGTTTGTCTGGGGACTCTCCCAGAGGCAAAGGGAAGGATGAACTCTGGGAGGAGGAACATTTGCAATGTAAATAAATAAAATACTTAATTAAAATAACTTAAGATGGTTAGTTTTTATACAAGAAAAAAATCACTTCATCAAATTTGTTTTCCTAATATTCCTTACACCAATATACATCTATTCCATTCTTATTATTCTTTTCCTACTACTCTAAAAATACACCAAAACACAGCCTCATTTTTTAATATATGATTTTATATTTCTACAGTATCTGTGTATTATATTCATGTGCTTCTCTAACTAAATTTACATCTTGTAAACTGTGTTATATAGTATATTGCAAATTATACTATGTTATCACTATAATTTGTATGTAAATTACATAATAAGTTTCTATTATAATATGAATTTTTTTCAAGAAAAATATTTCAGAGAGATCATACATACCTGCAAACCAAGTGTTACTTTATATGGTGTAGCATTTTCTTATAGTGTTAAATCCTAGACTTTTAGAGAACTAGTATTTCAGAAGTAAAGATTTACTTTACTTTCTCTTTTTTTTTCAAGCCAGTTATTTTTTGTTTTGTTTAGGCTTCAATTTAATGAGGTACTTAGGGAAAAGTCTTCAAATGAATTTTCATTCTTTCTCCTGTCCATTCCTCAGATTTTCCTGAGTGTGTACCAGCTGTCTACCCTTCTCATTCAAGTATTTTCATATAGGAACAGAAACATAACCAGTGATTCTTCAGGTTATAGCATGCTTCAAATTTTGAAACAGCAGATACCTTAACTACTTGGTTTAACTTCTTAGAGTTTATGTTCAGGAAAAAGCCACTTCTCAGTAAATTTTCCATACCCTCTCCAGAATCTATTTAAATCCTGTGATAAATTACCACCATGGTGTCTGCATATACCTATATTATGGATTTGGACATGCATAAAAAAGATCAGATTGCTGAAATGCAAAGTTTTATCCATGAAATTTATTTTTCTTTGTTCCATGCATAACTGCATTGATTCAATAACACACCTAAAATGAGACTATGCTTATATAAGCAGATAAATAATTAGAACGCATATAAATCATTACTTCCTAATGTGACTTCAAATAGACTCAATGCAATTTACATATAAATATGAGGAATGACTATCCCTTTTACTGAATTATATCCAGCAACATATCAATGAAGAAAAATGAAGACTCTTATGCTCATTCACAAATAAAACAGAACAAAGCAAAACAAAAAACCAAACAAGATTCCAGAAACATCCCAACATTAAGGTAAAGAAAGATACACATTTATTTTTACTCATTTAAAATATTCTCACTGAGTTTAAAATATCTATGAATTTAATACTTGTTATACTTAATAATATTCATTTTCAAGGTATTTATTTTAAATAAAATGGAAGTTTGTGAAAGGAATGGGTTGAAGTTACTGCTCCTTTAACACAATTTTATACAAGCTCAATGCTGGTAAATTGTACTATAAATTATAACCACTAAGTGAGATGAGGAAAAACATTGAAACTTTAAAAATACAATAGAAGTTGATGTCATTTAATACAACGACATGAAATTTATTAATAACTTGTAAATTAAACCTTGGAACCAAAAAGTTTATTAATGGACAATTTTATGAGGAATTTGAATGGTGAAAGTAAAAAAGATACAGTTTTGTGAAAGAGCTTCTTTTTAATTGAAAGTCACTTGACTTTAAAAAAGTCTACTTTCCATCTCTCCCGCTTCATATAGTAAGAGTTAGATAGACCTATCCAAACTACTGAAAGTTTTCATTTTATAAAATCAAGTCATCAGGTTCTTCTGTGCACAATCTGATTTTACAGGAATTTTCTTTTTGAGGAGGAAGCCAATAGGAATGGTAAGAGCAAATGACAGGCGTACTTATAGCTGGCTGCAATTACTGGAACACTAGCAAATGAAAAAGAAAGAAAATATTGCAAACGAGAGTTCATAAACTCAGCAGGGGAAAATGAACAGCACTATAGTTTGATTACCAAGCAATCAGCCCACTCCGCATGCACACTCCTACATTTTTCACATTATCCTAATTGATTGCAATGCTGTCCCTCCTCTTATGCTACCTGGAAAGCTTTCCTTGGGTTCTATTTAGTTCAGGCTTAGATTGTCTTGGAGAAGTTCACTTTGGATTGTTTATGTTTGTAATTAAAAACTTCTGCTTTCCTTAAACCTCACCAAAAATGGATTCACATTTATTTGAGACTCTGACACTGAAAATGTGAGAACCTACTCACATTAGGAAAAACAACAACAACAACAATATCAACAACAATAAATCCCCTCCTGGTAGCTAACCAAAGTACATAAACCAAGTTGACCTGAGCAAGTGAAAAGATTTCCATCAGATATGGATAATTTCATCTACCTGAAAGAAATTTTTAGAGCAAAAATTTAATGGTATAGATCATATTGCACAGCAAATTTCAAGTTCTTGCAACAAAATTAACTAAAATAACCGTGTAAGCACAATAAAAATAGAAATGTTATGAGTGAAACATTATCACAATTCATACCTGAATTTCTGGGAAACGTTGGCAAGAAGATGACCATGAGGAAGTGCCATAAATTTCTATAGAACAGGTTTTTCTTTTTGCTTATTTTTGTTTTCTTTTTAAATAAGTTCTACATCATCTCATTTTACAAATTAATGCATTTGTGCTATTTTTAAGCTTATGCATAAAATTATATAATAATAAGACTAAGAATAATTTCCACTACTTTAGAGTTAAATGCCCTTAAAGCAATGTCACACTTTAAAATGTCAACTGGCAATTTCTTATTTTACAATTATTGAGTAATTAGTATTAAATATGTGCAACAAAATAAAGTAGTATATCTAATATAAAATGTATTTTATGCAATAAATCATTTAGTATAACTTATGTACACATCTTATTCTATATTATGTCATTTAAGAACTTGTGATACTTATGGAATTGACTTATTTGGAAACCAACACACAGGTGTTTTTTTTTTTTTTTTTCCTCAATGTTAATTACTTTCTCTATCATTACAAAATCATAGCTTTGTTCTTACCAATTGCTGTTATCCACTGCCATATATGCTTTTATGTTATGGTTGTAAACCTAACCTTTAATGTTTGAGCTATCTCTCAGATCTCATATACTTTAAAACTTGCTCACATCACAATAGCTTATTAAGGAAAAAGAGCTGATGAAATAAACTTACACAAATGTCCACTTATATTTTTATAATTTGATTACCTGATGTGTATGCCTCCTCAGAGGCTCTGCCAGAGCCATACTGATACAGAGGAAGATGCCTGTAGCTAACCATTGAACTTAACACAGGACCACAGTGAAGGGGCTAGAGAAAGGACTGAAGGAGCTGAAAGGGTCTGCATCCCCATGGGAAGAACAACATTATCAATTAACCAAACCCACCACAGCTAGGAACTAAAACACCAACCAATGAGATTACAAGGAGAGACCCATGGCTCCAGGTGCATATGCATCAGAGCACAGAATTGTCTGGCATCAATGGAAGGAGAGGACTTTGGTCCAGTGAAGGCTTGTTTTCCCAGGGGAATGCTAAGGCTCTGAGATGGGAGAGAGTGGTTGGGAGAGGGAGCACTTGGGGGGGGGTGGTACTGTGGGTAAGGGGATAACATCTGACATGTAGATACAGAGAATATCAAATAAAATATATGTTTTGCAATATCTTTCATAATTTTCACAAGGTTTTATATTTTTTTCTAGTCTAATACATACCTGCTACTTTTTGATGAGTTTATTTATTCTTACAGTAAACAATGTTTTATACTCACAATCTAAACTTATCTTACTTTCAGTACATCTGGATATCACACACACACACACACACACACACACACACACACACACACACACGTTCCTCTCATAAATACCCTATAAGAACTGTGAGGTTAGCCTCACTCCCAATACTTTCTATGACAGGAGCATCCAGGGACAACCAGAGGGCTAAAGACCCTTGAATGAACACAGTCAACAAAGGCCAGGGCCATATGACACCTTCAGACCACAGCTATCCTTTTATATAAAGCCTTAGACATCCTAACAAACCACAGCACAAGAAAATGACCTTAAATCTAAACTCATAAAAATAATAGAGGCCTTTATTTTTTTTCATTCATTCATTTATTCAATCAATAAACAAATTATAACCTTTACCCATACTCCTGTACGAAATCCTAATTGAACACATTAATTCTGTCCCATATAAAAATCAAGCTGCAAGTTTACTAATTTCCAATATTATGATTTGATAGGATAGAAGGGGGAGAATTAATTACAAACCCTCAATACAAAGATAATACACTAAAATTTATACTTTAGTATTGTATATTGTTCTAAAACATAGAAATTAAAGAAATGAGAACATTCTATGATATGGGGTCATATGACAAAATTCACTAAAACACTCTTACTGTGTTTGGAAGGAAGGATAGTATTTTAAAAGAGGAAAGACTGGCAGGCAGGGGATGACCATAGGACTGAAGTTCAGTAAGATATTACTGTTGGTGGGGACATAAAGGTACCAAAACAAATACAATTTTAATCTCCCATTCATGTCCAGTTCAGTGAGTTTCAGGATAGGTAAATGTGGGTTTCTCCCTAATGGAGATTGTCACAAATAAGGTTTGGATATGGTAGACATAAAGAAATTAGAAAGCACAAACTTAGGCACATATATCTGTTTTGTTACTCTTAAAAACTAAATGCACACGCATGCCTTCACTGTAAGTTACTCTTGGCTATGAGATTATGAAACATTGGATAGTGTTATTCTCATAGCACTAAATTTTATTAAGTCCAGGAATTCTATTATATCAATAGAGGCCTTTAAATAGGAAATTATTAAATCCCTTAAAGAAACAAAGGAAAATACTATCAAAGATGTAGAGGCTCCCTTTAATTTAATTTTTTTTTGCATCTCAAATACTTTCTCCCTCCCAATCTCCCCTCCCAGAATTCTTCACCCCTTCCTCCTGATCTTTGCCTCTGAGAGGTTGCTACCTCTCCCAGTTCCCTTTGCCCCTATCTACCAACCATGAGTCTTCAAGTTCATACAAGACCAGGTGTAGCCTTTCCCACTGAGGCCACAAAAGGCAAGTCCTCTGCCACATATGTGCTAGAGCCTTGGACCAGACCATGTATTCTTTTTATTTGGTGGCTTCATTTCTGGGAGCTCCCAGAGGCTTTTAAAGCAGAAACAAATTAATTCCTCAAAAAATAGAGAAAAATACAAAAAACTGGTAAAGAGAATCAATAAAACTGTTCAAGTCCTGAAAATGGAAATGGAAGCAATAAAGAAATCACAAAATTAGGGAATACTGGTGGTAGAAAACCTAGGGAAGAGGAGAGGAACTGTCAGGGCAAGCATCGCCAATAGAATTCAGGAGATAGAAAAGAGAATCTTAGGCATAGAAGATAAAAGAAAAAAATGAATATATCAGTCAAAGAAAATGTTAAATATAAGGAATTCCTGACAGAAAACATCCAGGACATTTGGGATAATATGAAAAGAACTAACTGAAGAATAATAGGAATGATGAAGGTGAAGAGTTCCAGCTTCAAGGACCAGAAAATATCCTCAACAAAATTATAGAAAACTTTCCCAACCTAAAGAAATAGATAACTATAAACACCCAAGAAACTCACAGAACACCAATTAGAGTGGACTAGAAAAAAATCCTCCCATCACATAATAATCAAAACACCAAATCTATAGAACAAAGAAAAAATCAAATTAAAACAATATCTATTCACAATGTGAGCCCTATAGAATATACTAGAAAAAAAAACTCCAATCGAAGGAGGAAAATTGTACCCAAGAAAACATAGTAAATAAGTAATTCCATAGCAGCCAAAAGAAAACAAGAGAAGCACACATAAAAACATGCACAGGCCCACACACTCATACTACAAAACATCAAAGTAACAGGAACTAACAATCACCTGTCACTGATATCTCTCAACAATAATGGACTCAATTTACCAATAAAAAGACATAGGCTAACAGCCCTATGTCCCCTAATGAAATAGAAGCAGTCATTAAAAATGTCCCAACTAAAAATTTCCAGGGCCAGTTGACTTTAGTACAGAATTCTCCCAGACTTTCAAAGAAGTGTTAATTCCAATACTCTTCAAAATATTCCATAAAATA
Source organism: Micromys minutus (assembly GCF_963924665.1). Taxonomy (NCBI): domain Eukaryota; kingdom Metazoa; phylum Chordata; class Mammalia; order Rodentia; family Muridae; genus Micromys; species Micromys minutus. The sequence continues at coordinate 77,279,259 of NC_137970.1, read as the reverse complement.
GAAGGTGAAGGAACACTGGCAAACTCATTCTATGAGGCCACAGTCACCCTGATACTTAACCCACAAAAGGTTCAACAAAGAAAAATAATTTCATACCAATTTTTCCTATGAACATTGATGTAAAAACACTCAAGTACTCACAAACCAAATTCAGGAACACATCAAAATCATCATCCACAATTATCAAGTAGGCTTCATTCCAGTGATGCAGGGATGATTAAATACATAAAAATCCAACAATATAATCCACCATATAAATAAACTAAAAAAAAAAAAAAAAAAGGTCACATAATCATCTAATTAAATGCTAAAAAACTGTTGACGGAAAGGAAGAGATAAAGACAACACTCTTTGCCGATGACATGATAGTGTACTTGAGTGACCCCAAAAATTCAACCAGAGAACTCCTACAGCTGATAAACAAGTTCAGCAAAGTGGCTGGACACAAAATTAACTCAAACAAATCAGTAGCCTTCCTGTACTCAAAGGACAAACATGTGGAGAAAGAAATTAGGGAAAACGTACCCTTCACAATCGTCACAAAAACTATGAAATACCTTGGTGTGACTCTAACTAAGAAAGTGAAGGACCTGTATGACAAGAACTTCAAACCTCTAAAGAAAGAAATTGAGGAGGATCTCAGAAAATGGAAAGATCTCCCATGCTCATGGATTGGAAAAATCAACATCTTAAAAATGGCCATCCTACCAAAAGCAATCTACAGATTCAATGCAATCCCCATCAAAATTCCAACCCAGTTCTTCATGGAATTGGAAAGATCAATGTGCAATTTCATATGGAATAACAAAAGACCTAGAATAGCGAAATCCATCCTCAACAACAAAAAAACATCTGCAGGAATCACTATCCCTGACCTCAAGCTATATTACAAGGCAATTGTGCTAAAAACTGCATGGTACTGGTACAGAAATAGGCATGTGGATCAATGGAATAGAATAGAAGATCCAGAAATGAGCCCTCATGTATATGGTCACCTGATTTTTGACAAAGGAGCAGTAAACATTCAATGGAAAAAGGACAGCCTATTCAACAAATGGTGCTGGTCCAACTGGCACTCAGCATGCAAAAGAATGAAAATAGACCCGTTCTTATCTCCTTGTACAAAGCTCAAGTGTAAGTGGATCAAAGATCTCCACATTAAACCAGATACACTGAAACTATTAGATGTGAAAGTAGGGAAAACCTTAGAACACATAGGTACAGGAGAAAATTTCCTGAACAAAACACCAATGGCTCAAGCTCTAAGGTCAAAGATTAACAAATGGGACTTAATGAGATTGCAAAGTTTCTGTAAGGCTAAAGACATCATCAAGAAAACAAAACGGCAACCAACAGAATGGGAAAAGATTTTTACAAACTCCACATCAGATAGAGGCCTAATATCCAAGGTGTACAAGGAACTCAAAAAGCTAGACACCAGAGAATCAAATAACCCTATTAAAAAATGGGGTACAGAGCTAAACAAAACGTTTTCAGTTGAGGAACATCGAATGGCCGAGAAACACCTGAGGAAGTGCTCGACATCCTTAGCCATCAGGGAAATGTAAATCAAAACAACCCTGAGATACCACCTCACACCAGTCAGATTGGCCAAGATCCAAAACTGAAATGACAGCAGATGCTGGCGAGGCTGTGGAGAAAGAGGAACACTTCTCCACTGTTGGTGGGGTTGCAAGCTAATACAACCACTCTGGAAATCTGTCTGGCGATACCTCAGAAAATTGGATATAGTACTACCTGAAGACCCAGCTATTCCACTTCTGGACATATACCCCAGAGACACTTTAATACACAACAAAGATATATGCACCACAATGTTCATAGCGGCTCTATTTATAATAGCCAGAAGCTGGAAGGAACCCAGATGTCCTTCAGAAGATGAATGGATACAAAAATTGTGGTACATATACACAATGGAATACTACTCAGCCACCAGAAACAATGACTTAACCAAATTCTTAAGAAAATGGCTGCATCTAGAGAATATCATCCTGAGTGAGATAACCCAGTCACAAAAGAACAGACATAATATGCAGTCACTGATAGTGGGATGCTAACCCCAGAGGCTTGCACTGCCCCAGAAACAACTCACAGACTGTATGAAGTCCAAGAAATAAAGAAAACAAAAAAATATACATATATTTACAAAACAAGAAGACTTTGACTATTTCCATGTTGCGTTTTGTTTTGCATGTACTTTACACTAGTTATAACTATTAGGTTTTCAATGCATACTGTCAAGCCCTTGAAAAAAATCAAGTACTGACTAAAAAATATATTCACATGGTTTTATGTAAAAATTATTTCAATGTCTGAAAAAACAGTCCTGACAAAACTGTATAATTTTAAGCAAAAAAATGTTTAAAATCTGTACATTTATCTTTGTTTTGTAAAATAAATTCGTTAAAAAAAAAAAAGACCAGGAGAGAACTTCCAACTATTTTTGAAATGTCCTCAAGCACATTCAAGCCATTTTATACTGCATATTTATGTGAAATGGCATTGTCAGCATTGCGAATTATAAACTCCAAATATTGATCAGTTCTGAAAAACATTGAAGATGCTTTGCATGTTATAATAGCAAATATTCTGCCAAGATTTGAATTATTATACAAAAGTAAACAAATAAATTTATGCCATCATGGTGGAAATTTCAAAAAAAAAAAACTGTTGACAAAATCTTTGTCTCTTTAAGTTAAAAGTCTTAGAGAAATAAGGATAAAAAACACAAACAAATGTAAACATAATAAAAGCAAGACAATTGTCAATATCAAATGAAATGAAGAAATATGTAAAGCAATTCCTCTAAAGTTAGGGACAAGACAAAGCTGCCAATTCTCTCCCTATCTATTCAGTAGAGTACTTGAAGTTCTAGCAAGAGCAATAAGACACCTAAAGGAGATGGGGACATACAAATTGGAAAAGAAAAAGTCAGTATATCACTAGTCACAAATGATATGATAGCGCACATAGATAATCCCCAAATCCTACCATAGAACTCCTATAGATTATAAAAAATCTACAGCAAAGTGGCTGGATACAAAATTAACTCAAAGCAATCAGTAGTTCTCCTTCATAGAAATGATGATCACAGCAAGAAATAAATTAGACAAACAAAATCGTTTATAATAGCCACAAAAAATATAAAATATCTTGATGTAACTCTAACTAAGCAAGTGAAAATCCTATATGGCAAGAATTTTAAGTCTGTAAAGGAAAGATAGAAATATCTCCCAATCTTATGAATTAATAGGAGAAACTTAATGAAAATGGCCATCTGACTAAAAGTAATCTAGATTCAATTTAATTCCCATGAAAATTCCAACACAATTCTTCACAGATCTTGAAAGACCAATTCTCAACTTATATGGAAAACCAGAAAAGACCAGGATGCAAAAAATATTAATAGAACTTCTGGATATATCATCTTCCCTTGACTTCAAGCTGTACTACAGAATAATAGTAAAAACTTTGTGATATTGGTTTAAGAACTGACGGGTTGGCCAATGTAATCTAATCAAAGATCTAGAAATAAACCACACACATACAGACATTAGGGTGTTGGCAAAGAAGGGAAATGTAGATTGTCCTGAAGCTGTTTGTATTTTAATGTTAATTCTACTTCCCCAAAAAGGGCTGGCTAGTCACTTGACTCCAACAGAACCTTCCCATTTTAGTTAGTAAAATAAAGGAAAGCCAGTGACTGGGCAGAGAAATAGGGGGAGAGGGCTGAGAGGTCTGAGAAGGGAGGTTGAAGGTCGTGGCATCAGGGAGTTTCCCAAGGACCAGCTAGACCTAGGTGATATTAATTGATATTAAATAGCTATGAACATTAAGGCTTTTATAAGTCTAGCATTTTATATGAAGGGCAGGTGGTATCTTTGTCTATTTGATGTAACCTTGTTGGGTAGAGGGTTTGTGGATTGAGAGTTGCACATATAAACCTGTATGAAGAGCTATAAGGCTATAGAGTTGTGTTTGTGTGGGATTTTGGGGTACAGAAATACCCTGGGACAGAGGCAGAGAACAGGCTGTAGTAAACCACCAAGGGAAGGGAGTTGCTCAGACAAGTTGGGACATGGCAGCTCAGACCGGGCATCAGGGGTGCATGTTGCTCTGTATCAGGGTAGGGCCTGAGGAGTGAGACCTCAGGGCAAGTAAAGAGATAAACATTTTTTTTTTTTTGATATTTACTGCAACAGGGAAAACCATGCAATGCAAAAAATAAATAAAATAAATAAATAAGGCATCTTCTCATTTCAACAAATGGTGCTGGTCTAACTGGACGTCTGCATGCAGAAGAATACAAATAGACTCATATCTGTCAACCCACAGAAAACCCAAGCATAAAAGGATCAAAGACCTCAGTGCAATACCAGATAAACTAAATCTGATAGAACAACAAAAAGGGAAATAGTTTTGTTGGTACAGGAGACAACTTCCTGAACAAAACACTAAGATCTACATTTGATAAATAGTCTGTAAAATCAACAATTGATAAGTGGGATCTCATGAAACTAACAGGCTTCTGTAAAGCAAAGGATGCTGAGAACAGAAACAAACAAACAAACAAACAAACAAAAAACATGCAGCCTACAGAATGTGAGAGGATTTACACCAACCAACCCTTTATCTGATGGAGGGCAAATATCTAAAACTATAAGAAACTCAAAAAAATAATTAGACACCAAAGATCCAAACAACCAAAATTTAAAATGTAGTACAGAGCTAAACAGAGAAATAGTAGAGCAACTACTGAAGAAAAGGCAGTCTAGAGACTGCCCCACCTGGGGATTCATCCCATATGCAGACACCAAACTGAGTCACTATTGCTGATGCCAAGAAGTGCATGCTGATAGGAGCCTGATATGGATGTCTCCCGAGAGGCTCTATCAGAGCCTTACCAAAACAGATGTGGATGCTTGCAGCCAACCATCTGATTGAGCAGAGGGACCCCTATGGAGGAGTTAGGGCAAGGAATGAAGGAGTTAAAGGGGTTTGCAACCTCATAGTAAAAACAACAATTTCAACCAACCAGAACCCCCAGAGATCCCAGGGACTAAAACACCAACCAAAAAATATACATGGAGAGACCCATGGCTTCAGCTGCATATGTAGCAGAGGATGGCCTTGTCTGACATCAAAAGTGGGGAGGCTCTTGGTCATGTGAAGGCTTGATGCCCCAGTGTAGGAAAATGCTAGAGCAGTAGGGCAGGAGTGGGTGGTTGAATAGGGAAGCACTCTGTGAAGGGAAGGGGAGGGAGTGTAATGGGGGAGGTCTTTGGAGAGGAAACCAGGAAAGGGGATTACATTTGAAATATAACTAAACAAAATAACCAATAAAAAATTGAATTTTCAACAAAGGAAATGGCTGAGAAGCATGTAAAGAATTGTTTTATGTCCTTAGTCATCAGAGAAATTCAAATAAAGATTCATGGACTGCCCCACCTGGAGATCCATCCTGTCTGCAGACAGGAAATCCAATATTGTTGTTGTGGTCAAGAGGCACTTGCTGACAGGAACCTGGTGTGGATGCTCCTTGGGAGGTCTGGCCAGTAACTGACCAATGCAGATGTGGATATTAGGAGCACACCATCAAGCTGGGCTCAGGGACCATAGTAGGAGGAGAGCTGGCAGAAGGATTGGTGGAGCTGAGGAAGATTGCACCCCATAGGAAGAACAACAATGGCTGCCATGACCACCAAGTGCTCTCAGAGTCTAGATCTCCAATCATGGTTTATACAAGGAGGGATCCATGGTTTCAGATACATATATAGTAGAGGATGGCCTTGCCTTATAACAATGGGACGGGAGGCTCTTGGTCCTGTGGAGGTTTGATGCCCCAGTGTAAGCAGGTGCTGGACGGTTGTGATAGGAGAAATGGTTGGGGGAGCACTCTTATAGAGGAAACGTGCTCGAGAAGGTGGATATAGGATGAAAGCTTTGTGGAGGGGTAACAGGGAAGACATGGGATATTATTTGAGACGTACATATATGCTACGGTTAATTTAAATAAAGAAGAAGAAGAAAGAAAAAGAAAAGAAAAAAACATCCTCAGTGAGGTCATCCAAACCCAATAGAACATGCATGGTATGTACTCATGGTAAGTAGATATTAGCCAAAATGTACAGAATACCCAGGATACAACCCACAGACTCCAAGAAGCTAAACAAGAAGGAAGGCCCAAGTGAGGATGCTTAAATCTCATGTAGAAGGCAGTACAAAATCATGGCTACAGAGGAAGTGCGGAAAATGAGGGCACCAGAGGGGCAAAGTAGACAAGATCATGTATGGGGGGTGGGAGACAGGAGAGAAGCCCAGAGGGCCAGGAGAATAAAAATATGCAGCTGATGTTGGAGTGGTTGGTGTGTAACTTCTAGAATTTTCCAGAGACCTGGGATGGGGGAGACTCAATGTGGATGAACTTAGTCGAAATGCCTAAAAGTGAGTTTATGGAACCTGAAAAGATCACCTTCATTATTTAGACAGGGTCCCCAGTGGAGGGAAGTGGATAGAGAGAGGGAACTGTCCAGGAGGGGAGGTGACATGGGGAGAGGAGTGCTGAGAAAAGACTGGGAATGAGAATGAAAATCGAGGGTGGAAGGGCTTCTCTGGTGAGTAGTTTTAGGCCAGGGACAAGAGAGGATAACATCAAGTCTATAAGGTTGAGAGCAGCTTAAATTCCCACCATATAGAAACTGAAGTAACCACCTCCCGTAACCAGGCAGGACTTCCAGAGGAGGAAGACAGACCTCAACACACCCATAACACCTTCAACCAGAATCTGTCTTGCCTACAAACTTTGCAGTGATAAAGGTAGAGCAGAGACTGAGGGAACAGCCATACAATAACTGCCTAAACTTGAGATACATCCTAAGTGATAGAGTCAATCAATCCCTGACATTATGAATGATTCTCTGCAATGATTGCAGATAGGAACCTAGCATAACTGTCTCCTGAGAGGCTTAATCCAGCAATGGATGGAGGTAGATGTAGAGACCCAGAGCCAAACATCAGGTGGAGTCCAGGGAATCTTGTTGAAGGGTAGGGAATTGGATTGAACAAGTCTGTCCATCACAAAAAAACCCACAGAGTCAACTCATTTGGGGCTATAGGGGCTCACAGAGCCCCGGCCACTAACTAGGAAACATGCAGGGGCTGGACCTATGTCCCATACATATTTCTCGCAAACTTACAGCTTGGTCTTCATGTGGGTCCTCTAACAAGCAGAGTGGGGCTATTCTCCTCTCTATTCCCTGCCATTGGATCCGCTTCCCTCCAACTTAGACTGCCTAATTGAATCTCAGTAGGAGAGAGTATGCCTAGTCCTGATGGGACCAGGGTGGGGTATTACCCAATGGGGACTCCACTTCTCTGAGGAAAAGGTGAGGGTACATTAGGGGGATAGATTTGTAAGGATGGGACTGGGAGGAGAGTGAAGAGTGGGCTGCAATTGAGATGTAAAGTGAATAAATAAATAAATAAATAAATAAATAAAGTTTCAAAAGAGGAAAACAAACGCACTATATATAATATCAACTCCATTTTGTATACATTCATATTCATTAATTTTTACTCCCTTTCTGGAAAAAATAACCAAGGTCTTTTAAAATTGCCACTTTTTCATACTTTCTCTTAGAACTAATAAAATTTTTATATATAAGTTTGAAACCTGACATTATTATAAAGGAAACACTTGCCTTTGTTAACTGTTAAAATCATAAAAAAAAACCTGTCATGTTACAAAGAAACCTTTGTGAGTTTCAAAGATAGCAAACAAGAACAAATATATAGTGTAAATTATCATGGCTATGAAATTATGATACTCACTAAAGTAGAAATCTGAATAAAGTATTTATATGAACCATGGCAATGATTCCCAAAGCCTATTCTGTGTGGTAAATGCATCCAGAATCCACATCTGCTTTGTCAAGGTATCAGCTCATGAGTATGTTGCTACAAATGTACAGGCCATCTGACATGTTGCCACAAGAGTACCAATACATCAAATTCTAAGGAAAGTGGAGCTATTGTAACCTGTGTCAAAAGCATAGACATTGGTGGAGGTAGCTTCTGTTTGGGATAATAAAGAGTTCAAGTTCTGTAAATTGTTTCTTGGGTATTCTGAGCTTTTTGGCCTAGTATCTGCTTATTGGTGAGTACATGCCATGAGTGTTCTTTTGGGACTGGGTTACATCACACAGGATGATTGCTCCAAGTTCAATCAATTTGGTTAAGAATTTCATGAAGTCATTGTTTCTAATAGCTGAGTAGTACTTCAATGTGTATATGTACCATAAATTCTATATCCATTCCTCTGTTGAAGGACATCTGGGTTCTTTCCAGCTTCTGACTATTATAAATAGAGCTGCTATGAACATGGTGGAGCATGTGTCCTTGTTAGATGTTGGAGCATCGTTTGGGGTATATTCCCAGGAGTGGTATAGCTGGGTCCTAAGGTAGTAAGTACTATGTCCAATTTTCTGAGGAACCGTCAGACTGATTTCCAGAGTGGTTGTACCAGCTTGCAGTTCCACCAACAGTGGAGGAGTGTTCCTCTTTCTCTGCATCCTCACCTGCATCTGCTGTCACTTCATGACTAGGGATATTGAACATTTCTTTAGGTGCTTCTCAGCCATTCAATATTCCTCAGTTGAGAATTCTTTGTTTAGCTCTGTACCTCATTTTAATACTATTATTTGATTCTTTAAAGTCTAACTTCATGAGCTCTTTACTAGCCCAAAAAGCTTGGAATACCTTAGAAACAATTCACAGAACTTATGAAGCTCAAAGAGAAGGAAGACTAGAAGGTGGATACCTCAGTCCTTCTTAGAATGGAGAACAAAACACTCATGGAGGGAAATAAAGGGACAAATAGAGGAGCAGGGATTGGAGAAAAGATCATCCAAAGACTGCCTCACCTGGGGATCCATCACATATGCAGCCACTAAACCCAAGCACTATTGCTGATGCCAAGTAGTATTTACTGGAAGGAACCTTATATGGATGTCTCATCAGAGGCTCTGCCAGAGCCATACTGATAGAGGTGGATGCTTGCAGCTAACCATGAGATTGAACATGGGGACCCCAATGAAGGAGCTAGAGAAAGGACTGAAGGAGCTGAAAGGGTCTGCAACCCCATGTGAAGAACAAAATTACCAACTATCCAAACCCACCACAGCTCCCAGGGACTAAAACACCAACAAATGAGTTCACATGGAGAGACCCCATGGCTCCAGGTACATATGCAGCAGAGGATAGCATTCTCTGGCATCAGTGGGAGGAGAGGTCTTTGGTCCAGCGAAGGTTTGTTTTCCCAGTGTAGGGGAATGCCAAGGTGCTGAGGTGGGAGAGGGAGCGCCTTCATGGAGGCAATAGGAGGGGGAAGAGAAATTGGATTGCAGAAAAGAGAATAACATCTGAAATGCAAATACAGAGAATATCCACTTTAAAAAAACAATAAAGAAAAATAAAATTATAAAAAAATAAAAAAATTTCAAATCAGTAATAAATATAAATATTACACATTAAAAAAAAAGAGTTCAAGTGCAGAAGTTTGAATGAAAACTTGCACCACTGGTACTCATCTACTAATTTAACAGTTATGCTTTCAATTACTATGGTGTATTAGGCACTGTCAGAGGTTTTTCCCAAAGAATACATGCATGATCTTGCCATCAGAGAATTCACATTCTATCAGGAACTTAGAGAACATACTAAAATAAATAAGTAAATGTCATACTATGTGGAACAATAATCTGCAGAAAGTAGAAAATTAAATGAAAACTAGATTATATGTACTTCTAGAGTGTGACTGTGGGAGTGGTGAGGGAGAAAGAGCAGGCAAATGCAGTTTTGAAAAATAAAACATAGTTCAAAGGTCTTAATGAATAAAGGTCTTAAAGATAAAAAGGTAATTTATATATTATATATAACATATATTATACATTATAAAGTTGTATGTAATATATATATATATATATATAATTGTATTTATATAAAATATATAATATATATTTTTAAGTGGACTGGAGTTCCAGAACATAGGAAGTCCAGAACTACAGTGGATGGGATAACAATATAAAGATATGGATCATTTCCGGAAAAGATCACTGTCTGATTTTTAGAGGGCATGCATAACTCAGCATTGATAAAAGGGCCTTGTGCTTATTTTTGGTGTGTTGGACATGATATTTTTTCATGTTTTCCACAGAATTTTAATTGTCTAAATACTCACTGTCTCTCCTATTAAATTGTGAGCATCTTACATGAAGAAATATTAGATTATATATTTTTAGCATTGAATAGTGACTGACAGAGCAATCCACTAATAAACACAAGTAAACTTAAAGAATAATACTGAAAAGTACAGCATCTTAAAGACTTTCAATTTATAAATTTTCCTGGGAGTTTGATGACAAAATGAAGTCAGACATTGTCATGCACACTTCAAAAAGCATAGTGCACATTGGTTTAGCACCAATAGTGTCCTAGAATGAGAATCAGAAAGAAACTCCCTAATTCAACACCCCAGTGTCAGAAAATGTCTTGTTTTGCAATGGGGGCAGGGCAATCTTAAAACAGTGTTGTATTTATAAGACATAACACAGAACAGCTCATGGCAATGATGTTGTAATTATCAAAGAAAGTTACAGTTAATCCTGATGAACAGAGACCCCTTGAGTGTAACTCATTAGAACCCAGCTGTCTTAAATATCTTCATCATTAGAGTTTTCAGTCAATCACTCCTACATGGTCTATATTATTTGTTCCTTTGTAGTGATGCTACAGAAAAAGGCTAATAACAAAGTGTATTTTAAAAAAAGTTTAATCTCTAAATTTCCAATGACAGGCACTTGGTTCAGTGAATCTGATAAAGTCATCCCTCAGTACACTAAAACATAGAGGTGAAAAAAAGCCTTGTCAAGTGCTTTTTGACTATTATCATTATTTTATTTGGTTATTATCTGGTCAGTGTGCAGATTTATATTCTGGACCCTTCTGAGCTCGAATATAAAAATTCTTCCTGCCAATTTTGCCGATTTTCTATTTACCAGCCATTGATTTTTCTAGTGCATTTCTAAATGGAGCTTGAAATTAACATACCTTTTCCTTTTATTCACTTTCCTCTCTCCTGGCAGCATCAATATCCAGTCCAAGGAGTGGACCTGATTTGTGGCTAGAATATGACTGCTGCTGTTGAATCCAACCTGTCCTGGCATTCATAGCAAGGTTATTGAATATAAGATTTCTTCTTGATGAGAAAAGAAAAACAGGTTCCACCCCACTTTTCTCTGCCCTTGATTCTAAGTTTTAAGGAGAGATGTTTCTAAAGAACTAAAACATAACTTTACAGATCTTCAAATAGACGTGATGAAAATTGGGAAAGATGCATTTTAGAAATGCTCTCCTTTCTTCCAATGTAATCTTTGTCTCCTGATCCCAAGACATGCTTCTACCTTTCTCGTTCTTGGAATTAGAGTGCTTCCTCACCCTCATCATATAGCAAAAGTTTTGTTTTTATTGAAAATAGATATTTTTCATACAATATATGCTGATTGTGTTTTATCCTCCTCCACTTATTCCCATATTTTTTTTTTTTATTTCCCCAGGAAAGGTTTTGAACTAGAAGTATAAATAAATGACATTCATGTCTACATATTTAAATCCAGATAATTGGAAAATATCATATATAATCTTAAATCATTTCTGAAAATAATACCCAATTATGCAGGTAAAATTGTATAGAAAATAAGTCTTATAAGGCTTTCATAAACAATCAGTTATTTTAGCCACAGTCAAGCCTAATATCCTTTGTAAGAAATATTCAATGTCTGTTTCTTTAGGAATATTATGTAATTGTCTATATCTTCCTAGACAAGTGATTAGCATTCACCAGTATAAGAATAAGGAAAGTGATGAATTCTGTTTTCTATGACTTTTCTGAACCATCACAGAATTCCTCACTCTGATCCTCTCCTCTCTTAAATGAACATGCTAGTCAATACCTCATACAAGGCCTGCTCCTTTATGATATCAATTCTAGAGTGAATAGGATATGGAACAGCTTTATAGAGAACCTTAAATAATACTAATGGGAAATCAGGCAAAGATTTGTCTCAGTGGTAGAGTACTTGCCTAGCATGTGTAAAGCACATGGCTCAATTTCTAGCACTGAATGAAAAATCAACAGTTTTGTGTAAATAAAAAGATAATATTTATTCATACTGGTTTCATTTTTCATTGTCCTGGCAAAATACCTAACAAGAACTAAATTACAGAAGAAAGGACTCATGTTGAATCATTTATTGGTGGGGCAGGGGAGTGAATCCTGCATAGCAGAGAAGTCAGGACATCAAGAACTTATTATAGTGAAGAGTCTTCACGTCAAGGACAGGGTAGGGAGCATGGACTGTTAGCTGTTTTTTTCTTTTTCACTTTTTATTCAATCTAATGCCTCAACCCTTAGCCAATTGATGGCCACATTCAAGGTGAATCTTCTATTTTTCCATTATTTTTTTTCTGGAAATTCCTTCTCACAGACATCCCACACAAGGAATAATGTCATAGGTTTTTTTGAATCCAATCAAGTTGACATTTGAGATTAATTACCACAGCTATGTTTCCCTGAGGCAAAACACTATGTTTAAAGACTGCAATAGACAGAATGTGTATACCTCCTAAGTTCATATGTTGAAATACTAACCTCCATTGTGATGGTATAAGAACATGACTTTTTTAGGAGGAAATGGTAATTAGATAATGAGAGTAGAAACCTCATAAACAGGACAAATGTACTTATGAAAAAAGAACCCCAAATAACTCCCTTGTCATTTTTTCTATGACCCAGAAAAGGGCTCTAATATGATTCTAGATTTGAGCTGTTAGAATTATTATTATAAATTCATGTTTCTTTTTAGGCAAACAAATCAAATGCTATGTTGTTTTATATATAACATACATATTTTATATAGGCATATATGTATGTATGTACACATTATATACACACATGTTTATGACTTGACTTGCAAAGGGGTTATGTTTTGATAGATACATACTAAATCAAAAACCTTTTTAGCAGATAATGTGCTTGATATAGCAAGTCCACCAAACATCATAACTTAGTCAAGCCTACATTAAATATGCTTAAAATACTTACATTTGCCTACAGTAACACACAATAGAAAGTCATACTGGCAGCAAATTATTAGATGCTTTGTAGAATGTGTTCAATATCCACATACAAATGCTGCTTGTAACATGGATACTTTAAAATATTGGGTGTTTACCTTTGTGATTACCTGGATCTTTGTAACTTAGAGCATGCTGTCACTTCCCAACGCTGCAAATCAGGAACGGATGATTCTTACTAGCCGGGAAAATAAGCTCCAAGTCAGGTTTTTAGTTTGGATATCACCTTTGCATAATCATAAGGTTGAAAAATCATAAGAAAAACTATAAGTTGGGGACTACACTCTGTATATATATATATATATATATATATATATATATATATATATATAGTGAGTAACTATACATGCATAGACATATAAATTTATTTTTACTTTGAATTTGCTTTTACATTGCTGTACTGTCTCTGGTTTCTTGCATATGAATTCATGAACTCTCCCATCTGTTGGTTTTATGGAGTAGTTTCCTTAGTGTTGAAGCTTCTCATATGTTTTATAATTTTTATGTAAGATTTCACTTTCTTTTAGAATATGTGAGCATACTTCCTGTGGAAGATTTGAATAGAACATGGGTTATAAGAGTCTTCTTGGAAGTTGTTTTCAGTGATGCCTCTGTCGCAGTTCTTACACTCACTAGTTCCAGACTAGTATTTATATCTTTTTATTGGCTTTATTGATACATAGTTCAAGGGTGGGTTAAGTAGTAAATTATCTTTAGTACTGCAACCCAACCAGTGGAGACTTTTTGGAAGCTATTTAATTTCTGGTTGTGCAATTCATATAGGAAAATTACATTACAGTGCCTTGTCCTCTACCAAGCTTATGGCCTCAACAATATCCCAAGGCACAGTTACTATGTAGTGGATAAAGCTAAGGTTTTAGAGATCCATTCCTGTGGGCTTTTTCTGTGACTCTAGACAGGTCTTCACTTTAATAAAATTGAAAATTTGAAATTATTTAAGTTGTAGTTCCCAGAAAGCTTGAACATATTCATGTCTATAACCTATAGTAAATTAGATTTCCATACTCTAAAATGTACATTTGGAGTCCATGTTCTCCACAGTTTTTGAAGTTTTAAAGATCACCTACGACTGTAGCACACTACTTTCTTTACCAACATTGTATCATTTGTAGTGATATAGTTTATCCTTTCTGCTTTATCTGCTATCTTGGTGAGGAGTACATGTAACTTATGTAGGAGTTATGGTCCTCGGGTAAAGTTTAACAATGACCTAAACAGACACCATAAATAATTTAGAAAGCTGAATGTTCTACTAGGAAGACAAACCAAACCAATCCATGATTCTTGACCTTAAGGAATATCTTATCTAGTTGAAATTATAAAACTGACCAACACAGAGCATTTTTAATAACTCAAAGTACACAATACTATCATATACAGATGTTATTATACAGATGTCAGGAGTCAGAAAGTTCTGATTATGATCTGCATTAACAAAAAGTAAAAGAATGTCCCACATCAATACTTTATCAACATCTAAGATGCCTGTGTTTATAGTCTAATCACCTCTGTATGTCTCCTTCAGAATCCTTCCAAGGCCTTTAGAAATTTTTTATTTACACAAACTCCCTTCATACTCAGTGAACTTTAAAATTAGGCACAAACTAGTAAACTCATTAAGGAAAATAAAGGACTATGCTTACATAATTTTACTTAAATAATAAAAAGGTTATGCAAAACTACATCACTCATGGTAAAGATAAATAATATCAGACATGGAAAATATTTATATGCCAACAAGTCTATCCTTTTCCTTTATAGATGCTCAAATTGAGGATAGAAACAACTAAGCTTGGGTGCCTGGTTGTAAACTTCTACATTTATGCCCCAGGCTTATAAAGACTTAAAAATATTCCATTTGGATGAATGGAAATGCTGACTGTAGCTTATATTTCATAAGTGAAAATATTTTAAAAGGCAGCTTCATTGTAAAAAATTCTTTAATAGAAAACTCAAGTATGGTACGTTTCTAAGCAAACATTACCTTTGACAAAGTAGTCTGACATTTTGAGATAATTATGAATAGACCTTCTCTTTCAGTGAATTTTTAAACTCTAAAACATCTTCAACCATACTTGTTTCTATTATTAACATTTAGGAACTTAGGTGAATATACTTAGTTTGATTATTTTTTTTTTCTGTGTTTTAAACAAAATGTGAAAATGTCTTCCAGACTCTTAAAAAAGGTTAAGAGAGTGTCTGGAAATATAATGGGGTTAGTTTTACAGTTAAAATAAAATTATCTTGACAGAGAATTCTGGACTCTAGACTGCGGTCATATATATATATATGTATATATATATATATATATATATATATATATATATATATATATATATATATATATATATATATACAGATAGATAAATAGACAGACAGACAGACAGATAGATAGATAGAGGGTAAAATGTACTCCAAAAGTAAGAGTGTTTTCCCTTATTATCGATAACTTAGAAATAACAAAAATAAAGGAACACATAAAAAAGCTTAAATTTTTACTGAAGGAATTTTTTTCTCCCTTAGAAGGACAGGATCTAACGTTAAAATCAATTAAAATTATATAAAAACAAAAATTATAGGCAAAATGATTTCCAAAGCATACAGAACATAGTAGGAAGATGTATTTAATGGTGCTATAGTTTTAAATGATTCCACCAATGTTCATACTAATATTTCATCCCCTTCATGAGATAGTCAGAGGCTAAGAACTTATTGCAACTGCTCCACTTGAAGGTAGAGATGTTATGGCCTAATTATGTTTACAACCATTATGTTGATGCCTTAAGACACAAAGTCCTTTATTCTGTGTTATGCCCCATACTGTCTTGGGACTCTAAATGAGAAAACAGGCCTTTTCCAGATATGACTACCTGACCTTGAACTTCTTATCCTTCATAAACATAAGTCAGATGTACTTCTTGTCCTTATACATTATTCATCCTGTGATATTCTGAAAAAATATATCACAGAATATAAATAATAGAGGAAATATTTGAGAAGACAGATTAGAATCTGTAAAATCCATACATCAACATCAGTTGTCTAGTATATGCTATGGCTTTGGTCATCTGCATAATCCTCCAAACTCTCAGTTCCCAAGTGTTAGCTTATACTACATGTGTTGTATTTATCCAGATAAGATAGTGCTGGCACAAACTACACAGTCAATACATGTTAGTTATTATTTTGGTTCATAATTAAATATAAGTTCACAATTCAAGGTAATTTAGTGACTGATCCATTATATAATCTTCACAAGGAAATTATAATAATGTTATTGCCTTTTAAAATACAGCAAGCTTTAAAAATAATCCCTTTACTGTGTGGTGGGGTTAGAATAAGTCAATGTACATTAAAAATGTTCCTAGCCCAGTGCCAGTTGTATTGTAAGTATTCAATAAATACCCACTATTCTCATACTGACTACTAGAGAAAATATCTGTAAGGAAAAATGTTACTGAAACTTATAATAGCAGAGTGGCCATAGATAATAACAAAGTCTTCACATTTCAAAATGATGAAAATGTAGGTTTCCAGTATCTCACCAAAAATATGTGAGGCGATGGGCATATTAATTATCCTGACTTAATCATTCTACACTATTCAAATAATTCCAAAATTATACTGTGCCCAAAATGTATGAGATTATAATTTTTCAATTAAAATTATAACTAAAAATATTAAAAATGTATTTATAGCTATTTCTTAGAGTTGTGACTGTCAGATACTAAAGATATGCAAAGATATCCTCCCATTAAACAAACATAAAAGAATTTGATATTTTTAAGTAAATTTTTCTTTATTGGATATATTTTATTTACATTTCAACTTTCTCTTCTTTCCTGGTTTCCCCTCCATAAACCATCTATGACATCAGCCCTTCCC
Organism: Micromys minutus; assembly: GCF_963924665.1. Lineage (NCBI taxonomy): Eukaryota > Metazoa > Chordata > Mammalia > Rodentia > Muridae > Micromys > Micromys minutus. The sequence goes on along the minus strand of NC_137970.1, from coordinate 77,262,141 downwards.
ATGCTTCTGTGGGGGTACCCCCCTACCCACCTACCCCTTCCCAACTCCCCACCCTGACATTTCTTTATACTGGGGCATTAAGCCTTGGTAGGACCAAGGACTTCTCTTCCCATTGATGCACAGACAAGACCATCCTCTGCTACATATGCAGCTGGAGCCATGGGTCCATCCATGTGTATTCTTTGGATAATGGTTTAGTCCCTGGGAGCTCTGGTTGGTTGGTATTGTTGTTCTTATGGGGTTATAAACCAGTTCAGCTCCTCCATCAGGGACCCTGTTCTCAGTTCAATAGTTGGCTATAAGCATCTGCCTCTGTATTTGTTATACTCTGGTAGGGCCTCTCAGGAGACAGCTATATCAGGCTCTTGTCAGCATGCATTTCTTGGCATCAGCAATATTTTCTGGGATTGGTGACTGTATATGGGATCGATCTTCAGGCGGGGAAGTCTCTGGATGGCCTCTGCTTCTGTTTCTGCTTCGAACTTTGTCTCTATATTTCATCCTGTGAATATTTTTGTTCCCCCTTCTAAGAAGGGTTAAAACATCTGCACATTGGTCTTCCTTCTTCTTAAGCTTCACTAGGGGCTGGAGAGATGGCTCAGTAATTAAGAGCAATGACTGTTCTTCCAGAGGTCCTGAGTTCAATGCCCAGCAGTCACATGGTGGCTCACAACCATCTGTAATGTGATCTGATGCTCTCTTCTGACACACACAGGATTTGATTTTGTTTTAAATACTTTATAATAACTTTGCAGAACATTAAATTTGAAACAAAGCTCATATTACTCTCTACAACTATTCATATTTGATACTAAAGGAAGTGAGTATATAAGTAAGTTAACCATATATTTATAAAAATATCATTTAAAAAACCCTTAAAACATCAGTGTTAAGACAGAAGGGCAAGAAAATATCTGACTCCAGGGCATTTCTTGAATTTTTGAGAAAGATTAGAATTTTTATTTGGTTGGAGACAATTTTTAAAACTGAAGATCCATGTAGATTCATTAGACCTACAAAGTAGACATTTGTATTTGGCAAAATAAAATTAATTTGTATAAAAAATGAATAAAAAATAAATAAATAGTGTAACTCATAGAAGACTATAATCTCTTCCCATGGAAAGACTAATTGCAAGGGTAAAGCTTCACAGGAGATGTTAGACTGATGCAAATTTCTACTGCCACAAAAATAGTCCTAATGTTTTTTTAGGGATGAACTAAACAGCATTATACATGTGGTTATGTTACAATGGCAGGTGCCCCATTGTGGACAAACTATCAAGGTCCTTTTCTCCTATTTAGTTGTTGCTGTTTCAAATACCCTTGGTAGCAGACTTCAAACAACAGTAAAAGAAAGGAAGGGATTAACTATTTCTATAATTCTCTGTAGAGCATATATAAATAACAAGAACAGAATACCTTATCCCAGAAGAAGTCTTAGTATCTCTAGGAATACATGAACACAGGATCTCAGAACTTTGCTCAAGGAAACAGTGTAACATTCTAGGCCATATTTCTAATCTTGCAACACAACTGAACTGTTTGCTCTTCCAAATGGATTATTCCGCTGTGTCCCAGAGAAGAGAGCAGGACCTTAACGGGCTTATACACCCAGAGTCTTACTAAAATCACGTTCTAACTAGGTCTCCTGGAAATAGTCTCTTAATGGGTCTCAATACCTCTGGGCTTGCCTATCTTTAATCCACTTTTTATACTAAAGATGAATGATTTTTTTTCCCTGTCATTGGTTCCTTAGCTTCCTTTAATGATAAAGATTGAATTCTATAATATGTTACAAAAGGCTCTCCATCCAAGGTCTCCACTTAACTTCTAATTCCCTCACTTGTCATTCTCCGGAAATATTTTGGTTATACTTTCCAGGTGTATTTCATATCAATATCCATGAGTTGTTTCACTGGATTGCTGCACTATCTGTAGCCCTTTATTATTTTTTAACTAAAATTATCTTCCATCTGGCCTTCCTTTTTCTATACTTGACCATGTCCAACCCATTAGTCAACCTTCAAAGAATGTTTTTAGTTCTAGTTATAAGCCCCTTATTACCTCCTATCACCTATATGACAAAGGGCAGAGTCTCCGCAGCTTGGTCCACAGACAGTTTTATATATTGTGTATGCATTACTAAACTTCTGTGCTCTATCTGTACCTTGATGTTTTTCCCATTCTTTGATGTAGCTCTTGCATGTCAGTTCCAAAGGCTTGCTTAAATAAATATTAATGAGGGTATGAAAAACCTCTTGGTACTGAGTATATATCTTGGAGCATCTTTAGAGTATATACCCAGGAGTGGTATAGTTGGGCCCTCAATTAGTACTTTGTTCAAATTTTTGAGGAATCTCCAGACATATTTCCAGAGTGGATTGAAATAGCAGTTTACAACCCCACCAACAGTGGAGGAGTGTTCCTCCTTCTCTGAATCCTTGCCAGCATCTGCTGTCATCTGAGTTTTTGGTCTTAGCCTTTCTGACTAGTTCGAGGTGTCATCATAGGGTCATTTTGATTTTAATTTTCCTGATGACTAAGGATGTTGAACACTTCTTTAGGTGCTTCTCAGCCATTTAAGATTCCTCAGTTGAGAATTCTTTGCTTGGCTCTGTACCCTATTTTTAATAGGTTTATTTTGTTCTCTGGAGTCTAACTTCTTCAGTTCTTTGGATATCTTTTGGATATTAACCCTCTATCAGATGTAAGATTGGTACAGATTTTTTCCCAATCTGAAGGTTGCTATTTTGTCCTGATGTCAGTATCTTTTGCCTTACAGATGCTTTTCAATTTTATGAGATCCCATTTGTCTATAGTTAATCTTAGAGCCTGGGCCATTGGTGTTCTGTTCAGGAAATTTTCCCCTGTGACTATAAGTTTGAGACTCCTTCCCACTTTCTCTTCTAGTAGATTCAGTGTATCTGTTTTTTTTTCTTTTTCTTACACAATAATTTATTTTTATTGGATTTTCTCTGTATTTACATTTTAGGTGTTATCCCCTTTATGCCAATACCACCCCCACCCCACATATTGCCTCCATGAAGGTGTTTTCTCTCCTGTCCTTGACCAACTTGAATTTGAGGTTTATACAGTAGATAAGGATGGATCACTTTGCAATCTTCTGCATGTTGACTGCCACATGAGCCAGCACCATTTGATGAATATGCTGTCTTTTTTTCAACTGGATGCTTTTGACTTCTTTGTCAAAGATAAGGTGACATAGGTGTGTGGGCTTAATTCTGGGTCTCCAATTCTATTCCATTGATCTACCTGCCTGTCTCAGCACCAATACAATGTAGTTGTATTTGTTTGCTTGTTTGTTTTTTTTTTTTTATCACCATTGCTCTTTCGTAGAGCTTAAGATCAGGGATGGTGATTTCCCCAGAAGTCTGTTTATTGTTGAGAATAGTTTTCACTTCTCTGAGTTTTTTGTTGTTCCAAATAAATTTGTGAATTGCCAGTTCTATCTCTTTGAAGAATTGAGTTGAAATTTCAATGGAGATTGCATTGAATCTGTACTTTGTTTTTGGTGAGATGGCCATTTTTTATGTTAATTCTGCCAATCCATGAGCATTGGGAGATCATTACATCTTCTGAGGTCTTCATCAATTTCCTTCTTCAGAAACTTAAAGTTCTTCTCATAAGGATCTTTCACTTTATATTATTTGTGACTATTAAGAAGAGTGTCATTTCCCTAATTTCTTTCTCAGCCATTTTTTTTTTTTTTTTGAGTAGAAAAAGGCTACTGATTTGTTTGAGTTAATTTTATATCCAACCACTTTGCTGAAGTTTTTATCAGTTGTAGGTGTTCTCTAGTGGAATTTTTTGGGTCACTTACATATTTTATCATATCATCTGCAAATAGTGATATTTTGATTTAATCCTTTCCAATTTGTGTCCCTTTGACCTCCTTTGGTTGTCTAATTGCTCTGTAGAACAAGTATAATATTGAATAGATAGGAAGAAATTGGGCAGTCTTGTCTAGTCCCTGATTTTGGTGGGTTTGCTTCAAGTTTCTCTCTATTTAGTTGGATGTAAACTACTGGTTTTCTGCATATCATTTTTACTATGTTTAGGTATGGGCCTTAAATTCCTGATCATTCCAAGAGGGAACAAAATAATCATGGCAGATAGAGGGAGGGAGAAAGAAGTGGCAAGGGGAAAATGGGTATATGATTAGGTGTGGGAGATAGGGGTGATGCTTAGAGGATCAAAAAATTGAACAAAGGTGTATCATAGTAGGAGATCTGAGTAGCCATCAGAAAGTCCCAGAAGCAAGAGGCTTCCAAGACCCAAGTGGGATGACATTAGCTGAAATAGCCAACAATAGGGCAAAAGTACCTGTAGAGACCATATCCAGACGTTAGCCATGGCCCCTGGTTGAACAAAGCAAACATTCACCCATCTCACAAATTTTAACCCAGAACTGCTCCCATCTAAAGACATACAGGGACAAAATGTGGAACAGAAACTGAAGAAAACGCCATCTACAAACTGCCCCACCTGGGGAATCTATCCTATTAGCAGACACCAAACCCAGATACTATTGCTGATACCAGGAAGTGCTTGCTGATAGGAGCCTGATATAGATGTTTCCTGAGAGACTCTGCCAGAGCCTTACTGATACATATTAAGATGATTGCAGCTAACCATCAGCCTGAGAACAGTGTCCCCAATGATGGAGTTAGAGAAAGATCTAAAGGAGCTGAAGGGGTTTTCGACCCAATGGGAGGAACAACAATATCAATCCACCAGGCCCCCCTCCCCCAGCTCCCAGGGACTAAACCACCAACCAAAGAGTACACATAAAGGGACCCATGGCCCCAGTTGCATATATAGCTGAGGATGGCTTTGTCGGTTATCAGTGAGAGAGGAGACCCTTTGTCATGTGGAGGCTCAATGCTCCAGCATAGGGGAATGCTAGGAAAGTGAAGTGGGTATAGGTGTATGGGTGATGGGCCACCCTCATAGAAGCAGGGGGCATGGGATGGGGGTTTGTGGAGGGGAAATTGGGAAGGGGGATAACTTTTAAAATGTAAATAAATAAAATAACCAATAAAAATGACCAAAAAACTGGCTAACAATTGTTTTAAGTTCAAAAATGTAAGATATGTAAGAGAGATGTCATTCTAACTTCATTGGAATTTTTACTTTTCTTGCTTAGCAAAACAAAAACCTAAACTATCAAAAGCAGGTGCAACTATGCCTAAAGGTCTCTAGTTACTTAGAAAAGTAACTTTTCTGGTAGAGCCAAAGAGTAAATATTTTAGGCTTTGTAAATTCTAAGTTGTCTGTTTTAACAAAATGTTATTTACAAAAAAAGGTGAACCACCAAATCTGATTAATAAGCCACAGTATACTAACTGCAAACTATTTTTGACCATGAGTCATATTAATTAAATATATAATTTACTCATAATCAAGTATATGTTTATATACCAAGTCAAGATAAAGACTTAGTAAAGTTGAATAAGCTGCTTATGTACAGTGTACAAAAATACCTTTCATTTTCTTCCATTCAGTTGTTTTAAATTACTGTATTTGAACCTTAATTTTGATTATATAGCTTACTAAGGAGGTGTGCCTTTAAAGTTGTAAAACTCTGTTCCATTGGAGTTTATTCATTTACATGTCTTCTGAATCATAATGCAAAAGTAACCTTTTATCTGAATAGCTAACAAATGAATTCATTCATCCAATCACTCATTCACCTGTTCCAAAAGTACAGCAATATATATGTGTATATATATATATATATATATATATATATATATATATATTAAAAGAGACTCCTCACACAAGGACTTGTCATTACATGTTCTGAATCCAACATAGTGAACATTTAAAAAGTACTCCAAATAAGTGCTCAAATATTCTACCCTCAATGTTATTGCTTTGCAGTTTTCTTCTACTTGAAGCAGTTACTCTGTCACATTCTTTCTCCATTTCTCTATTAGGATATGTTCCAGAAACATGGTGAGCCTCTTGAAGTTTTCAGAGCTCAGGAGCAAAGACTATGAGGTTTAGAAATTCTTTCTGAGTGAGGATTAACTTTAGCCTGAGGGAATCTCTTTCTTTCTGCTTGGCCTATGAAGTTAATTGATCAATCTATAAAACTGAAAGAAAAGGAAAGCACAACATGTGAATGCTAAAGCTCTTTCTAACATAGCCTGGAGGCTAAATGAAAGTCAGTTAACTGGACAACATGCAGGATTCAAGGAAAGTCACTCATGGCTTGGCTTGCATCCCCTCTGCCTCATGACAAGTGATCCAATTGATAGCTCCACACCAAGCTTTTCTTAAGTGTATAAGACATCAGAAGCCCAAAAGTTAAAGATGGTCATATACTTTACATGAAGGATAGCTTCATATTAAACAAGCACCCAGTGAAAATGATCACTTTAAATTTCATAGTTAAAATTAGTTAAAGTTATTAATCTCAAAATTTGAACTATGTATTCCATGGTGGAAATAAAATTCTGAGAGACCAAAAATGTACAATGGATACTCTAAACTAACAATCATTTTGATCATAAATACAACTATGTCTTATTTCCCCCCAAAATGGTTCTGATTAGTGGAACTAGGTAGTAAAAGGCAACTGTTCTTTACAAGCTGAAGAACTCCTACAGCTGATAAACAAGTTCAGCAAAGTGGCTGGATACAAAATTAACTCAAACAAATCAGTAGCCTTCCTGTACTCAAAGGACAAACATGTGGAGAAAGAAATTAGGGAAAACGTACCCTTCGCAATCATTACAAAAACTATGAAATACCTTGGTGTGACTCTAACTAAGCAAGTGAAGGACCTGTATGACAAGAACTACAAACCTCTAAAGAAAGAAATTGAGGAGGATCTCAGAAAATGGAAAGATCTCCCATGCTCATGGATTGGAAAAATCAACATCTTAAAAATGGCCATTCTACCAAAAGCAATCTACAGATTCAATGCAATCCCCATCAAAATTCCAACCCAGTTCTTCATGGAATTGGAAAGATCAATGTGCAATTTCATATGGAATAACAAAAGACCTAGAATAGCGAAATCCATCCTCAACAACAAAAAAACATCTGCGGGAATCACTATCCCTGACCTCAAGCTATATTACAAGGCAATTGTGCTGAAAACTGCATGGTACTGGTACAGAAATAGGCATGTGGATCAATGGAATAGAATAGAAGATCCAGAAATGAGCCCTCATGTATATGGTCACCTGATTTTTGACAAAGGAGCAGTAAACATTCAATGGAAAAAGGACAGCCTATTCAACAAATGGTGCTGGTCCAACTGGCACTCAATATGCAAAAGAATGAAAATAGACCCGTTCTTATCTCCTTGTACAAAGCTCAAGTGTAAGTGGATTAAAGATCTCCACATTAAACCAGATACACTGAAACTATTAGATGAGAAAGTAGGGAAAACCTTAGAACACATAGGTACAGGAGAAAATTTCCTGAACAAAACACCAATGGCTCAAGCTCTAAGGTCAAAGATTAACAAATGGGACTTCATGAGATTGCAAAGTTTCTGTAAGGCTAAAGACATCGTCAAGAAAACAAAACGGCAACCAACAGAATGGGAAAAGATCTTTACCAACACCACATCAGATAGAGGCCTAATATCTAAGGTGTACAAGGAACTCAAAAAGCTAGACACCAGAGAATCAAATAACCCTATTAAAAATGGGGTACAGAGCTAAACAAAACGTTTTCAGTTGAGGAACACTGAATGGCCGAGAAACATCTGAGGAAGTGCTGGACATCCTTAGCCATCAGGGAAATGCAAATCAAAACAACCCTGAGATACCACCTCACACCAGTCAGATTGGCCAAGATCCAAAACTCAGATGACAGCAGATGCTGGCGAGGCTGCGGAGAAAGAGGAACACTTCTTCACTCTTGGTGGGGTTGCAAGCTAATACAACCACTCTGGAAATCTGTCTGGCGATACCTCAGAAAATTGGATATAGTACTACGTGAAGACCCAGCTATTCCACTTCTGGGCATATACCCCAGAGACACTTTAATACACAACAAAGATATATGCACCACAATGTTCATAGTGGCTCTATTTATAATATCCAGAAGCTGGAAGGAACCCAGATGTCCTTCAGAAGATGAATGGATACAAAAATTGTGGTACATATACACAATGGAATACTACTCAGCCACCAGAAATATGACTTAACCAAATTCTTAAGAAAATGGCTGCATCTAGAGAATATCATCCTGAGTGAGATAACCCAGTCACAAAAGAACAGACATAATATGCAGTCACTGATAGTGGGATGCTAACCCCAGAGGCTTGCACTGCCCCAGAAACAACTCACAGACTGTATGAAGTCCAAGAAATAAAGAAAACAAAAAATATACATATATTCACAAAACAAGATGACTTTGACTATTTCCATGTTGCGTTTTGTTTTGCATGTACTTTACGCTTATTGCAACTAGTAGGTTTTCAATGCATACTGTCAAGCCCTTGAAAAAAATCAAGTACTGACTAAAAAAATATATTCACATGGTTTTATGCAAAAATTATTTCAATGTCTGAAAAAACAATACTCTCAAAAATGTATAAATTTAAGCAAAAAATGTTTAAAATCTGTACATTTATCTTTGTTTTGTAAAATAAAGTCGTTTAAAAAAAGAAAGAAGTGCATTGTGAATTAACAAATATGCTCCTAACTTTTGTTGACAGTTAATGTATTCCAGACATGAAATAATTTTGCAGAGCATAAGATTACTGCAGCCTGAGATGAATTTCTTTACCTATTTTCAGAATTTAGTTCCGCAATCCATAACAGGATGTTTCTGTGGTGGAAAATAATAGAAAGGGAATTGAGTACTAGCTTCTACTTTATGCAGCAGATAGAACAGTGAAGCATCTCATTCTCTAGTGCTGTATAATAAATGAGGATGAGTATCTCCCTCTTCAACCTTCTGCCCAAAGAAAATGTTTTTCATATGATCAAATGATCATTCCTCAATTCAGTGCCTTTGTGTTCTCAGTAGAAAGAAATTTGCAAAGATAACTGGGTGGCAATGATCTGACTGGGTATATTTTGTTTAGATATTTTTATTCCATTGGACTGTGCTGTTAAAGTTTCAGTCTGAAGTGTACAGCATGCCAACTTTTATTTAGTTCTTACCTACAGCTACCTCCTACATATCCACCTCTTCCACATTAAGGCTATTGTTTCTATCTCTACCTTACTTTTTGTTCACTTGTCAATTGGTTTAGAACCCATGCAAGGATGAATAATACTGTGGTGTTTATTAGGCAATAAAGAAGTCAACCATTTTCCTAACTAGTTTTTTTTTTTTCTGTTTCTAATAACAGTGACAGCTTTCCATTACTCTACAGTGTTCCTGAAATGATTTTTCTGAACAAAGAGTTAGGTTCTGACTCTCTCAATATATTAAGGTAGATTCACTAAATTCTCTTATACTCAACAAAGTATAATTTTAGTGTAAATCAATGACCATTTTAGTATAAGAGTTAGGTAAAATGTACTTGACTTATTTTTAAAAAGTAACTTTAAAAATATAGAACAATGCTTTTGGTAATTGTGTTCATTTCTTAGGGTGTGAAAAGAAAATATCATATACTACATACCTAAAGCAGTAGAAAATTATTTTTAAGCTCCAGAGAAAAGAAGTCTGTGACAAAGATATTAGAAATATTTTATTATAAGAGCTCCTCTCTTTATTTTGTGAATCATTTCTGCACCTTTGTGTCTTCTATCTAAATCATAGTTTATTCTAATAGGATTTGAGTGATCACACCTTCATTCATAGCTAAGTATACCAGTGTATATAAACACATGAGGTCACTTGGTTAGAAACCTACTTTATTGGCTTAATTTATCTTAATTTCCTCTAATTCTTCCATGTCCAAACAGTTCCTATTCTGAATAGATAGAGGGTTAGGATTTATGCATTCAAATTTCAAAGCACAGAACTATTAATAATAATAACCGTTAACTTCTCCAGGGCAAATAGTTCATTGTAAAAATAACTCATATTCCCCTGATTTTCTTATCTTCTCAAGGAGGCTTACTTCTGAATAAGCTCACCCTTTTTAGTTCTTTCTGAACTCTGGCTGGCTGGTACAATTCAGCAGTCCTGGTTCAAAATTTCCTCTCCAAGCTGACTAACTCAAATTGGCTTCTCTCACCTTCTCAATGAACTGTTCTCATTTGAAAAACTGAGGGAGCTGAAGGGGTTTGCAACCCCATAGAGAGATCAACAATTTCGACCAACCAACCCCCTCAGAGCTCCCAGGGACTAAACTGCCAACCAAAAAGTACACATGGAGGGACCCATGGCTCCAGCTGCATATGTAGCAAAGGATGGATTTGTCTGGCATCAATAGGAGGAGAAGCTCTTGGTCCTGTAAAGGCTAGATGACCCAGGGTATGGGAATGCCAGGGTTGTGAGGTGGGAGGAGGCAGGTAGGAGTGGGAACATCTTCATATAAGCAGGGGGAAGGGAGACGGGAGAGGAAAGAAAGGGCATAACATTTGAAATGTAAATACATATAATATCCAATAAAAGGTTAAGGTTGATAGAGCACAGCAGTAAAATATTATGTAAGGTCTTATGTGGATATGGATTTCATTTAGATATTAATAAGATAAATTAAAAATAATAAAAACATGGATATATGTTTTCAAAAATAAAAGAAAGAAAAGGTGTTGAAATTCTGTGAACTGAGCTGCACTTGGATGCAACAACTACATGAACTTAACTCAAATGAATTCACATAAGCTGGACCAAACTACGCTGAACTGAATTAAACCAAACTCCCCCATTTTTCCTGAACTCAACTAAATTTCACTCACTGAACTGTCTTCCATTCCTAACTCACTCTGTGATAATCTAAGTGGTCTCTCCTTCCTGTCTGTTCTTGTGAGTGTTGGCCATATTCTATCTCTGACTCATTCTGTCAAATGTTTGATTTATCACTGTTTCTTCCTATCAATTAGACATCACTTTCTAATGTGGCTGCTTCCTTCTACAAACCAGCTTTACCTTCATTGTTCTGGGTTAAAGGTGTATACTGTGGTGGTGTTAGAATTCCACCCAGATCACATACATCTGGCAGGTCTTTGGATGTGATCCCTTTGCTGGAGTAGCCATGGTGTTGGATTAAAATTTCTCTACAGCTCACAAATTATTGCTCACTAATATATCCAATATCAGATTCACTTCTTTCACTTTGTTTTATGCATATGAATTTTTACCTGCATTTATGTATGTATATCTCACATGTGTCATTTGTCTGTGGAGACAGTGAGTTGTGAAGCCCACTATGTAGGTGCTGAAAACAAAATACAGGTCTTTTGTAAAAGTAACAAATGTTCTTAATTTGTGAACTATTGCTCTAGTTCCAAATTTACTTCTTTAGTGTGAGTTAAAAGACCTCTACATTTAAGTATATTTCAGACTTTGCAGTTAGGTCTTTCACTTGTTTTCTACATTTCAGCATCAAAGCATTTCTAAATTGTACCTTGGCATTTCAACAAATTGCTGTTTATTCGTTAAACCCAAATTTGATTTTTTGTCTGAGCATGTGTTTTCCTAGTACATATTTTTCCTTTCCTTATAACATATATTATACAACTTATCATGTTCTGTACATGCATGAAAGAGGAAATGTGTTTGTATGCATATGTTTGAGTGTTTATTAAAATAATTTCAGGAGTACTTATTTTATGCCCTGGCTGTTCACATATGCCTGGCATATATGGACACACAACAAATGTTTGTTAATAAATTGATGAATATCTGGGTTTTTTTAAAATAGAATTCTTAGAGAATACCTTTAGCTTTAAAGACAAAATCCTAAGATTACACACACACACACACACACACACACACACACACACACACACACACACACAAAACACTTTTATATAAACCATTTTTGGGAACACTGTCACTTAGAACACTGGACATATAAGCCACTGACATTATTTATACTTACATTTGGTAAAGAAGGAGATTCTAGTATTTTTCGTAAACCATTTAAAGTGGTTTAGGCATCTAAGTTATATGGCTAAGAATAAAATTCTGGAAGGAGAGATAAAAATACTAGGGAGAAGTCAATGCCAGGTTTTACAAAGCCACCATTAGATGCCAAGAAGGCCAAAATCTATGGAAGGGGATAAAGAAGGAGGGAAGGACACAGTTTGGATAGAAGGGAGAAAGTATTTTTCAAAAGACTGCAGGGCACTTTGTGAGATTAACTGGAACACTCATTAGTAACTAATTCACCTTTTTCTAACCCCATACTCCAATTTAACAAATGTCTTGTTCCTACTTTATAGGTGTGATTATTCACTAAGACCTATTTTCATTTGATACTGGACAGGGAAATCAGGATCTCATAATACCAGTTAAATGACCTCCCACTGAGCTACACCTGTATCCCCAATATGATCTTTTAAAAGTAATTTCTAGTCATGATGCTTTTATATATGCATAATCAAAGCAAGAATAATATTTAATACATCTTTGCTGCATATTACTTCAGATATGTCTCCAGTTCAGTTACAAATAAAAGAATGGCTTATTCTGTTTAAAATTTAGAAAGAGCATCTTATGATATATAAACACAAAGGTAGATATATAGAGAGAAATAAACAGGAGAAAAACAGAAAAAATGTCAAGCAAGCTAATAAAAATATAAAGATTTCCTTCCCATCATATTGAGATGATTGCTACCATCTAGTTCAGTGCTTCTCTCCTTTCCTAATGCTGACCCTTTAACCCAGTTCTCCAATTTGTGGTCACCCCCAACAATAAAAATATTTTATTGCTACTTCATAACAGTATTTCTTTTACTGTTATTAATAATAATGCAAATATCTGATATGCAACCACCAAAGGAGTCATGACCCATAGGTTGAGGATGATTGATCTAGTTTGTAATCGATTGATCGGTATCCCACCAATTTTTAGGATATGGATACAGGATACAGGATTTTTAGAACACTTTTTATATCATTATAATATTTATGGCATTGCTTTCTTATAAGCACTCTTTTCTGATTTTCATTTTTTCTTTAAATAAGATGTTAAGAGCTAAGATAATTTAACTCCGAAAACTTTAAAGTACCCAGGCTACTTGGGTAGAAGACTATCAGCAAAGTTTTCTGATGGTTTTTCTCAGTCATACCTGGCTCCTGTGAGAAGTCCATTCATTCCTTGAGAAAGCAATACTTCACTATGCTGTTTGCTATGAAAGCTTAAGTATAGCTCTAAAGGACAAAGTCACAGCTACAATAATTTGCAACAACTAGCTCCACATATATTGCCAACACATGTTTTGATGAATTCTGGATACTCATAAAAGCTACTATCACTCAGGAGTGAGAGCAAGCATTGAAATGAAGTACAGAGGGGCTAGGAAGAATAAAAGCAAGTATCTATGATGTGCCATAGATGAGAAATTGAAGAAGTAGCTTAGAGATACCTATCTTTAACTCTCAAATATCCTCAGCACCCTAGGCTCACTATCTGTAACATTAGCTAGCTGCCATAGAGCTGGAAAATCCAAAGACCACTAGAGAACTATAACACCATCAAGTACTGCACTGCTAGGCAATTATTGCTGATGTCTGCTACTGTTCCACTGCTACTGGAAGTGAAGGGTGAAAGTGTTATGGCTACTGGCAGTTAAAGGCAGAGCACTACACCTCCAACCTGAGAGCCTAGAGACGTGAACAGCAGGCCTCTCATTCTCAGGGATTGGAGAATAAGCCTTCTTGGATGATTAATTTAGCACATAGGCCTTGGGACCAAGGACTAAGACTACCATAACTGGAAAAACATCCCTGAGCTGACTCATGATTTCTATACAGGTAGAGTCAAATGACCCTATGTTTTTAACACTACTTCATGTTGAAGTATAGGCAAGTGGTAGAGTTGTTCACTGTGATCTATTTGGTTGTATTTGTTACTGAATTATAGGACAAAGTTTGCCCTTTTCCAGCTTCTGTCTCTGATAAATGGGCCAATGTGTCTGGCTAAGTTAGTGACAGTCTTTGGTCCTGACAGCCTGACTTAATCAATCCATTTAATTTATCGATCAAACCAGCAGTAAAAGAAAATCCTCCATTAAATAGGTTTATCATCTAGAATTATAGAGCTAAATGTATTTTTAGAATCTGAAATACAGTTATCACATGACACAGTCTGTCTTAGAAACAGCTTGCAAAGAGGAAAAAAAATCAAAAGATTAAAAAAAGATTCTGTGGCTTTAAGTAATGAACTAGAGGTCAGACTGTAAAACTGAGCTGCATTCTGCCAGTTTGCTTCACTGAAATTGCAGTGCAAAGCAATATTACCTCCAAGTAGTTTTAGGCTGATGCCTGAAGTTACAGTCATTAAACTGTATTACATATGTTGTGCTGAGCAGGTGTGTGATAGGCTATGATTTTCTAAGGTCCATTATGTTCATTACAGAGAAGATGGCTACCTTTCTACACCAGTTAGAATAAATTTCCTTCCTATCCAGACCAAATAATGAGTCTATTTCCAAATGATAGCTTTATAATACTGGTCTATACGAATCACAACACCTAACATTAATTAGGATTTAGGGATAACATCTACTTTAACACATTTCTCACTGGGTTAACACACAAATTCTATCAAGTAAGTCCTTCTATACATAAAACTCAGAGACACTGTAGGACGTGGTTGGGATTTGAACATAGGTCAATTAGATTCTGAAATTTGGGCTCTTTTTTATTGTATGTGGCTTCTCTGCTCCCACTTTGCTTGTGTATGTATTTTAGCAGTCAATTAGCAGGACTTTACATCTCATTTTGGTTGTTTCATGTCACTTCCAGAAAACCATTTACTATTTTACCTCTCTTTTCTATTAGCCTTCCCACACCAAAGAGATTCATAGGTAAATAATTGATTCTGAGTAGGGGTACCCATGGGAACATGAATGTAATACAAAGGAATTGAAATTCCCTAATGTTAACACAGCATTTAAGAAGGGGGTGGGGAGAACAGTTTAACAATATAGCAGACACCCTAGTAGCCTCATTATAAATAAATTTAAAAGCCATTTGAACAAAATCGCAATGGGAAAAGAGCTGAGTAGTGTAGGTCAATCAAGCCATTATCTGTATAAATTTAGTGCCATATTACTGTTTCAGAGTTTTAGAGATGTGGGGGAAAGATTAATCTCTGATCCTTTTTGCAATCCCATTGTTATTTATTTCCAGCAAGCTGTCTAGCTAAAGAATGACTTGTCCTGTTCAAAGGCTAAATGAAAGGTCATTGGCTCTTGAAGATATTGTCCTGTGTTATTGGGGGGATAGGTGTTGTCTTGTCCTCCTTCCTCTATGTGGAATACCATTTTGTTCATATGATATAGAGATTCAAGCATTTTCTTATAAGGTCTTTTTCTACATAAAATATTTTTACAAAAATATTTGAAACATATTTCACATCAAGTTGAGACCAAACACATACGTGAAGTTGAAAGAGACAATGGCTTAAATTTATTGAATATTTACATTTTTGTTCATCAGTAAATTCCTTTAAAGAGGATCTTAAAACTTTATAGAAATATAAATACATTCCAAAATCATTCCCTGCTAATTGCTAGTTTTACTTGAACACAGTGGGATTACGTTTTGAATGTATTCTTTAAAAATTCTTTGTGTACTTGTTAAATGTTATTTGTGTGTGTCTATTTGTGTGTGCGGGTGCATGAGTGTACATGTGTGGAGGTTAGAGGTCTAACTTACTTTTTGAGATAGGGTGTCTCACTGGGACCTGGGGCATGTCTCTGTCTTAAAGATTTACCTGTGTCCATCTTCTAGGAACTGACATTATAAGCACATACCACCATGCTTAGCTCTTTCCCATGAGTGATGAGGATTGAACTTCTGTTCTCATGTTTATGAGACAACCAGTTTCCCAGCTAAGTCATCTCTCTTGAACATAAGCTTTTTACATAACTTTGTACTATCCCAGACTGTAGACAGTCAACTACTCCATAATAACCAACTTTTTTAACTAAATAGGAGTCATGTTACAAGTGAGCTTCTAGATTTCAGAGATGAAACAGTAGTTTGTCTGGTGATCTTTACAGTAACCAGTGCTATGTTGAACTTTTTGAGGAGTGCTTGAAGACAGAGAAGTTCTAAATAGTCGGAGCTGGCAGATAGGTGTGTCAGTAAAACACTTGATGAACAAGCATGAGGGTCTGCCTTTGAATACTAGCACCCATGTCAAAACAAATGGGGCACACCCCAATAATTCAAGTTCTTGAGCAGCATAAACAGGAAAATGTAAGGGTGCTATCCAATCTAGTTGAATCTATGATAAAAAAATAAAGAAAGAGAAAGAAAAAGAAAAAGAAAAAGAAAGGTGGAATAAAATGGTTCAAATGGTTAGGCAGGAAAAGAAGCTTGCTACCAAGCCTGATGATCTGGTTTCAAATGCCTGAACCCCTAACAAATTGTCTTCTGATCTCAACACAAACACACAGGCACACACACACAAGATTATATACATATATAATACACATCTGAACTTCTGTCCTCTACATACACATGTGCAAACATAGATATGGCCCCCACCTACACACAGACATGTGCATATATATAATCAAATAAATAAATTCTGAATATTTGGAAGTATTCTAGGAATGTGCTCAGTCTGGATAGTGAAGACAGCCAACTAAAGACAGTAAAGACTGAAAGACAGCTAACTTTAGAGAAAGAGAAAATAAAATCTAAGGGCAAAGGTAGCAGCTAACAGATCTGTTTCCAAGTTACTGAACTACTTAAAAGCAGATTTATACTGCAATCTCACTTTCTGGTTAAAATAAATTAAATCACAGATTATAAGTCCTTATACAGCACTGCAGAAGTCATTTCCTCACAATTTTATCTGTCTGTGAATCAAAGCTATTAAAATATTCTATTCTTGCTAAGATACAAAATGCATGTATTAATTTAGCTTTTGAAGGTAAGTTTTACCAAGAGCACACAAAGCTACTTTGGGCTGAATCAACGAGAATATGTAAGCATTACCATTATGCATAAGACATTAGCACTAAGCATGACAGAAGGGGAGTAAAATTATGTACAAAATTAGCCAACACTGAGATGGCATATGCTATAAACACATGAGTTCACAAAAATACAAAGACTCAGAGCCACTTTAATCATGTATAAACTTCCAAGGTCATGTGCAAAACAGTCTTCATTGCATTAGAGGAATTCCTATTGTGCTGTTTTTAATGTGAACATTTGTAGCCTTTGTCATGCCTTTTTTTCCTTGTTATGGAATTATTTAAGTCTCATTGACATATCAGAAATTGAGTTTCAGGAGGCTCTTAAAAACCTTGGGCTTTGAAATAATAAGTATCTGAAGAGCAAGTGACTTAAACCTTTCTGTCTCAAATGTTTTGTAAACTTTACACTATGAAATATTCTCATAAGGATAAGTATATTCTCATGTGACTTGAAGTAATAAATAATAACTGGGGTAATTTGGAGTGCAGAGGGGGCAGAAAAGATTAGAAAGAGGATTAATAAAATGAAGCTACACATGGATATGCCAGAGGAAAACACAATGCTTAGTTTGCTAATCAATTTAAAAGTAACTAAGGGAAAAAGGGGTTACCAGATTATTTAATTCAATATCCTTTGAATAATATATTGCATTTTTATCTGTTTCACATTATGTTAATGGTATTTTAGCATAGGAAGAGAAGCAGCAGTAGTTTTACTAGTCAAAACTACTTGGGATGGAGTGAAAACTATATGCCAGGCACCAAGCCTGGTGTTTAACTCAAACTATGGTGTAAAAGATGGTAGCTGCCCTCATTATCAGGAACTTGAGCAAGTCAAAGAACTTACTCTAGCTACTACAATTAGTAAGTGGCAGGGTTGAGACTTATCCTCAGACTGATTTCAAAGGCTATACTACTTCTTACTATGCGCTTTTAAGTCTGAGGAATACTTTGCTGGGAAAAAGTCTGAAGTATTTCTCATACCTTTGGCTTAACTTCTGTTATGCTGATCATTGAGCTTTCTGCATTTTGAATTATGATTTTTTACTACATATTAGACATGACTTCTAGCCCACCTGGCCCATATGGCCCTTCCCTTTCCAGTTTGTTTCTCCACATTGCATTTGCTGATGGGTTGCTTTGATAGGAACTAACTAACTGTTCAGGTACTAGGTGGGTCCAAGTTCACCTATCTCTTTGACCAGCCTTGATTACTAACTCAAGATTTTCTGAATCTGCATCTGCATCTCAGAAGAGAAATATGAGGTAAGTAAAAAGTTGGGTATTTTCTTTATATTCTGTGGCAGATATAAGTCCATATTTATCTTAGAGTAAACAGACCCACTGCTCTGAGTACTAAAAGTTCACCCAATATATATTTTAGAATCAGTTCTCAAAGTTTTTCATACAGTGTATCATGTTCACAAAGACATTTGGCTTTTCTAGAAAGATGGGATCTTTGACATGTATGGGCTACATTGATGAAATGGATATTTTCAAATGTGAAGAACAGTAACAATCCTCAATAACTACATATATTGTTCAGCAAGGAAAACAGTTTTCTTTCTTATCCAGATCAGAGTACAGATACAGAAGTGACCAAGTAAGTTTAGTGCTGTATGCTTCACTCAAAGTTTGTTACTTTGCTAAGCTTTTTGATTTTCTTGATTTCTTTTCTATTTGCTTCCTTTTAGGTATCATTTCACAAATATTCTCATATGTTTCCAAGTATTCATTTATTAAAACATACCATTGTATTTATACCACAACCTCCTAAAATGCAAACATATTTGATTTCCTCTGTAATCAGCCCCTACTCTGCATACAGTCAGTGCTTCACATATGCTATTTATTTGGATATACTATTACTGGAGAGTGTCCTTAGCTGTTAGAATCCAGATTTATACTCAGGAAGTAAACAGAAAAAGGCAGAATATTTCACTGAATGCTTTCCCAAATTGCTTGTGTGGAAGTATGTTGTGCTTTTTTTGTTTGGGCATGGTTAAAACCTAGATGGTGAGTCATGGAACAATATTACATTTCATATTTAGGAGCAATTATGAACAATTATCTCTGGGATTTAGTTAAGGAAGTTAATGAAAAGTGTGAATGGGTCTTTCTTCCCCATCACCACTTAAAAACACTTTAATAAAATCAGTCAGGACTACCTGACGACCTGAACAGCTCTTCTGGCAAACCTGGGTGTCATCAAGCACAAGATCTAAGCTGGGTAACTGCATTCCAAATACAAGCCACTATCAACAAAGGTTTAAATAAAAAGGTTCCAATCTATCGATGACTGTTTATCCATTTTAATGCTGAGTAGATTAGAGAGAGCTCCATCAGCTTCTATGTGTTGTCTAGATGATTCCTCCAAATACATCATTTAATAAGCAAATTGCCATGTTTAAAGACCTTTAGTGGCACACCACTGCCTAGCAAGTAGTTTCAGAGTTCACTACTTGTTGGTAGTGTTTTATCAGAGCTGAGTGCTTTCCTCTACTGCTGAGCTATTCCCAGTCCTCTTAATCACAAATCCTCTCACCCAACCACTCCACATAGTCTTTAATGATCCCTCCAAACGTATTTACTGGCTAATGCCTTTCTGAATTTACTAAATTTTTATAAACACCCTCCTACTGCTGAGCTCTTTTTTTTTTTACCAGTTTTAATAGAATAAATTCAAGGCCCACTTTGTAATATTTTCCAAATACCGCTCTACCATTCATGAGCCACCCTCCCTACCAACACTCGAGATGTTTTAGGACTTTGAGGTTCTACCCTATCGCTCTAATTACTTTACACACTGACTCTGCTACTATTTTTGCAACACATGATTTTATCCTTAGCTTTGATACTATACAAAATTATATATAGTACTCCTCACACCAACAAAATTGTAAACTTCACCAGAGCAACCATATTGATCAGTCTTTCTTTGTATACATAGATACAACGGAGGACCTTGATACATACCTAATTTAAATTACATTTAACAGGTTATGCTGGAGTATATTTGTAAAGTGCCTGAATGTGAAATTTTGATTCAACGTAAAAAAATTGGGGCAGATACTCTTGTTCCTTTTCCTGAACACCCTTAACTGAGGCAAGCTTACACCCACTAGTCACCCAGGTCCCGGGTATTCTAGCTGCATCACAGCAATTCTCACCTTAGGAGGTGAGATGAGTCACTTCCTTGTCTATTTCATGAAAGTTTACTTGGATACAACCTATTACCAAATGGTGACACACCCAATGACACAAAGTTCCCTCATTCTTACCTCGGACCAAGGCACACTCACAGATCTAACCATGTTTCTGTGAACAAGCTATTCTTCTCCTGATAGCATGTCCTCACTTAGCTTCTTCTCCTGTTATTTCTTTCTTTGTTTTTCTGGTTTCATTGACATTATTGCATGAATAAATTATTTACCTAAGAATTTTAGTCCCAGGCTTAATGTCTCAGGAATATACATACACAAAAGTATGCCTGTAGGTGTTTAATGGCCAATATCTCTAATTGCTTGTTTCTTAGCTGAAAATATTAGACAAACTGTTATTATATAATAGACCATCAACAAAAACTGTTACTGTCCTTGAAGCCAGGCATACAGATTTGTGTTGCCTATCAGTGATCAATATAATGAAAATGGTCTCAAAGAGGATCCAGCCCAGTGGTTCCCCATCCTCTTTTTGCTCCAACACAGATTTTTGATCTGCTATGCTCACAAGGCAACAATAACTTCAAATTTCAAAGAGGTTAGAAGAATATGTTTAAGCTTACCTGTGAGGGTTAGAAAGGCCTTAGAGTTAATTCTGAATCCAAGTTAGTTCCACTCTATTTGTTTTTTAAATTCAGAAACAGAAACAGCACATAGGTGAATTCTCCAAAGCCATACAAATAAACTGTGGCAGGGTAGAAGCTAAACTCACTTCTCTACATGTCTAAAGTAAAGTTATTCTAACGTAGTATTCCATAATATATATTGTGTAGGATTCTATTTGCTAGTCTTAACAAGACACTATATAAAAGTGAAGTTCCAAACATTTCTTACTATGCTCCTTTCCTAGAAATTCACAGTGGCATAATAAAAGCTCCAGGGAGACATTTATAAAACTACCAGCTATTATATTTTAAAAATCACTGATTGTTTTCATTTCCATGTGATGCCTATTAGATGTTATCATTCAGACATAAAGACACATTGTACCTACTGGGAGGAAGTAAGCTAATTTATTATACTAGACTGTTGGTTTGCATTGGAAAAATTATATATTGAAAAAATTTACCCTTAATAATCTTTCATATTATTTATATTTAATGAAAGGATAGAATTGTCTAGAACCCTTTTGACTATTAAAATTGAAAGGAAGCAAGGGTAAGGAGAATTATAGAGGGCACCAATCACATGTCATTAATCATTTAAAGGTGTTCTTGACAACCTACAGAAATTTCCTAAACTAGTTCTCAGTTTTCCTAATGTTGCCTTTTTAAATACATTTCCTATTTTGTGGTTACTTTCAATCATAAAATTATTTTTGCTACTTCATAACTGTAACTTTGCTACATTTTGCTATTATGAATTATAATGTAAACAACTATGTTTCCTCATGGTCTTAGGCAACCCCTGTATAAGGGTTGTTTGATCCCAAATGTGGTCAGGAATTAGCTAATTAAAAGTTAAAAGTTGTAAGAAAACTTCTACAAAAAAGTTGGTATTAGCATATAATACAGAGAAGTTATTTGTCTTCTTAGTTTAGTTTTTGCATGCTCTATAAAAAGCTCTAAAAATCCAAGCAGATTAAATAGGGCTATCATAGGGATGGAGAGATGACTCAGTGGCTGAGTAAATTTGTTGCTGTTGTTGAGTACCTGGGTTTAGTTCTAAGCACTTACATAGTAGACCATGGCCATCTCTAACTCAGTTCCAGGGAATCCATGCCTTCTGCCCTCCATGGGCACCGGACACACATATGGTTCCCTGAGACATATATGAAGGTAAAAACTTATACACATAAAATAAGTGAAATGATAAAAAATAAAATAGTGTAATATATAAAATTATTTTAAGTATAAATTAAAAGACATTAAAAATATAAAACAATTAGAAACAAAAATTATCTTTGCGATATATATATATATATATATATATATATATATATATATATATATATATATATATGTAAACTTGGCCACATAGCCTAATATTAACTTATCTGGAAATCAATTTGGAGGTTCCTCAGAAAATTGGATATAGATCTACCTAAAGACCCAGCAATACCACTTGTGGGAATATACCCAAAATATGGCCCACCATCCCACAGGGGCACATGTTCCACTATGTTCATAATGGCCTTATTTGGGATAGCAGAAGCTGGAAAAAACCCAGATGTCCCACAACAGAAGAATGGATACAGAAAGTTTTGCTCATTTACACAAGGGAATACTAATCGGCCATTAAGAATGAGGACATCCTGAGTTTTGCAGGCAAATGAATGGAACTAAAAAATAGCATCCTGAGTGACAGAACTCAGACCCAAAAGGCATGCATGGTATATACTCACCAATAAGTGGATTTTAGCCAAAAAATGTATAGAATACCTAAGATACAGTCCACAGAACTCAAAAAGATCAACAAGCTGAAGAACCCAAGTAAGACACACCTCAGTCTCACTTGGGATAAAGAAAAAAGTAATCACAAGGGGGATAGAGGGACCTGGAAGAGAAAAAAGAATGGGGGAGGGGGCAGGGACTAGGGAAATGTGATATGGTATTGGGTGGGGGAAAAAGGAATGAAGCCCTGAGGGCCAGCAGAAAGAATGGAAACAGGCAACCTCTGGAGGTAAAAGGTTGGGAAGAACTTCCAGAATGTACCAGAGACCTGGGACCTGGGAGGTTAAAGACCTTCAGGACTCAAAGGGAGGAACCTAGATAGAATGCCCTACAGTGGGGAGAGGCAAATTGTAGAGCTCTCCTCCAGCAGAAAGACAGGACATGACAGGGTTGCCATAATACAGTCAAAACTCTGACCCATAATTGTTTCTGTCTGGAAGAACTGCAGAGATGGAAATGGAGAAAAGTCTGAGGAAAGAAGGTCCAGCAACAGCCCAAAGTGGGATCCAGCTCAAGGGGAGACCCCAAGGCTTGAAACTATTACTGAGGCTATGGAGTGCTCACAAAAATGGTTCCATCATGACTGCCCTCTGAAAGACCCAATAAACAGCTGAAAGAGTCAGATGCAGAATATTTACACCCAACTAATGGACAGAAGCTGCAGACCCCTGTGGTTGAATTAGGAAAAAGCTGGAAGAGGATGAGGAGGAAGGTGACCCTGTAGGGGGACCTACAGTCTCAATTAACTTGGACTCTGAGATCTCTCAGACACTGGATCACTAACCAGGAAGCATACATCATCTGATATGAGCCCCCAACACACATACAGCAGAGCATTTTTGGGTCTGGGTTTAGTTGGAAAAGAAGCACCTAGTACTAAAGAGACTGCAGGCCTCAGGGAGTGGGGAAGGTCTGGTGGGGTGAGTGGGGTGGGGACATCTTTGTGGAGACAGGGTTTTGTGCTGGGAGAGCAGGGAGGAAGAATTGTATGTGGAAAAGTCAGAGGGTGAACTGAGAAGGAAATAAAATCTGGAGTGTAAAAAATAAAACAAAAGTTGTACTGAGTGATGCGACCATGCCACTTTCTGGCAACCATAGGACATCCTATGGTTGGAGGGTAGACTGGGAGTGGAATAAAATCTGGAGTGTAAAGATAGATAGATAGATAGATAGATAGATAGATAGATAGATAGATAGATAGATAGATAGATAGATAGATAGATTAATGTAATATAAAGGGGAAAAAGAGTTTTGCCCCAATGCTAAACGTTTCCTGAGCTGATCAGCTTTATCCAACCCATTGGTTTAACCTAGAATTATTTTCTAAAGGAAAATGTGGAAATCAGAAGCCACACAAATACTTTATTTCTGAAACACCTAAATAACTGTGAAAAAAAATCAGTTCCCTTCCCTGAGTCTCAGATTTAGTTGTTCTTGTGCAGGGTTTTGAGAGTCAGTTTTCAATCAAATTCCAAAGTCACACTATAATATACTGCATCAATAATAGACATAACATATTGCTAGAATGTCATTTTGCTACTTATTCATTAAGCTAATGAGATCTGTGCTCAGTACAGCACTGTAGCCCATTTCAAGAAACTGACAATAGATTTTCTCCTCCCTTTCCCCTTTCACCACTGAGTACCATTAGACTGAAATGGTTTCCTGTCCATGAAATAAAAAAGAATCAAACCCAAAGTTTGGAGGGAAGAAAGGGACGGGAAAGGAGAGACACTGTAATTAAACTGCAATCTCAAAAATAAAAAATAAAAAAGAACTAAGTTTAACCATTATATATAATGAGAAGAAAAGACAGTAAAACAGCTGAGGTAGTGGATCAATTCTTATTGTTTATGAAAAAAAAAAAACAGTTAAAAAGAGGAATGACACAAGTTGAGTCAGTCTCCCCTTATCTAAGAAGAAAGGAAGTGGGGTGTAGGGAAAGGGATAGGGACAAGGAGGGACTGGGAGAAAAGGATGGTGGGGAAGCTTCATTCTGGTGTAAAGGAAATAAATTAATAAAACAACCCTAAGGTTTCTTTACGTGGTACTTTCCACTGACTGGTATAATAAGCATTCAGTGAATTCAGTGGATTAAGGACGTGTCTTTGTATAAAATAAGTTAAATACTTAATGGGTTTTTGATGATAAAAAAGAGAAAGAATATTGCAAGAGGTTTAGTTATGAGCTAGGTAGGGTCTGAAAACAAATCCCACCTTGAATGATTGACAACTGATTTTATACCTGTGAATAGAGAAAGCCATGCTTGTTGCAGACCCAAGAACAAAAGTGTTACTAATAAACAAAAAATTATGTCAGTATGTTTTATTTATTCATTAGTTTCCATGAAGTGCCTGTTTCTAGGTGAGGGTGTGAATGAGAGTACTAGCTCACCATAACTAGAAAATGAACCTTTTTGTATGTGTGTAAAATACTTATCACTGGTTTCATTGCTCCAACAGACCCCAAGTTGTAGGGAATTGGCGGATACTCAGGAGTAACCCCACATGCTCAGAGGAGAATAGGATGAGGATGGGGAAAGAATTGTAGGAAGTGGGCAGTGAGCAGGATGTAAAGTGAATAAGTTAAAATTAATTAATTGATTTTTTTAAAAAAGAACATACAACTATGAAAATAATAAAAAAAGTGTTTTTAATTTCAAAAATTCCAGAAATCTATTTTGGGTGCATCTTTCTCTTCCTCTCATTCTCAATTATACTTACTGGGAGAGGGTTTTATTGAACCTAGGACTTGCAGCTAGACTGTCTGATAAGCAAGTTTCCCAGAGTCCTCCTGCCTAGGGTTACAGGAACATTCCAATATGTCCACTATAGCTTTTACATAGGAGCTAAAGAATTTAACTGTAGATTCTCACACACCAAGTACTTAGCTGACTGAACCATCTCCCCACTCCCAGGACGATTTTTATAGATATTATTTTCAACAACCTATTGAGTAATAAGGAGTCGTGGCAGGACATCCAGAAGAGAGCATGTGAAAATCCACATATTCTGAGACAGAATCTTACCAACTGCTTACAAGTAGGATTTGCTCTTAGGAAACAAGATTGTGTCTTATATGAACTACTCTGTTCCAGACATTAAGAATATTACTTTAATGGCTGTCATTAAATGGTGCATCAAAGTTAATTCTGAAATTGCAATTAAGTTATTACTAATAATGAAAACCCAATACACTATTATAACCAACTAACTAAATCAGAAAAACAATTAATATACCTACAAAATCGTAAACAATGCAGGGAGGAAAACATTCTCAAAAATAAAAGTAAGAACAAACCAAAAGCATGATTCTTTATATCATTTATTGTTTCCTTCTTTTCTAGTTATTCAGACCAACTAATACAGATGTGGCTTCACTAGGTAAATCATGGCTTAGTGTTTAAATCCTGACTATGAATCTTTTCACATATGGATTCACATAGCAGTTGATGAAAACAGAGATACAGAGACCCACAGCCAAACATTAAGTTTTATTTTTAAATATGCATTTGTGTATATCTGTGTAGGAATTTGTGCATGTGAGTATAAGTGCCCTTCAGAGATCAGAAGAGGACAGGGAGTTCTTCATTTCAGTTACAGGTAGTTGTGGATGTTAACAATTGGTGTCAATTCCTCTGTAAGAGCAGAATGTATTGTTAATGGCTAAGTTATTTTTCTAGCACCATAACAAAACATTGTAAAATGGTCTAATTCTATGCATGTTTCTGTCTCATCTTGCACAGTTAATCAAACCACTTCCTAAACTTCTATTCTGTTGGCTTAACAATCAGGAAATTCTGGGTTCTTTGTCCCTATCTTTTTTTTTTCTGTACATAGTCTACTTGGCTGGCTCCTTACAGATTTTGCTTACTGTTTATCCTAAGCCTTTTTTGCACTTACATCTAAATTTTATGTTAGAGTTAGTAAGTCAGTTTAGTGGTTTCAAAAATCTATATACTAAATACTTTCAAATCTATAATCCAAGTCCATAATTCTGAGAACTCCAAAATCATAGAAACTGTAAAACCTAGAAACTGTATCTTATTCCATAATCATCACACACTACACCAGTGAGAAATCAAGTTTACCTGTAACTCCTAAAACACCTCTTTATCTGATCCTACCCAGTTTCTCCATCAAAATGAGCATCACTATTATACACCAATTTGTATACACCAAAACCATTAGTCATATGTGATCTTGTTCTTTATCTCAACATTTATAGATACTATCTTATTTATAGTAATTGTGGTGGTTTCCTTAGGAATGGCCTCCATAAATTCTTGTATTTGAATGCTTGCCCATAGGCACTAATACTAGTAGGGGGTGTTCCCTTGTTGGAGTAGGTGTAGTTTTGCTGAAGGAAGTGTGTCACTGTGAAGGAAGGCTTTGTTGTTTCTTATATGTTCAGGCTCTACGCAGTGTGGTATACTGTCTCCTTCTGCTGTCTGCATATCAAGGTGTGGAACTCTCAGCTCCTACTTCAGCACCATGTCTGCCTGTATGCTATTATGCTTTCCACCATGATGAAGATGGTAATGGACTGAACCTCTAAAACTGTAAGCTAGTTTCAATTACTTTTTTAAATGAGTTTCCATTGTCACATTTTTTAATAAAAGCTGCTGAAGTCATAGCTTATCTCCACAGCAATGAAACCATAACTTAAGACAGTAATATTAATTAGATTTAATATTAATTATATTAGGAGCTAGTCCTTTTGAATATTTATTATGGCCAAGCATGTGCTGAGTATTTCACTTATACAGTACTCCTTTATCTGTATTTGTTCCTTCTGATGATATTTTATCTAATTTCCAGTAAACTACTACAATCAAAACATATCAAATGAAAAATTCCACATATAAACTACTCAGTGTGTGTGGGTGCCTATGTGCATGCATGGGTGTGTGTGTGTGTGTGTGTGTGTGTGTGTGTGTGAGTGTGTGTGTGTGTGTGTGTGTGTGTGTAGATACACACATGTGTGGTGCTGGGGGTAAAATTTAGGACAATAAGCACTCTTTTACACAACAATGATGTATTTTAAATAAGTTTATTACAGTATATTATTATATTTTTAAAGCATTAATAATTGCCAATCCTGTATTGTACCTAATTCATAAGTTAAACTTAATCATATTCATGTATGTATAAAAAAAAAAAAACCTAGAGCATAGAGACTTTAGAATCTTAATAGTTCCATGTGTTGTCTGGGAATGTATCTACTGAAGGAAACAGGGTATACTCTATTCATTCATGCAACTCTCATGCTAATTCTTTGAGGTAGACACTGCTATTATTTCAGTTCTTGAGATAAAAAACTGAAGCACAGAAAGCAAAATAACTTGCCCAAGGCGATGGATCTATTAAATGTTAAGACCTGGATTTGAATTAAAGCTATACAGTTTCAGAGCAAATTTACTTAGCTACTAGTCTCAGTTCTTTTATCTGTCTTAATTTACAGTATATCTTGATGCATAGATTTCTTAGATTAAAAACTGCTTGCTTATCTATAAAAATATTCTTCAATAAGAATATATTTTAAATGTAATTAACCTAAGATATTCAGCCAAACACACACCTATGACAATTTAGCTCAGATTGGTTAAATACCCTGTTTATGATCATAAAGTTATGAGTATTAGAATTAAAACCCAAACAAATTCTTTATGACTCTAGGGTCCAACTTTAATCACTGTGTTATACAACTACTCTGGTGAACTTGCTGCCCTGAAAGATTCTAAATTCCCAATATTAAACTTAAACTATTAAATATTACCTTAGCTTTTATCAAGTTAAAAAGATTTTTATTTAGTATCATATGTTTATAAGTTATTTTTGGTATTAATATTACTTTTCTTTCCAAGCTAATCAGAGAAAACTAAAGCCACTATGGAAAGAAATGGCTAGTTAATGTTATAGGTACCCAATAAAAGTACTCTGTCCAATAGATTTGTTATTAACCTTTCTTAATGCAGGAGAGATTGACTTGTCAGTAGAACAGCAACTCAGCTATTCTCAGCTATGTAATGGAAAACATTACACTTCTAGCTTCTTTTTAGGTTTATCCAAAATACTGTGTAAAATAATTCCAAGGGTAAAGGCCAGAAATTTCATTCATGAATAATAATTACACTATAATGTGTAATCATGGCAATATTAAAATCATAGCTATAGTCAAAATTAGACAAAAGTCATATAATGTTCTTTAAAGAGGCATTCTTCTAAGTTTGCCAAATGTATAAGCATTGAAAGACAATACACACAGATGTAAGAAGACTCTACAGAGTTGGCTACAGAGATCCATAAACAGCATTTTCATACATAGGGAAGAGGCTCCAAATAATAGAAATGAGAAAAGGGTGGAAGGACAGAAGTGTTCCACAATTAAGCTAAGTATTTTGAAGCAAAGGACAAATTAATCAGGTAAGTAGCTTGGGAAGAACTAGGGTGAATATAAGGACAACTTCCACAAACTTTAACGTACACTATATCTGAAATCACAGAAAACAGCAATACTGAGGTTTACTCTAACATGAACAAATTATATGTGGGAATGTATTCACATATATTAGAAATCCTAAAACTATTTTGAAATAGCATATTTCTGCTTTTATGCCATCTGCCATAAAGTTACAAATTATTTTACATCTTCATAAGTGTATTGGCTCCTGTTCAATTTTTAAGCACATATATGTTATGTTGTCTTTATGCTGTTCACCAGGGTTTATCTTCATATGATAACTTGGTCTTTGAAATAGGAAAGGGACAACAAACCAAGGAATGTAGGCAATTGTCTAGAGTCACGATGCTCAAACATCCTAATTCTGTAACAATTTAATATGGATCCTCATATTGTGGTGACCCCAAACCGTATGATTATATTGCTAGCTCTTCATAACAGCAATTTTCATACTTTTATAAATCAAAGTGTAAATATCTGATGTAACCTCCAAAGGGGATATAACCCACAGGTTGAGAACCACTTCTTTAGACGATGGAAAAAGCCAGAAATAAATTGTTCCCTATAGTCTTCAACAAGAAATGATAGTGTTTCCTGTTTTCTTAGGTACTTGTTTTGGATTTCTGGTATCTTGTACAGCAATATAATAAATAAGTGTTCTTTTATCAACCAAGATTATTACATTTTGTTTCGACAGAAGCTAATACATCCTTCTATAGTTTGCTTTTTGTTGTTTTACTTTATTAGCTCTTTCTATGTCTTCACTGCTACTGATCTCACCAAGCTTTGGGCTGAGAAAAACCACAATTTAATTGCCCTTCTCAGTTTCTCAAGCACAGACTGCCAATAATAAAGGATACCTTTATGTTCAGGGTCTGCCAATCCCTTTGTTCTTACCACTTCTTCACTA
Source organism: Micromys minutus (assembly GCF_963924665.1). NCBI lineage: Eukaryota > Metazoa > Chordata > Mammalia > Rodentia > Muridae > Micromys > Micromys minutus. The sequence continues at coordinate 77,232,094 of NC_137970.1, read as the reverse complement.
CAATCCAAAGATCTAATAGATAATTTATGATCTTAGCTGATATCTTTCTTTTTAATTTTCTACTACATTTCTATTTCTCTATATTGTTATCTTATCATATTATGAGTATCTCTTCCTCCTGGGCATTTTCAGAGGGTGTAAGGACCAGAAGAGAACACAGTGAGTCCTTAAGAAAACTTTTGGTTCTTATTCCATTTAATGAAGAAACAAGATAAAAATACTATTGTATAATGTGAAGTAATACACAAAGTAAATACATTTTCCAAATTCACATCTCCACAATGCCATGTAGAAAGAAAACTTAGAAGTAGAAATGTATTATCAAATATTCTAGTTATCTCTTAAAATCAACAGCAGGAATGTAAAGTTTTTTCTTTGTGCTACAGTGCTTTGCATAATAATATATGAAATCAAGTAATCACTAAATAGATAAACCATATATCTGCCACTTTTATTAATTAATAAATTAGTCAAATTTACTCCTCAATCACAGCCCCTCCCTTCCAGCTTCCTCCCTCCCACAGCTTCTCCTTCATTCCCTTTTCTTCTTTTCCTCTGAGAAGCAGAACCCCCCCCCAATGGGTATCATTCAATTCTGGCACAACAAGTCACTATAGAACTAAGCACTGAGGCCAGACAAGGTGGCTCAGTTAGGGAAACAGGATCCACAGGCAATGCCTGCCATTTTAACTCATCTCTAATACTGATAGAATCTAAGCAGAGACACAAGCCATTTCCAGAGGAAGCAAAACTAATATCCACAAAAAAGTGGAAAATAAGTGCCTTTAATAGGTGATCAATGTGCTCTTCTTATTCATATAAGGATATGCTAAATAATTCAGAGAAAGGTGACATCACTGGACTCCAGAGCAGATAGGGAAGAGTTCTTTTCAGAGGAATCCTGGCAAGAAAAATCACATTTTTGTTTTTGTTGGCTTAATCTTCTCAACATTAAGTAATCTTTGTAATACAAAACTGGGATGCCTGCTAAGGTTCACTTTCAGGTCAGGGGTGGCCTACCTTAGCACAGTTCTGATTTCACATTTTTACAAGTGAGCACCCTAAGTCACATAGCCTTGCTCAGAGAGATGGCTGGGATAATTTAATAATAAAAAAGACACGAGAAAATGGAACGCAGCAGTGGGGGGGGGGTGAGGAGATCTAAATAAAGGAGGTCTCAAAAGAGAGAAGAGGAAGGAAGCAACTTCCACCGACCTTCAAAATGACAATTACAGACTTCTTGTCAAATCTAGCTGAGAAGACAGCTGTGAAAATAAGCCAAAAGCTCCCCCAATGCTGCTTCCCTGGCACGAAGAAACAGCTGCAGCTTCCTTTCTCACTCCTAATCTTGCCCACCAGGAGCTTAAGGACGCACTCAGAAAATATTTTCCAGAATGGCAGAAAGATGCTTCATCGATACCAGACACTGTTCTCTGAACCAATGTAATGCTTAAGTTAACAGTACTATAAAGAAACAGAATCTGACCATATTGGAAGAAGAGAACTGATTAGCATGACTAAATTGGAATAGTGACCTGTAACTTCTATCGATCTGGGAGGTAAATGGTTCGATACTTCAAAGCATTTGTTATACAGTAGATGTTTATGTATACTTTGTTAATGATTGTTAATTAATAGGTGACTAGGAGTACTACACAAATGAACATATGACTATTTTGAGCATAATATATGAACTTTATGAACTTCCTTTCAGTGAGTGTGCCTTCAGGACACTAAGTCACACAAATTATATCTCTGTGCTTCTGAACCTTGCAACTCTATAGTAGCATCTAATATTACCCCTTTCCATCTGCTCATCATACCCTATGGCTAGTCACTCAAGTTCTCAGGAATCTTTACTGATGCTATTTCCAGATGTGATCATTCTTTCCCATTCTAGTGTTGCTCTCAAGCTTCTGCTCATCATTGGGATCAGAATTACATACTACTTCCTTGGAGTTTTCTCCAGTCCCCTTCAGAAGTATGTATGAACACAACATAGTTCACTAATAACCTGTCTCTGGGTGTTCTTGTCATGGTTGGAAGAAGATACTGAATAGACCATGATCCTTAGCTATTGCGCTATAATCTTTTACCTGGTACAGTAAAGTGAGAAATGAAGAATCGACCAACACAAGATGTTTAAAAAAGATTATGTCCTAGTTGAGAACTGATCATTCTTTCTGTGTGATTTTACTCACTTGTGAATGAGTTCATTCCCATTCTGCAGTGCCCTCCTTATACAGAGCATTTCCACCTGTAATAATCCTCTTAGATTCTGTCCTCATTCAGCATTCTGAACAAAAAATGATCCTGCCCAAAGGGTGGAAAATTAACTTCAACCTTACAAGTCCTGGACAGAGGGTATAATTTTGTTTCTACCTCCCTCAACACCTTCCACTGGCAAATGATCCTGTGATCTAACATACTATCTTAGAACTTAACAAAGTCTAAGTCACTTCTGAACTTGGCATGCTTTAACAAAACAGATTTTTTGACTGCCACAAGACATGTGCTGGTGCTTTCACTAAGAGACATTAATAAGCAGAACCAGCTTGTGTTGAATCTGTATTAAATTCCTACTAGAAAGTCATGGGCAGGATGCATATCATGATCTTTGTAAGCACAACAAGCATGGCCTCTGCAGCATCACTACGCATAGAACAGCCTTCATTTTCTAGGTGGCAGAGAAGTTCTTAAGGTCAGGCCCACTATTTGGTCAAAGTCGGGTATTATGATATGATGCTTATATACCATGACTAAATCCTTATTTTATGCCACTAACAGAAATACAGAACTATCATACTGTGAACACTAATATTACAATGACCCAGTATGCACACCTCCAGGAAGGGTTCCTGGGGGTAGAATAACAGCCTGAAAATTACTCAATTTAGCATACTATCCCATTCTAGATTCCTTTCTGAGAAATTTCTGTTTGATAGGCAATATGTTTGTCTCTTGAAAAGAGATTCACTGCTTCTAGGTACATTTTGAGTTTATCAAAGAGCCAAAAAGCCGTTTGCGTTGCCCTTCCTGCCATTCTAGTAAACAATTTCTTCCCCCAGTTCACTAACCTATGGATATAAGAGACATTTCTTGTAACTGCAACTGTAGAACCAATAGAAAATGGAATGACACTGGCACCGAGATTGCATCTGAGCACAGGCTCAAGTTCCTGCCACAAATAGCATTCAGTCTCTTAGTTACCCAAGTATTCACTGCCTGTCTCATCCTCATTCAAGACTGGAAACAAAGAAAGCAAATAGTTGACTGACCCCATATTCTATGCTAGCAGACGTGGATGAAAACCAACTAGCCTTTATTTCTAAAAGAAACTGTCTCATGAATGTTATTCATTCATAAACACCCAGACACCTCCAAGGCTTGGTTCCTTAGTCACTCTTCTCCTTCTTGCCATTTTATTTTATAAACATCTGTTCCTTTCTAACACAGAAATGGTTGGGGAGGAAAAGTATCCCTTTGGCTTGAAATTTGTTGTTGTAGTTTTAAAGACCAATTACTTTGGTCCATCCATTCAATCTAGTCCTTGTGGAAAAAAAAAAATCTCAATGCCTCCATTTTCTCAGCAGCTCTTTTCTTAATTGGGTCTCCTCTGGCTTCAACAATCACCAAAACACTACAATTACTTTCACTAAGGTCACATGGAACCTGCTGGAAACTGACTTGATTCTTAAACTCTGTCATTTTACCTGATGTTCATTGTTCTTCCCAGGAGTCTTTTCTTTCTTGTTTTTGTTTGTGTTGGTCACTATCAGATTCTCGTTTTCTTCATACTTTTGGGAGAAGTTATTATTTGTCTCCCACTGACTCTTTCTCACCCTCACAGGGGAATTATCCACATCTCTATGCTCAGTGCTTAGTGTTTTCATTTCTAGCATTTTCTGCTTCAGAAGGAAGAAAATGTACAACAAATGGCACATTCAAGTGCTTCCAAGAGCTAGACAGATAATGTAAATGGAGAAAAAGAATGGGTTTAGGATAAGATAAAGAATTCCTGGGTATAGGGCATAAACTATAAAGTCAATTTAAGATTCTAAGATGAAACTGTTATAAAGCCCAAACCAATTCATTTGCTGTGTATAAGGAGAACATTTTATGTAGAAATATTTCTTTTTGTTTTGGCTCATCCATTTTCTTTCTGAAATCTAAGGTCTTTATGTCCTTGCTAACTGTTCAATTTGCACAAGTGTGATATGTGTGTTGGGGTATATGTATGTTAATGACAGACAGTATAAAGCATCTTCCTCTGTGTCTTCTTCCCCATATCTTATGAGATAGGATCTCTCACTGAGCCTACATCTCCATGTATAGTCTATCTGGCCAGACACTTCCTGCAATCGTCCTTACTCCACTGCCTTCAGGCACCAGCCACTACACCCATTTTTTTAAATTAACTTGTTTATTTTCCTTTCTCTGTGTTTTTATAGTTTATTCTCTTATATCATATCCACATTACAGTTCCCCTCCCTTCCTTCTTTCCACCCCATACCTTCATTCCCTGCCCCAGCTCAGACTCTACTCCTCCTCTGTTTCCCATTAAAAAACAGCATGCCTCTCAGGGATATCAACCATAACACATCATAAAAGTTACAATAAGACTAGGAAAAAAACCCTCACATCAATTATGGACAAGGTAACCCAGTAGGAGGAAAAGAGTACCAAGAGCATACAAGAGAGTCAGAGACAATTCCCACTTCAACTCTTCAGACTTGCACAAGAACACCAAGCTATAAAACCAACACCTATATACAGAGGACTTAGCTCAGGCACATATAGACTCCTGTAATTGTTGATTCAGTATCTGTCAGCCCTTGTGAGCCCTGCTGTCAGTCAAGATGGCTAGGTAGTTCTAGTTGATTCTGTGGACTATGTTCATGTGGTATCTTTGGCCTCTCTAGTTTCTACTTGCTCCCCTTCTTCATTGGCTGGTTCAAGCTACAGTTTGGCTTCACCAAACACAATTGGGTAGGAGGATACTGGGGATACAAACTCAGGTCAACCTGCCAGAGCATACCTTTACCAACATCTTCCCAGCTTCCAACTTTCAAGATAACCAGATACTGATCCTAACACTATCTAGTAGGTGACATCCAAACTTCAGGCTAGTTTGTGTAATGCATTCTGTATTCTCAGCTCAGTCTGGTGAGTTCTGTTTATGAAATTCCTCACTTCTAACTTGGTCTGGGTTACATACTGTACAATAGACCAGCCTGTGACTGATACCTAATAATAGCATACATGTGCCATATACTGTCTTCAGGCCCAGGCTAGATCAAAAATTCTCTGTGTTGGTTAAATATGGTCAGTTCTGTTGGTCTCAGGCTTCGAATGCTATTCCCAACCTCTAGGCCTAGCTCTGGTTGCACACCTAGTTACTAAGGCAGATCCTAATTCAGCTATATCATGTCCAACCTCCAGGCTTAACATAGGTTGTATATCTTGTGTGCTAATCCAGTGTGGTGAATCTCTCTGGACTTATCCCTCATGAAGAATATCAAAAACTTCAAGCTTATCCACGGGCAAATGTTTGTGCAGGAACTCAGCTTATTAACTCTCTCGAACTGTGCCTGTACATATTATTCCTAACCATCGGGCCTAGCCTCGGTCACAAAGCTTGTACACTGGTCTAACCTTGTGTATGTTTAAGACTCCAACCTAATCACGTTATCCTCACATTCCTAGGTATAGTTTGGGTAGCATAGCTTGCACCTGAGTTCAAACAGATCTAGCCTTTTTCCCATTCACATGCTTTCTTGCTCACCACAAAACTGGAAGTGCCCCGTGTTTTCAAAACAAAATTAACACTGCAATGCAATAATAATTTACCATATCAATAAATGTTATCAAACATAAATTGACATATCTCAATAAATATAGAAAAATATTATAAAATTCTACATTCCTTGATAATAAAATTCCAAGAAAGAATAGGACTGTAGGGAATATACATAACATAATAAAGGACACATATGTCAAATATACAGCCAACATTATCCTAAAAGCAGAAAACTCAAGCTGATCCCACTGTAATCTAAAATGAAAATAGGCCTGATCACCATCTCTATCCACATTACAACATTGTCCTTAAAACACTGATTGGAGCAATAAATCAAAAAAGGGAAACTAAAGGGTTACAAATAGGAAACAAAAAGTTAAATTATCTCATATGCCAATGATATAATCTTATGCATAGAAGATAACAAAAGATCCACTTCTATAAATGATCAATATTTTGACCAACATGGCAGAATACAAAACCTAATTACAAGGAAAAAAAAAAAAAGCAGGCAGCAATAATGAACACCTTACTGGCTTGCTTCCCATGGCTTTTTCACTTCAACTCCTTAGTTTTCTTTTTTTCCTTTCTCTCTTTTTTTTATTTTTTGCAGTTTCATACACATTAATTATCCTATTGTAGAATATATTTTAACAACGCATAAACCCAGAAACCACTTTTGAGACTTTTCATTCCTGACATAGGACATGCTAACATAAGGTTGTATGTCAATAGCATTTGTAATTAATTAATTTTTAATATTTAATTCATTAGTAGAGTGACCATATAGTATAAATTAGGTCTATTCATTTTATAGTGTTAGTATTATACATTATTAGCATCTATTGTAAATGACTTCAGTTTATTATTTTATTTTTGTTGATTGTTAATGGAACATTTAAGTATATTTAAAACTTATATTTTATTAATCACATTTCAGAAGTAAATTATTGTAATGGGCCTTTTGAAAATATTTTCATATTTATATTTACAAAATCATGGGTCTGTAAATAATAGCTATTTCACCTGTCCTCTCCTGCTTTCCATTTTATCTATTATTGTATTACTGGCTTACATATAATTAAGCATCTTGAATAGAATTTATAGAAGTATTGTTATTTTTATCCTGGTCTTAGTAAAAAAAAATAGTTGACAAGTTTATCAGCTAAATAGTGGCAGATTTTTGGTACTTAGATCACAAAAAACAAAATTATAAGATAGCCCATATTTTTAACCCACATTTGAAAAAATGTACGTAATTTATTAAGTACATGTTTTAATCATAGTTTTAAGAGTTACTATCTCTTTAATGTTGGTTTTTGTCGTTACTTGTTATCATGTGAATATGCTTTTTCCCATGTATTTGATTAGTTGTTGACCTGCTTTAATTTTAGTTTTATCATTAGTTATTATTAAATTTTAATGCAAGGTTTTACATATTGAGTGATTATAGTTTTATTTTTCCTTTCAATACATTAAAGTGAAATTATTGTAAAAAAATTGGATATTCTCTGTATTTACATATCAAATGTTATCCTCTTTCCTCCCACCACTATTCCCCTCCCCCTCTACTTGCTTCCATATAGGTTCTTCCTCTCACAACCACCCTTTGCCACCTCATGGCCTTGGCATTTCTCTACACTGGGAAAATGAGTCTTCACTGGACCAAAGGCCTCTTCTCCCACTGATGCCAGACAATGCCATCCTCTGCTACATATGCACCTGGAGCCATGGGTCTCTCCATGTGTTCTCACTGGTTGGTGTTTTATTTCCTGGAAGCTCTGGAGGGTTTGGTTGGTTGGTAATGTTGTTCTTCCCATGCTTTCTTATAGAGCACATGTCCAAAAGCCCAGAGCTGGCAGTGGGTTTAGTCCTTCCATAACAATCACTAATAAATGCCTTAAAGTGTGATTTTATGGAGGCATCTTCTCAACTAAGTCTCCTTCCTCACTGGTTACTCTAGGTCATATCAGGTTGACATAAAGCCAGCTAGTATGACAACTACTGTATATTAGGAAAAAGAAGAGGTGAATAAAGACACTAGAAAATGTAAAAACTCCTAATGTTCATGGATTGATTAAAATTATATTTTGAAAAGGAGCATCATAACAACCATTTACAGATTCAACACAAGTACAATCAGAACTCCTATAAAACTTTTCACAGAAATGGGGAAAATATCCTAAACATCATATGGAACTAATAAAAAATTCCAGGAGAGCCAAAGTAATTATAAAAACAAAGAACAGTGTCAGAGGAAGTACCATATCAGGTTTCAAGCTATACAACAAAGCAACTAGAGCTAAAACAGTATGTTATTGGCATAAAATGGACAAGTATATCAATTGAAAAATGGAAAACTTTAATATGAGTACAAATAATAACAATCACCATATCATATTGAATAAAGATGCCAAAACTCCAAACAAAAAGAATAGAGTATCCTCAACAAATTCTTCTGGAAAACTGGATGTCCACATATAGAGGAATTAATTGAAACCCATATTTATTGCACTGAACAAAAACACTAATGCCAGATGGATAAAAAATTTGAAGTGGAAACACTGAAACTTCTAGAGAAAAACCCAGGCAGTCCCCTACAAGAAAGAGTTGTAGGAAAAGTCTTTCTGATTAGAATTCCATTTGCCTGGAAGTTAAGGCAAACAATTGACAAGTGAGACCTCACAATAATAAAAATGTTTTTGTACAGCAAAGGAAATAATCAACTGAGTAAAATGAATGCCTATAGAGTAGTGAAAAATCTTTGTCAGACATATATCTGATACAGGATTAATATCAGAATATATAATGAACTAAAAAAAAGAAAATAATCCAATTCAAAATTGACTGTTGATCTGAACAGAGTTCACAAAAGAAGAAATAGAAATGCATAATAAATATCTTTGTCAAGTGTTCAAAACTCCTTAGCAATTAGGGAAATGCAAATTAAACTATTTTGAGACTTCATTTTACAGCAATCAGAATGGCTAAAATCAAGAATAACTGGTAAAAAATGGTGTCCATGATGTGGGGAAAGGAGAATTCTCATTTGCTCTTACTGGGATTGGAAACATATAGCCACTATGGAAATCAGTGTGAAGAATTATTAAAAAGCTAAGAGTAGATATACAATAACATCCAGCTAAACCACTCCTAGCCATATGCCCAGAGGACACGTTATTCCAGAGATACTTGCTCACCAATGTTTATTGTTGCCCTATTAACAATAGCTAGAAAAATGGAAAAAAAAAATGTGCCATTTAACTGTAAAATAGAGAATGGAAACTTGCTAATATACACTATGGAATACTAGAAGAAGACTGAAATTTGTGTAGAAAACTGAGAAATGTAGGTAAGTGAATGAAACTAGAACATATTATGGCAAATGAGGTAACCCAGACCCAGAAAGAAAAACACCTCATGGTCACTCTTATTTATGAATCTGAATATTTAGATGTGAGTATAAAACCCTAAGTTACCTTAGAAAACAGGAAAGTAAAGGGGATCATATGAGGATTATTTGGAAAAGCAGCTTCTCTACAGATATGAATACTGGGATATGGATAATATTTACTATTATTTATTAACTTTGTATCCAGATCATACATACCCCCCTTCTCCAAGACCCCCCACATTGCTCCTCCCTCCTACTCCACATTCCCTTCTATGAAAGACCAGGAAAAATTCTGAAGAAAACAAAGAATTGCCAAAGTATCTGGCAAAACTCCTTCTTTTGTTAGGGTATTAGCCCCTTTAGCTTCATGGCCCAGAGGAAACAGTGGAAATCTAAGAAGCAGGATTTTATGTGGAAACAAAATTCTATCTACTACTATAGATTACCACCTCTCAAATGTCAGGATACTTTGCCTGAAAGAATCATTTACTAAAATCTGTGCTTATTGACATATTTATACTATAGCTCTCACTTTTCTCTTAACGAAGATAGAAATACCACCTACCATATCACAGAAAGCATTGTCCAAAGGGACTGAATAGTAATTGGATAAGGTTAAGGAATTTACTGATGTGGACAAGTAGGATACTATACTAGTAGGTGGGGTTAGGAGATATGGAGTCAAAGGCTATACTGAGCATCCTTAATGAAGGTTGCCAAAATATGTAGTAGTGATGAAGGGACTTAAACTGCTAGTCTAATAATAATGTGTAATCTTTACTGGGTATGGACAGTATGATAAACATCACATGCATCACCTCACTAAATTTTTCCTACATGGTCAGTTTGAAAATGCCTCATAAATCTAGCATGGACCATACACATTACAAAGTAGAGTATGAAAGTCTCAAATTCTGAAGTTTTACTGATATTTGTTACATATTTTTGCCTCATAAATATCATGGTATGATAATAGCCATAATTTTAATAGTTTTCAGACCATTTCTCCTTTCTGTGCATTAGGATAAGTGTGACCATCAGTTGACAAGAATATGAATACATTATTTTTTTCAGAACTATACCATTTTAGCTTCATAGAATGTCTTCTTTCAAACAAGTACTTACTCATCAAGGGTATGGATACAGAAAATCTGGGGACAAATTCTACAAAGATGTAAACAGTTCCTGGTCCAAAATACAATTTGTCTTAATGTTTAGATGTGAGCAGGCAGTTGAAAGTGGAGGACAAGGAAGTACTATCCACATGTCTACATTTGGCCCAAGGTGATCTTTCAATTTTAAAGCCATAAGCCTCTGTAGCTAAGCCAATTAGAGGAAGTCATGTTAAGATTTTAAGGGGCCAAAATGTTGCTCACTAGCTTACTGAGAATCTCTGCTTCGTGGCCTCTTCTGTAACCCATTTCCAGAATCCCCGATATGGCACATTCAAACTGGATAATTGGAATTTTAAGTCAATGGATAATTCAGTCAAAAGATTAATTTGTCTGTAGGAAGTAAATTACCACCCGAGTTTAAGTGATAGTCTTACAAACATCAAGCAATTGCAGAAGTTTAAAATATTCCTAAACAAAGTGACCCTTTCTGAAAATTCTACAGCATTGAGTTTTTCAGAGCGAACAAGAGTTATTCAGCAGCTGTTTTACTTAAAGTCTCATTCCAGTTCTCTATCCCCTTAGGGAAACTATAGGAGGCTACACTAAACATCAGTAGCAATGGCTGCCAAAACTCAAAATAAGCTTCTTGTTTTAGTTTTACTGATCAGAGGTTAATGTTTCCAAAAGATCTGTGAAGACAAACCCATGACAAGTATTATATCACAAAAGACAAGGAGGTCATTTCAAGAACCTTTTTGGAATTCTTTTCATTCAAAAAGATTTTTTTCAGTCAGATAGTCTTTCTCATTCAGGTAATCTGATTTACCAATTCTAGATCTAAACTACTGTTTAGGAACTTACAGGTTTGCAGTCTACTTCATGGAATAAAAAGAACATGCTGTCTCTAGCAAATAGTTTCCCATTAACTTGCAGCAGAAGGATAAAACAGAAGAGCATGAAGCAACCAATGTGGAAACCGTCCCTTTCTGAAACTATGAAATCATATGAAAAATTGCCAAGTGGAATTCTATCACAGAAAAAGTCTTATGTTTGCACTTGGATCAAAGCAATTGCAATACAATAAACCAATTTCAACCTCTGGAAAAAAAATACTCTTCGTTGTCTTTCTCAAATCCCAGGATTCTGCTATTTGTGTAACTGCATGCTAAGCCTGAGTCTTTCCATATGTCTCACCCACAAAGATGCTGCCCTGCAACTCCAAGCTCCTGCCATGTGTGGACCTGTGTCCAGCTAGTAAATATCAGGAGCCATACGGAGATAACCGCTAATAACTAGCAAGTGATCATCCCAAAATGGCCTGCCTCGGATTATTATATAATCTGCTACAGATTTGTCCTTATTATGCAAGGCTATAAGGGATTCATTTTAGGAAAGATTCCTGCTATTAATATGCTTTCTTGTTATTATTAAACATATATAGCATTCATTAAGTAACAGAACATTCCTTTAGAGAAGATCTCTGCAGATCAACAAAGATGTACTGTCTTCAAGTGATGCTATATAGACAAATATATTACTTCTTAAGTTTTAATAATGATCCTATGAAAATTTCTAAAATTATATCAATGACTATTAAGCTCATTTATAGTGGAACTTCTGTTAGGTCCTTTTCTGATAGTACAAACTGCAATGAGAACTCTTCCAGTCTCTCATATTTCACCAGTTAATTACTCTTAGATAGTAACCAGACTTTCTCCTACTCAAAGCACATTCCAAGAGGTTGAAAAACAATTAACCAAAGGTCATAAAAAGGGAACTAAAGATTTATTATAGGTACTAGGACAGAGGATAAAGTATTGACTGGGTTTATTTATACAAAACTTCACTAATAACTTAATTATGGTTTTAAACCTTCATTGAATCTGTGTAGCTGAGACAGGTGATAGATGTTTAGCTAGATAATTACTCATAATGGATATGCATGTAAACATTCTCTGTTGTAAAATTTTATTCCAATTTATAATTTGATTTTTGTGTGAACTTGTGATGAACTTTGTAACATGTGATCTTGTATTCTGAAAGGTATATAAGTTCTGAGGACAAACCGAAGAGATAGAGAGATATTTTTCCTTTCCCCACAGAGATATAGGGAACTTTTCTCCCTTAGGATAACTTTTTCCACTTTGCCCACTTGGAAGAATTTTCCCCCTTTTAGGATCTTTCTGCTTTTTTACTTAGATAAATTTCATAGGAAACGTTCTACAACTTAGTAATAAACATTATACTCACCTTTTTAAGTATCCCCTTTTCTTCCTCTGACTGGCAGGCTGAAAGTTAGAGCCCAGCAGTTTCTGCTGAGATAGTACAAGGGCTACTTACTTAATTGCTTGCAGTTTCAAGGAAGAGGTACTAAGTGCCAGAGAGTAAAGTTTCTGGCCTCAGAGGAACTCAGAAGACAGGTTAGCTACAGTAGCATAGTAACTTAAATAAGTAAAATTTTTATTATACAGCAACCCTGAATATCCTGTAAGACAAAGTCTTATTCTTTGCCAACATTCTTCCCACTCCACTGCCTCAAGAAGAACCAACAAGAAAGACCCCCACCTCTGCCAGGGTTAGCCCCCTGCAAGTGGGGAACTCCAATGTAGCTTTCTATCACTCCCTACCCACAGGATATAATATTGTGGTGATAGACTGTGACCTGGAAGTGTAAGTTGAAATAAACACTTTCCTCTTCACTTGTTTTTAGTCAGAATGTCTTATGACATTAACAGAAAGCAAACTAGAAAGGAGAGCAATGTTGGTGGCACATAAGACAATGTGCTCAACTTAACAGTTACAGATATGTTAACATAAAACTCAAAGAGAACATGAATGAAGGCCACCCAGAGAATGGAGACTAAGAACATACAGTAAAATAAAATTTTTAAAAGGGAGATCCAATTCAGGATATGTAAACAGAATTCAATTAAGAGATAAAATCTCCAAGAAAACCCAACCTGAAACAAAATTAACAATAAAACTTTAGTAAGTCTAAATAAAAAGCACAGTGGGATAGCTCATGAAGAGAAACTATCAAGTGTAAAATAGAATATTAGTGCTTTTAGACAAGTTAAAGGGATTATTATATTATTCAATCAAATAAAGTGATAAATCAAAGAAAATAAAAACAAACATGAATAAAATGTAGAATTTCTGGAATATTGTAAAAAGAACAAACATAAATTATTGGCATATAAGAAGAGAATTAAGTCCACATTAAGATCACAAAAATACTTTCAACAAATTATAAAATATTACTTACATGTTGAAAAAGAGATGCCTATCCAGGTCCAAGAACACAAATGGACAGGACCCAAAAAGAAATTCCTCACATCATATAACAGTGAAAATATACAAAGCAAAGAAAAAATATTGAAATCTGTAATAGAGAAAAACCAAGTAACACAAAAAGACAGGTTAATCAGTATAACAGCTGAATTTACAAGGAATAGTTTAAAAGCCATGAGGGTTTAGAATGCTGCACTATAAGTTCTGAAAGACCATAAAAAATGCCCATATAAAATTTAGAAAAACCATCTGTCATAATGGAAGAAGAAAAAAAATATTTTCCATGATAAAAGAAGACTGAAACAGTTTATGACCACCATACCAACTCTTTAGAGTATACTGGAAGGAGTGGTCTAGACAGAAGAGAAGAATAAGCATATCTGAAAGATGACAAGAAAAATATAACAATATTGGGTCAATAGTTAAACATAGGATGACTAAGAAATCAAATACCATAAAGTAAGAACCAATACACATCTTTCAATATTAACATTAGATATCAATGAATTCAGGTCCTCAATCTAAAAACTGAAGGATAAGACTGGATTTTACAAAAATAAAATATATCATTTTGCTGTCTCCAAAACACAGATGCTACTTTATTATAAATGAAAAAGGTACTGCAAGTAAATGCAATTAGGAAACAAACAAGAATTGATATTCTATTTTCTGACAAAATAGATATGTAACCAAAACTAATACGTGATAAGAAGTTTGCTTCACAGTGATCAAGGGAACAGCAAGAAGACAGTAAAATCCTAAACATAAATGCCCCAAGCTCACAAAAAATCAAGTACATGGGATGGATTAACCAAAACACTTAGGTCAGCAACTGTAATATGGAACGGTACCTGAGATTGATCAGTCAGGAGAAAAATGAGCAGAGAAATATTAGAGCTAAATGATATCACAGATCAAATGGACCTGAAGAGTATCTAAAAGACACTATGGAATTTTCACTAAAATAGACCACATATTGGGACATAAAGAAAGTTTCAAAAAATATAGGAGAATTGAACTAGCTACTTGTATTTTATTTAACAGCTATATATGTCAGAGTAAATAACACAGTTACAGAGATTGAATAGCATGGCATTGAATGACGAATTGATCATTAAAAAGAAAATTTTAAAAATTCCTATGGTTGAATGGAAAATGAAAACACAACAAACCCATGGAAAACAAATAAAGAAAGTCTTAAGATGAACATTTATAGATATGAGTTCTTATTAAAAAAATCCAAGAGAAATAAGTAAACAAAAGAACAAGAAGAAACAATACCCTAAAACAGTAGATGGAGAGAAATATCCAAGATCAAAAAATAATTTCAATTTGAAAATATTGACAGGGTTGGAAAAACCCCATAAAATTTAACTAAAAGGAAGAGGAAGTACTGAAATGAGAAGAAGGGCTAATATTAGGTTGTAAGAAGGACCCTCCAGAATGTGCCAGAGAAACTCTCAGGTAGGTGAGAAACTCTCAGGACTCAAAGGGAGAGACTTTAGATGAAATGCCCAACAATGGGGAGAGGGAACTTGTAAAGTCCACCTCCAATAGAAAGATGGAGCAACAAGTGGAGGAATGGGGTTGCTGTTCCACAGTCAAAAATTTTGATCCAGAAATGTTCCTGTATAAAAAAAACTTCAGGGGCAGAAAATGCAGAAGAGTCTGAAGGAAATGAGGTCCAGTGCCAGGCCCAAATAGGGATTCATGCAACAGAGGACTGTGTGGTCTGGCCTCAAGGCCCAAGGGAATGGGGAGGCCTGGCAGGGATGGGGTTGGAAGATGGAGACATTATATTGGAGAGAGTGGCAGGGGAAAGTGATGAGGATCTGTGGGAGAGCAGATCAGGAAAGTGGTAATGACTGGACTATAAAAAATTAAAGTAATAAAAAACAAAATTAAATTAGAAAATTAAAAAATCAGCATAAAAGAAATAAAAAAGACAACCAAATGAATAAAATTACGCACGAGAAAAGAGACATTATAACAACAGACCCCAATGAAATCCAGATAATCATTAAGACATACCTATAAACCTATATTCCACCAAGTTAACTAATTCATTTCTTTCCCCCTTTTACCCAGGGCATAGGGGAGAGGTTTTACTATGGAACCCTAGCTGAACAAATCATTATGGAGACAAGGCTTGCCTTGAACTCACAGAGATCTGCCTGTCTTTGCTTCCTGGATGCTGATAAAGTCATATATCACCTTGCCTGGATGGATGAAATCTGAATGTATATAATCTACCAAAGTAAAATCAATAGGGATTTAAAAAATAAGCAGCTATATCACAAGCAATATAATTGAAACATTATCTCCATCAAAAAGCCAGGAATAGTGGTTTATGCCTTTAATCTTGGCACCTAAGAGGCACAGGCAGGCAGATCTTCCTTAGTTCAAGGTCAGCCTGGTCTACAGAGTGAGTTCTAGAACAGCAGGAGCTTCATAGTGAAAGCTAGTTTCAAAAACAAACAAACAAACAAATAAACATCCCAATAAAAAACCCAGGTACAAATATGTATGCTTCAGAATTTTGCCAACTGCTAAATTACTAAATTTGATGCTTATCTATTTATTTAATGCAATAGAAAAGTAAATAACACCTCCACATTCTGTCTATGAGATCAGCATTACACTGATACCTAAACCACATGAAGACACAATAAAAAACTAAAATTATAGGTCAGTCTCATTGATGAACCCACATTAAAAAAATAACTCAATAAAATCCTTAGAATCTGAATTAAAAAACACATTAAAAGGACTACTAACCATAATCAAGTCAAATGCATATAAGAAATGTAGGTAGAAGAATTTCCACTAAAATCAAGAACATGTAAGTGGGCCTATTGTGTTTATACCTGTTCCATATACTGCTTGGTTTTACATAGAGGGAAAAGGAAAAGAGAACAGCATAAAAAGAATGAAAACAGGAAATAAAGGAGTCAAAATAGTCTTGTTTGTAGATGCCCTTCCGCCCAAAATAGACATTAGTTTCCTGCAGAAAAATTCTACAGCTGAAAATATTTCGGCAAAGTTGCAGGATACAAAATTAAGACCTCAAATTGGCAGCCTTCTTACATATAGAAATCTTCCTCCTCTGTAACCATAAGTCAAAAATAAATTCAATTATTTGCATATTACTTTTGGTCACGGTATTTTATCCAACAGCAGAAAAGTAACTAATCTGCAAGAAGATAAAGACTGATGCAGAGAATAAGACATTGTGGAGTTTTTACTCCTAACTGGAACATCTATGATATAAGGTATCTCTGCCACTTTCGAGGGATCACTGCAGAAAAGGGGCAGAAACATGCTAAGAGCCAGAGGTTGTACGTCCCTATTGCAAAAGACTGTTTTGTTGGGGCATTTTCGCAGAAGAATTGCAATGGTTATGGCTGTACAAAACCTGAACAAGATAAAGTCAATCAGAACTCCACATGAATGGGGAGGGCACTCCCAAAGTCCCACACATAACTGAGGAGCTTGTTGATGGCCACTGACCACTGGGGGAAGGAGAGTCTGTTTATTGTTTGTTCAGGGTTTTTTTTGTTTGTTTGTTTGTTTTTTGGTGTTTTGTTTTGTTTTAGGAATGTGTCCCATGAGAAGGTACTCATGGACCCACACACATACTGGCAGCAGATAATGAACTGAGTTAGTGTTACAGTTAGTGTGAAGTTTCAAGGTAGAATGATGGGGGGAATCTTAAAAGTTGAAAGTAAGGGAGTGTGGGATGGTTTTGATCAAAAAAAAAAAAAAAAAAACAAAAACAAAACAAAACATTGTATCAGGTGCTCAAGCAATAAAGAAGGAAATAAAACATAACCTTGTTATTTAAGCAATTCTATCTGGAATGCCCTTCTTTCTATTCCTCATCTAAAGCCAACCACTTCACAAGGTCCAGATGAAGCTCCGAACACTGTAGACTCTAAAGAAGTAGTTCTCAAACATTCACATACCCAAGCAAACTAGGAAGCTTTTAAAAGCTGACAGTACTGATTCTACTCCCCAGATCAACTGAACCAGAATCTCCAGAGGGTTCAGTTTGGCTTTCACTACTTTAATTGTTTTCTAGTGATATATAAGCATCCCTCAGGTTGACTGGTGCTGCTGTTAAGAACTCAGAATTATTGGTTTAATAAAGTCTACCTCACAATATGCTTTCAAAGTGATATGACTGAGTGAATTCTTCAACCTTTCTTAGACTTGGTTTATCTGGAAAATGACTATAACAGAACTTTCACACAGGTTGACTCTTATAGCTGAAAGCAAGAAGCCATGCTTTATGCATAGCACATAATAGCCACATAGCAAATGTTAGCTATTGCTGTTCCTTTTTATTACTATCAACATCAGGTACAGACAATCTGATAACTACACTTATCAAACACTATGATTTTAAGCTCAAACACTTTAGAAATCATTTTAGTTAGTTCAAAGACACAAAATAACACATATTTCTTAAGGGCAAACAGTTGCTAAGGCCAGGCTCAGTTTTAATTCATACTCTAAAATCAAGCATTGTTTAACTCTAATAAATAATGTATTTAGCACTATATTATACCATATATCTAACTTGAAAATAAAATCGTAAGAAAAAAAAGAAAGCAATCCATATCAACTTATTTCTACCCTTCATAATATTGGAGTGGTGAATGAGTTAAATATATAAGAAAACAAGTATACATACTTTTGTAGACTCAGTAAATTTGCAACTCTATGATTCCATAAAAGAGGACAAGGTTATATTTGTGTGAGTTAATGCAGACTGGCCTGTGTAAAAGATGACTGGACTATATGTATTTCAAATGGTAAATAAAAATGTAACAGTGATAGAGGAAAGCATTCAGTGGCTATTTTGTCAGAGGTATAGTTGGTATAAAGGCATTAAATCATCCCCAATCTCATGTCTATCTCTTTGTAACTCCTGGAGCATTTGTGTGTAACACTCATTTGTCAAATAATAATATTTCATCTCATGACACCTGTTTTTCAGTATTGCTTTGAACAATTCATCTTCTGTGTTACCTAATTTTTCATGTTTCACCACCTCCATAGAATTCAAGCTCGAAGGAAGAGTTTTACAGATGACCCTTTCGCCCATGGTATTTTGCATAGGGTCTTAGAGTAGCTACTTAATAAATATTTACTGACTTGATGATGGAAAGAGAGAGAAGCCAAATAATTTTAAACATATAAAAGATCCTCACTTTTTGCTGGTGCCTCCTGTCAAATAGCTTATTCATTCCTCTGAAGTATTTTTAGGGCCATCTAAATGAGTTTTGGGCTCCTTCTCTACCTCCATTTCAACAAAGAATATAGTGATATGCTAAAGCAATCAAATTTCTCACTCGTTAGTAGCTTTATACGTATTTCTGACATCCTATTCCATTTTAAGCCCTCCAAAAAATTCAAGGTCCCCCAAGTCAGCTCTTTTAATCATTTTTGAAAATGAAGGATTCGGGATTGAGGAGATAATATTGTGGGTAAAGTATAACTTATGTACAGTTGGATGCTGTAGCATGTATCTGTGATTCTAGAGCTCTTTAGGTGACATGGTAGGGAGAGAAATATAAACCCCAGAAGAACATGAGACATGTAAGCTAGTGTGTATAGAAGATAAAATAAGGAACTCTATCTCAAACAATGTGAAAGAAAAGGGGTGACATCAGAGGTTGTCTTCTGACCTCTATAAAAGCATATATGCACTCATAAATAGGTACACAACACAAACACACACATATACACTGATAAACATAAATTATGAATATATATATATATATATATATATATATATATATATATACACAAATATAAAGAAAACCAGAAAATTCCTGATTGCATTAAGACTGCATCAATATAGTTTGATCAGTTTTCAAATAAGTAAGAGGCACTTGGAAGTAATTATAAAGAATTAATCAACTATGATACCATTAGGTATCTGCATCCTGGCAAGATATAACAGTAATGTAATGTTCAAATTATATAGGAATTTTCTTTAAAACAAAGCAGAGGGGTATAATTTGAACCAAACAAGGATCCCAATGAAGGTGGTAAAGAAAGGATTGAAGAAGCTAAAAAGGGTTGCAACCTTATGAGAAGAACAACATTATCAACCAACCAAACCCTCCACAACTTCCATGAACTAAAACACTAACCATTGAGCACATTTGGAGATACCCATGGCTTCAGTTGCATATGCAGCAGAGAATAGCAGTGTCTGGCATCAGTGTGAGAAGAGGCCTTTGGTCCAGTGAGGGCACATTTTTCCAATGTAGGAGAATGCCAAGGCACTGAGGTAGAGAGGGTGATTGGGAGAGGATGCAGCTTCGTGGAGACAAGTGGAGGGGGAAGGGGGATGCGAGCAGGGTGGGGGAAGTGGATAACTTTTGAAATGTAAATACAGAGAGTATCTAATAAAAAATATTAGGACAATCAGTGAGAATTGCCCCTGCTTAGAAACACTTCAAATGTTGGCTTTATGACTCAGGAAATATATTACTATCTAGAACAGTGGTTCTCAGTCTGTGTGTTGTGACCCCTTTGTGGGGGTTGCATATATTTACATTGCTATTCAAAATAGTAGCCAAATTGCAGTTATGAAGTGGTAATGACATAACTTTATGCTTGGGGGTCACCATGATATGAGGAACTACACTAAAGGGTCATACCATTAGGAAGGTTGAAAGCTACTGATTTAGACAAATCTTAGCCATTTTTGTTTATGACTGAGAGCACCAAGAGGTAAGAAACTGACATTAATTACATTAGGGCCTGTCAAAGAAGATGCACATTAATGGTACTCCTTATGTGTCAGTTTTAATGAGAATGTTGCCTATGGCCTGGGATATTTAAATACATGTTCAGCAATTGTTGGTTCTGATTTGAGAGGTTGTGGAGAGCTATTAGTCTTACTGGAGGAAGTTTATTACTGGTTGTAGACCTTTAAAATTTAAAGCCTTACCACTTACAGTTTGCTGTATGCTTCTTTTCAGTTTTTGAGGATGCGATCTCTCAGTTTCAGGTACTGGCTGTCTGTTGCCATGGTTTCCTCACTGTTATAGACTCTTAGCCTCTAGAGCTGTAAGCCTAAATCAGCTCTTTCATCCTTAAGTTTCTTTTGGTCACGTTGTTTTATTTCAGCAGCAACAAGGACAACAAAATAATACACCTAGTATCACTGATTCCTCTGCATGTTTGCAAGGTTATTCATTTCCAGTCTGAGCACAAACAAGTCTTAATATAAAGGGGTCAATTTCTAGTTATTAAAAGAATAGTTGAAAATTAAAATACTCTTCCCAGAGAGAAGCTTTATGGTTCCCTCAGAAAAGCTTGATCAGACCACGTATTAAAATTAGGGTGGAAAAAAAAGGGAAAATAATCTGATACAATTACTCCACTGCAAAAACAGGCTATTACTGGTTCAAGAAATGAATTATATTCACAAGCAGACCACCCTTTCTACCCATAAAACATAGTCTCTCAACCCTCCAAGTGTTTATAATAATTCCAAGGGATCTTTTATATATTTTGCCTGCATTTCTAGCATGCGGGAGGCTGGGTAAGTAGAAAATCTCAAATTTGAGGCCAGCCTGAACTTGCTTGATGGTGTCTTAAAAATATTGAAAGAAAGAAATAAGGTAGGGAAGAAGGGAGAAAGGTAAAGAGAAAAAGAAAACATTTTTAAAGATGTATTTGTTCTTCTTTTATGTGTATTTTTGCTTTACTAGCCTGAGCATGTGCTACTTGTGTGTTGAGGCTGAGATAGGTAGTCAGACTCCCTGGAATGGGACTTATGGATGGCTGGGACATACCAAGTGGGTGCTGAAAACCAAACTTGGATCCCCTGAAAGATCATTAAGTGCTCTTAGTCATGATTTCTCTAACCTTCAAAAGCTAAATTGAAGTAGGTATAACAGTATATAAACAGTATTTCATATCATAGACATCCTTTAGCAACTTTATACAATTTGTGTGACTGTTTGGCTTGGTTACTATCCTTTCTCTAATATCACCACACCCCAAGTAGAGATGAGAGGAATAGCAAAGCGAAGCAGAAACACTTAGATGTTTGTATTGTCATAGAAAATGCTCTGTTAGTTCCAGCGGATCTGACATTTTACCCTCTTCTACACTTCTTGGATACCAGGCATACAAATGGTACATAAATATGCACGCTGGTAAAACACACACATAAAAAAATTCACATACCTGTCATTATTAAAAATAACAGTAGGTAACAGTGATGGCTAAATAAATTAAATGATTATAAAATAAAATTGTATACTGCAGACAAACATGGAAAATATTGGTGTGTTAATTTAAAACACAAAATATGAAATTGTGCCTACAATAGCTGCAGTTGTTTCAAATTGCATGGACCTGCATTGCAATAAAAAGAATTATGCTAAGTAGGTATATTATAGTCACACAAAATGTATTAATTATATCAAAAGTAGAATTATTTAGAAAAGAGATGAATCACAAATCAGTGATTTGATTTCTAGCTTTACAATGCATAACATAAAATCTCTGAAACTGAATTGATTTTTTTCAGATGCCATTTCCCTTAGGTTGTTGTTAATGAGTCTATATGTTCATTGGGGCCTTATCAACAGATTATAAAAAGTAGATATGAAAGGCCAAAGTATTTCAGCTGAGTTCTGGGTCATAACATGAAGGTATTGTGAAAATATGCATTTATTATAAAATCTGTCGGAAAAAATGTTGTAGACTTTTAAAAAACGTAGTTCTAGAAATACATTTAGAAGGTTCCTATGGGAATGCTGGTGGAAATAAAAATGAAGATGGTGAAGAAAAACTATAAAGAAAGGCTTAGATAGCTCTGGGTTGAATAGCAATTACATGAAACTGAAGTCAGCTATTCCTAGAAATAAAAACATAAAACACAATTGTCCCTTTCTGCTTTGAATCAACCCCAAACTGCTCCCAAATCGTATACTATTACTGTAACTGCACTATGCCACACAATGACTGTAAACTTTAGGACACAGTTCTCCATTCAGAAAATACAGGCAATTCTAGCCCCATTTGCAAATATTTATAGCATCTACAAAGTTCCACCAAGATGAAGACCATCTACCCTCTTTCTCTTACATAAAATAATCTCAACTTTATGCTCAAGCAGGCAAGTAAGAAGCCATGGAACATTTATCTGAATAATAGATATAATTTAATGATAGCAACTACAGTCCTCTTAATGACAACTTGAATTTGCTCAGTGCCTTATTCAGCAATATTTTCACACAATCTAAGTAGCGATCAGAGGCCAAGTCCCTGAAGATAATTATTCTATCAAAGCAACTCTAAATTTCCTTCTTGCCACCAATTCTTTCCTATTTCAGGGGCCGTTTGCTGGTCATTCTGGAGTGATTTGACTGAAGAATGTAATCAGAATAAAGCAGCGGTGCATTTCCCTGCACTAGGCACCCACATCCCAAAGGGAGATAGGCTCTGCTATCTGAATTAATATCTATGGATCCTTTGGAAGGCTGAATTCACAATTCATGTTGATAGTTGTTTGCTTAAAACCATCAGTCACCTAAGAATAGATGAACTGATGGCCTGATCAATACATCCTCTGAGAACTTTTGGCAACAGCTGTGGTTGCCTTTCGTCTTCCCCCATGATATACTCACATTGGCCTCCACTATAGCAGCCCTCCAAATCACCTCTCCTCAAGCAATGCCCTATGCTCCAGAACTTTCTGTCTTCATTGCTCATCAAAACTGGTCTGAAATAAGTCTTTCAGGGTCTTCTTGTTTTCTAGTTGGCTGAATATTCAGGGGGAAAAAACAATGCTTCCCAACATGCTAAACTTCAAATATTCTTAAATTTCAAAAAATGAAACATTCACTATATGTAAGCAAAAATGCATATATACTTATTTGCACAATTATTAAAAACTCAGTAATCTCTGTTAGTGGATTTACATTCTACTAATGGAATAAACATTTACAGTGGTTAAAATGAACATATAGTCACTCACTGGTTTGATATTTAGACACCAATGTACATACTACCCCATAGATCCTTTTCTAATTATTTTTGGTGTGTCAGAGGTATGAAGAACATCATTTAGGACCATTAACACAAATCAGCCCTTATTCACGCTTTTTCAAATCCCTGGTATTTTAGTTTTATGGTGATACAAATTGTGTGTTTGTGTGTGCATTCAGACGTGCATGTGTATGTACACATAATTTGTATATACAGTCTCATAAGGTTGGTGATCAGAGAAGTAACTTTATTAGATTGCAATTACATAGCTAATTATTAGCAAAAGTCAAAATTCAAACTCAGGTCTGTCTTATTAAAAATGTAT
Organism: Micromys minutus; assembly: GCF_963924665.1. Lineage (NCBI taxonomy): Eukaryota > Metazoa > Chordata > Mammalia > Rodentia > Muridae > Micromys > Micromys minutus. The sequence continues at coordinate 77,208,143 of NC_137970.1, read as the reverse complement.
GCACTTAATTCCCAAACCATATTGGCTCTCATTAAGCATTCTTGCAGTAAATATGCTTCAAACTTCTGTTTCCTTAATCAAGTTAAATAGCACTTAAAGCCTTTAAGGGATGAAGCTAATGGAGGAGGGCTGTCAGCCATCGGGGGTGTTAATTAGAGGTGAATTCTTAAAATCACACCTGTGTGCCAATCTATTAGTGCTCAAGCATATGATCAAGATATAGCTTTAAACATACATCACTGGAAGAGGTATATGCTTAAGTAGATTAAAATGACAATATTGAATTTTTAAGTAAATGAGGAAAGGCAGTTTTGCGAAAAGAGAAAACAAGATCATCTTTCAAGATTCTCAAAAGTAGGCTCTTTGGATGTGAGGATAATCTGGCAACGACATCTGACACCCCATTGAAGGCCAGCATTGATTTTGTTGCTCTGGCTGGCTAGGAGGATATTCCCTTTCTCCCTCAACACTCCATGGGAATCAATCTCAAAGCTGCACCGTCAGTCCAAGAAGATGATCTCCCTGGAATAGAGTTTCAGCCAAGCATATACAAGTAGCTGAGCTCCATGCAAAAACCCTCAAACAAGCTCTTGTAGTGATGATTCTGGACCTAAGAATTTTTTTAGGGTTACAAATTCCCAGGTCACCTTATTCTTAATCCTAGGCCTCCTAAATCAGAATCCAGGAATCTCGGCATGTTTTAACTAGGTCTTCAGGATTTTTCTGATGCACCTCAAGGCAAGTAGGTCAACCATCAAATTAAATAGTGATAAAGCACAGTAGTAGAGCTGGAAGTGACTATTAAAAGGGCAAAACATCAGTTAGGGAAAAATTAATCTGCCTGGAGCAAGACTGGTCAAACAAGGTGATTAGTAGCAAACAATGTAGACTCCATTTACCTGTGTTTGAGACTTAACTTACTAATCATATAATTTTAAGAAAGTAACTTAACCTCTCATCAATCTTAGTTCTATTGTTTGTAAAGACAAGGCAACATTAGTTTCTCCTTCATAGAATCATAGTGAAAATAAATGAGTTAATTCATATAACAGAGAGAGAACATGCTTGAAGTATAATTGATATATATTAAGGTAAATTATAATTGAGTATATGACTTTTCTTAGTTGGAGTTAGCACGGTCTGAAGAGGTATATAGAGGCACTTCCATTATGACCACAAAAGGAAGCTTTAAGCCACCTCTCCAGAGTGATAACAAAGCACTGGTAGGGTTGTTGTGACAGTCAGGAGGGACAACATGATTCAAATCACCCAGTTGTGTGGCATTGTATTATAAGCACCTAACAAGTGGTATCATAAAGAGCTGGCTTCCATCAACCACAGTCAAAACATCATAGAAAAATGGCACTTCAAGTCGACCTGCTGTTCCCTAGATCAATGAATCCTGGAAGGACACTTACACTGACACAGTGGCAGGTGCAACACCTCTCCCAAACAAAAGATATCCTCATGACAGTCTCAAAATATTAGCTCATACTTTCAGAGACAGAATGCTGAAATTGTTGAAGTGCCTTTTTTTCTCTCAGAAAGCCAAGTCTGAGCAAGTATTTTGGAAAAGGATATTAAATTCTATGGGTATATGCAAAAACCATTAAAGAACAACAGTGTGCCTATGCCACCCTTTTTGGTTGCTGCCATTGTGTGTTGCGGTGATTGAGATCAAAGTTATAGCCTTGCACACATCACACAAGCATTCTACCTTTGAGCTGTACTCTCAGCTCATCCAACAACTTCAGTCTGATATCAGTTTTATTAGCACCATTCAAAGATTTCTAGAATGCCCATGTTTGAGGCATTCATACAACACGCCCATGAAACAATTAAAGTGGTATTATTGTTGACTTACAGGCAAGTCCTCTAGGCTCCTCCCAGGGACCTAGCAAGGACTTCCTTCATCATCTGCTTGCCAAGGGCAGGTGAGGAATATTAAAAGCCTACTTGTCACCCCAGCTCTCTCTCTTTCTCTTTCTGTCCTTCTTTCTGTTCTTTGTGTTACACCCCCAAAATGCCCACACCCTACCTCCACCCACTCTGCTTCTCTGCCCCCATGGCTCTGCTCCAGTATATCTGCCTCTATCCCTTCTCCAGGTCCTCACTCTCCTCTCTTTACCCCAATATGCCACCCTTATGCCAGGTCTGTGGCAGGGCATGATTTCTCAGGGGGCACTTTGGCATGGGCCCAGCCAGATAGCCCTTTACCTGGACGCAGGGTGCATTGTATTTCATAACATTTGGTATCCTGGCTTGGATCAGAATTGCCTGTAAGCCAAGGATTATTTTACTAATTCTAAAGACAGGGACATTTGGTTGATCTGGATGGCTAGGTGGGATTGATCATTCAGCAAATGTCAAAGATAGGATTGGAACCCTCTTCTTTTATTTACCTTTCTATTGTTCTTCCTTTAAATGCCAAAGAACAAAAACAAAAACAAAAACAAAAACCTAGCTATGTTTTAGCAGCAGGGATGTGCATAGCTGAGGTCAGAAGCACAGAGGGAACAGTAGCAGTTGAATCAAATGCATTTCCTAGCATGGTTCTCACTCAGAAATTTCATTATCTTTGTTAGATTTTGAACCAAAGCTAGGAACTTTGGATCTTCACCCTTTTTCATATTTATTCCTATAAGGACCCCAAAGTCGCCATCTTCTTTCTGTTAGGAAGTTCAGGCTTCTAACAAGCTCTTCCCAAACAAGGATTTTTTTAAATAAAATTATAAATCAGACTAAGTCCTAGTCGCAGGAACAGAAGTATGTCTGTGTCTACTATGTATTCAGAGTAACTTTACAGTAGACAAACTTATCCATATTCTATAGGCTAATGTTTTAGAAGGAGGGGATTTTGACTCCTGGAAAGATTCAAATATCCGAACCCATTTTTAAGGTGAAGCCTTAAAATGTCACTCTCTGTTTAAATAATGCAATCTATCACTTTGTTTAATTGCAAAAAAATATGTACACTATGAAAAGGAAAAATAAAAAAAGCAGGGCAAATGCAATAATAACTTCGAGTTGGGAGGCTGAGATTTACCAGCTTGGAAAACACAGCTGTGGAGTGAAAAACTGGGGAAGGGGAAGAGGTCTTGCATCAGAGTGTTGTTTTGTTTGTGTGCTTGCTTCCCCAAACAAGTGATTTTTCTTCAGCTCTGCTCAGCAATGATGTTGCTGAGACTGACTTGTTCTTCTGAGCTGATTTGCTCCTACATCAAGTTCTGGGATCAAAACAAGACAATCTTTATGCTGATGCCAAACTGGACTATGTGCTATGTACCCTTGATCTAAGATAGTGGGAGATGACAAAAAAAAGTACACTTCCTTCCCCAGTCACACTGCTTCTGGTGAGAATGCTGCAACATTTGAATACAAAGATGGAAGCTGGCCAAAGTCTGTTTTCACAAGGGAATTCACATTTTTTTTTTCTATAAGGTAGGTTCATTTTGAGGAACTAGTTGGAACATGGCCATGTTGCCTTTCACACCCTAGAACTTTTCCACATGTAGCAACACTTAGCATAGCAGAGCCAGAAAGGTCTACCATAGATATTCTATATTCTAAATATCCCAAGTAGAGAAATGGAGAAAGGGCACACAATTACAGACTACCTACTTTTAACTCGGCTAGAACCTTGAGAGTAGATGAAGCCCTGAGTGTATCGCTGACAGGCATATAGCTCATGTCAAGTACCCCAGTGCCTCAGACCTAGGAATGACAAAGCCCCCAGGTCAGGCTCAGCAGAGCTTTCTCCAGTCTGAACAGAGATGCTGACAAGCTGTTGACCTTTAGCTAAAACTAGTGTGTGCAGAACGCATCAACTGCAGCTTCTTCCTCCTGAATGTTGACAGTGTGTGCAGAAACTACCAAATGCAGCCTGCCCCTCCATGAAAGCAACCTGAGATGTCTTCTCTACAGAGACCTCCTACTGAGATTAGCTAACCTGACTTCTCTTTCTTGCTGTATATAATAAACTTGCAGAGTTTTCAGACAATTATTCATACATTTCCCTCAGATGGCCATACCCAATCCCAGATTTTCTGTATGGGTGTCTGCCCCTTCTCTCTTTGTCTCTCTGTCTCTACCTCTGTCTCTCTCTTCCTCCCTCCCTCCATCCCCTCTCTCTCCCTTCCTCCTTCTCCCTCTCCCTCTCTCTCTAAAAATATTTATTCTCCATCAACATGGTTAGGTCAATCTGTAAGCCATGCAGGTCACTGCATGGAAGGGTCATATTTCATTACTGTTTTAAATCATAAAGAAAATATGAATTCAGTCTTCTCACTGGGGAAATCTTTGGCATGTAACACTACCAATCACTTCCTTCTTTATGGAAGTACTGCTTACAAAATAAACATGTATTTATGAAAACATAAAATTTTGATATTAAGGACAGCATAAATCCCTCTACACACTTCAAAACATACTTTATACTTTTCAAAGCCATTTTCCAAGTAAACTGGTCCACTTCCATGATATCAAGTACCAACATCTTTCTCCCCAAGGTGTAAGCATGCAAATATTCATCATATTATGATCCCTATCACGTTTCTCCCAGAAGAGTCGTTATTGCACAGAAAGTCAAGAAAATGATTTAGCCATGGAGATAAGAGCACTGCTTATCTAATTAACCATAGTGCTTGGTGAAGGGAAGTGTGAATAGGTAGGGAGAGCTGCGGGGAAAGGGGATTGCTGAAGTCTAGTCTCAAAAGCCACTACGTTGTCATTGCAAGATGTTTCCTTAATGATCCTTCCAGCCCCTGAAATCCAGCACCACTTTCACAAGTGTGAATCCCTTTCCACAGCTTCTATATTTCTATAATTAAGTATGTTGTTTTACTTTCATGGTATCTCCTGTACAGAACTGTAAAAATCCATATATATTTATAATTCGAGTTACCTGAAATTTGGGAAGAAAAATACCTGGCAATATGTTCTTCTTTTTGTGCTTTATTTAATTGTAAGAAAACTTCAGTGCATTAATACATGGTAGGATTTCCCAAACACACTGACCCTGGCCAACACGAAATCTAGTCGGGGACTGATAGTTCATTAAGAACTATACAAACTCTGAGATGGCTTCCTGAATGGAAAATGAGGTGTAGCTCTTGAGACAAATCCCTATGTTGTTGATTAGTGCTAACAGGAATGTGTGGATAAGAACACTGAACTTTGAGACTGCAGTTGTATAGTTTTATTTTAGTGTTACAGTAATGGAATCAATTCATGAGCTGTTTATTATTAATCGCTGACCCCAAGTATCCTGAGCTGTACAATATGGTAGTGCAAGAAGGTGATCAATGTCTATTTTTTTTTTAAAAATCCAAATACAACATATAATTTTCTTTCTTACTTAATTCAATAGACTTTCACGGATCTAATATATACTGTCACTAAAATGTTCAGACTAGAAAAAGTATAATTTCTACCATCCAACTTTGGCACCCACAGTTTATATTCTATAAATTGCAGTTATAGAATGTAAACAGCAAATAATTAATGTCTAGAGGTTTAGTCTTGGAAATTTTAAACAATCACCATCACAAAACACATGTTCAACAACAAACATGCATGCTGGGTAGTCCACAAAGAAGTGTACAGACATCTCTGACTCATTTTCCTGTGCCTTCAATATAATAATAACATATTTAACAATTATTTTTAGATAGTCTAGGACCTCTGCTATGTGCCCATAATATGACGGTAAAGAGTTATCACATGTACCCCATTCCAACCCATGAACTTCAAATCTAGAGAGACCAAAGAGGAGATTATGAACTTCGTGGTGGGCTGATGGAGGAAACATAATATGAAGTTCAGTCCCAACCTGAAATATAAACAGCAAAAATCAAGCACAGATATGAAAATATTGTTGGAATCAGTTATCATACACCCACATATAACCTTAACAGTTAAGAGCCACAGAACACTCCAGTGTCCAAACTTTGTGACCTCAGCATTCCAAGAAGAAAATAGGAAGGCTACAACATGATCTTGAATCATCTTGAATAAAATATAAACTCTCAAAATACAAACAATTAATGGAACAAAACAACTCTTAAACCTTCAGTAAATTGTGATCAAGAAAAAATTAATACAAGACTAATTTAGTGACAGCTACTTACAGTCTTGACTCTCTGATATTTATTAATTCATTTATTTATTTATTTTCTGGGCAAAGTAGCTTTATTAACTTGGCAGGATCACAACAGGATTTAGGAATTAGTACTGGGGCCCTTTTTCTTGCCCCAGGTAGGCACAACAAAAGGTCGATTGTACTACATTTGCCACTTGGCCTGGCCTGTCTTCTTCTTTTCCTGTTTGGCCACCTTGGGAGTCTGACCTCTCACTTTTTCAGGACAAGCCAGGGAACCATGAACTTTACCACCCAGCATGCGGCCAGCTACTTCCAGAGTGGTCAGGGCCTCTATACCACACTGGCCTAGGGTGGCCTCATCCTCTAATGCCTCCCAGTGGGGCCACGTGGGCTTTGATCTAGGTGACCATCTCCTGGTAGGTCACCTCAAGGGTGTGTAGTTCTTGGGCATAGACAAAGAGCTGTATGTTGGCTGCTAACCTGCAGATGCCTCTGCTGCTACTGAGCTAATGGAGTCAAGAAAGAGCTCTCTGATATTTATTAAAGTAAAATCTCCAATGAAAAATGGAATCAAAACTTACATGTCCTTAATACTTAAAAAAAAAACTCATAAGAATTTTTCATGTATAGGAATTGGAGATATCATTTACATATATTAAAATGAATGTTAAGTGATCTGATTACCACAGCTAAGACACCAAATTACCAATTTTGTTCTAATAACTTCAAGATTATTCTCTTAAACTCTATCAGCTACTTTTTCTTCAGTTTTGCTATTTATTCTTGAGATAATAATTTTATTATAAAATGTTTCTCTTTTTTTTCTCCCTCCAAACACCTGTTACTCCACTATTCTTGTTCAAAATCACATCTTTCTTTTTCATCTATTGTTATTGCATGTACATGCATTTATGTATATATGTATACACACACACATATATAAACCTGTTGAATCTGTATAATGTCCATTTTCCAGTTCCTTGATGCATTTTTAATACATCTTTGCTCTTTTCTACCACACTACTAAAAATGGGTTAGATAGTATTTTTATAGATACAAAATGTTATAATGCTACTTGAGTTGTGCTCTGTTAAGTTAATAAAATGTGCCTTGTCTACATTGGAGACCTTAAGAAGAATTTCCTCACAGCACCTTGCTCAACTGTTGCCTTTCCCATCTGGGAAACTAATTGCTCTTCTGAAAACCATGTGTTCTGTTGTCATCTATTCACTGAAGAAGAGAAAAACAGAATATCTTCAAGCCCTCGATTACAGTACCTATACCAGTGAGAAGCCCTAAGTTTCTTGTTTTGCTTTGTTTTGCTTTGTTTTCTCATTGGGGAACTTGGTTCCTAGCTCTAGTTTCCATACTTCTGGGTCTAAACATTCCCTTTTGACTACAATTTTTTCTTTGCTTAAGACTGTTGATCTCAGATGTTGTTCATACTATTCTAGAATTCTAGATATATTTTTAACCTGTTTATAATACATACTGGGAATAATTTCAAAACTGTACATTCTAACATATGTTTTCATAGAACCTTGGTTTTACTGGCTATTGGTAGGTATTGAATGAGAAGCAGATTCTTTTGTAAGCTGAATATGGTGGATTAAAAGCCTAAGCTCTGGAGCCAAATTGCTTTGGCTGAAATTTCAGCTCAGTACTATATTAGTTGTCTGATCTTGAGCCAATTATGTTATGTTTCAATGCCTCGGTTTTCTACTATGAAAATAACAGAAATATTGGTAATCTTCCCAGGGATATTGTGAAGATTAAGCATGTGAATACATATGTAAACTTGAAACAGGCCCTAATAATATACAAAGGAAGGATCTAGTAGCCAAAAATTACTAATACTGCTATCACCTTCAATATTATTCTATGTGTCTGAGAAATTAAGGAAAACATAACCCGAAATTCAGAAATTATCTATAATGTAGGAAGCCATAATCTTTATTTAAACTTACTAAACTGCATGAGTCTCAATTTAATACCAGATTACCCAGATCTTTACTATGGTCTTATGTTGACACAAACAGACCTTGGAAAACTCATTCTAATCTAGGGGTTAAGGGATAAGGACTCCAGAATGTCATCTACGCTAATTAAATATGAGGCATTGGGGGAACATCACATGGTATTTCTGTTCCCAAATCACTCATGGAAATGAACCCATCAACGAACTTAACTGACAGAAAAATAGTTATGCTGAAAATTCAAACTACTGCATGGTAACTCCTTTTCTCGGTTTATGGAGGCTTACCAAGTTGCTCAAATTTCATATACCATATAGATATGTTTTTAAATCTCCTACAGAAGTTTTTTTAGAAACAGTAAACCACAAAGGTTAACCTCTTGTGAGAAGCCCTGGAAAATTGGAAAATAAGAAAGAATCCTAAGTAAAACACAAATGCAGGCGCTGGAAGGTTTTTAAGAGTAGACATGGGGCTCTTAGATCTCAAAGGTCCTTAAATGTGATTTTGTCCCTCTGTGCCTTCCTTTAGAGAAAGAAAATTAAGCTGCAAAGGGAAAAAGACCTACCAATGGACACACAGAATGTTATTCCTAAACATGCTTTGCTACTTCATGAAAGTACCACAGAAAATAAGGATAGATTTTCAACTCCACAGACAGCCCTTAAGTACATTTATCTTCACAATCCAGTCTAACATGGGAAAGTTGCAGGAGCACTTTATTTGAAAGAGAACAGTATTCCTTCTGGTACTCGGTAAGGAAAATAGAAAGCAAGAATCAGACTCAGAAAGGAGGGTTACTCATGCAAGTTTTCCTTTCCATTGGAGCTCAAATTCAGCTCATAATTCCTAAAAGACAATGTTGTGCCTTATCTGTCTATGTATATATCTATGTATCAGTCTATCTATCTATCCATCCATCCATGTATATTTGCTTAATAATGAGCATAATGTAAGGATACTTACTTAGAGATACTAAAGATAAACTTCCATATTTCTCTTAGAATTGCATGACTATGCCTCTCTAATGTGTTTTATGTTCACATGCATTGGTTGATTTCTCTCAACCAGGAAGGAGAAAGGCCAGAAGACAAAGGGGGAGAAAGAGGAAACTGAGGAGTGTGAGTAGAAAGGACAGGAAACTTTCTTCTTACCATACTAAAGCCTTATTAAAATTCTAGTTTAACCTCATTAATAGCCTTGTAACATTTCTAGAACTCAGTTTTCTCACCTATAAAATAAATGTTCGCAGCTTGCCTCTAGCAGAGTTTTATGAGAATTCCATCTATTTAGGAATAAGTATTCAGAGCAGGGCCTGAGGCCTAGGTGAGTGGAAAAGCCCCTGCTTAGTATGTTCAACATCCTGTCCCACAACACCACACACACACACACACACACACACACACACACAGACACACACACACAAGCAATAATGAGAATGCAACCAAGCATGTACTTACATACCCACGCATATGAGACAAACAGAGAGAGACAGAGAGAGAGAGAGAGACAGAGACAGACAGAAACAGTGAAAGACAGAGAGGAAAAAGGACAGAGGGAGAGGAGAGGGGGGCAGGGTAAAGGAAGGAAGAGAGACAGAGGAGACTTAGAACACTCTCTGTCTAGCATATGGCCATTGCACAATAAACAGCGACAACCAGCAGCTGCTTTCTAAGCTAGCATATATTGGTACTGCAGTGTAAATTAGTACTGTGTTAGAAGAATTTGGGTATAAGAATCTAAGTTCCTAAATGTGAACTGCATTTCCAGAAAGATTTCCTGGTGAAAATCTACCAATGTGCAATGATTATGGAGAGATAAATAAGGAGATAAATCAAAATACTAACAAATGCTGTAATCTGATATAATGGAGAAGGATTATTATAGTTGATCTCTACAATTTGTTTTTGTTTTTTTATTTGTGTGTGTGTGTGTGTGTGTGTGTGTGTGTGTGTGTGTGTGTGTGTGTGTGTTGTTTGAAGGGGTTAGAATGAGTATGGGCTACTTGTCTAATAACAGAAAATAATAACGCCATTTTTCTTTAAAATGTTTAATTTGCCAATTTGTTTCCCAGCAGATCTATACCCCCAAGGACTTTTTTTCTTTTAACAATTCACCATTCCAAGTGCAAATAGCTGAACTCACTCCATAACGCTGGCTCCTAGTTACTGCAACTAAATTCTTGTTATGATTCTGGTCACCCTTTATTCTTTTTGTCCTCTTTGAGAAGGAGGGTGAGGACATGGAAAATAAAAAGACTCCAAGTTGAAAAATCACTACACGAAGCTACACAGAACACACCAAAGCATCCCAGACAAAGGGCAATGCCGATGCACACTCCATCACGAATAGGGACTCTCAGCAGCCATCCTTTTCTTCCTCTCGCTTAACCTGCTCTCATAAGTTAACATCTTAGGGCCAGCATTAACTCTCCAAACATTGGTCGGGTCAGGTCACAACTCTCCAATTATTTAAACATTGGGGATTTTGTGGGTATTATGGAATTATACTTTGATAAGAGAGACCAATGTGCATACATAGCACTATAAAAATTCTGCAGAGTGCCAGCTTCCCCAGCTCATTGTGTCCTTCAGACAGCAGTGACAAATGGACCAGTCTGTGGAGAGCTCCTCCTGGTGACATGAGTTACCTTGCCAACTAGGGCTCATTACAAAGCACGAACCATTGCACTGGGCTGGAACAGAAGGCAATTTTCAATTCATTTATAGCTCATGCCACTCACTTGTTTCCCCCCAGCTCTTAAGGGGATGGCTTTGCAAACATAAGGCCCTTGGCCAAATAAATTAGTGACTTAAAGATAAGCTTAAAGCCAGTGCCTTTTAGGTATCTTAGCTCTGTTTGTTTGTAGTTAATTGAAACTAGAAACAGAACCTTTCTGACTTGAACTTTACACACAGATTCTGAAAGTGATATTAACAGAGTCATATGCCAAACTCACATTGTAAGTCACAAGGCATATTTCTCCCTTGTAGTCACCAGTTAGTCATTTAGCAAGTAACAGAAGAATGCAGCTTGAATGGCTAACTATACTGTCACGCGTATCAATCCAGAAATCACCAGTCTGGCTACCAATTACTTTTCCTCTTTCAGATCCTCTCGATCATTATCAAGAAACAAGTGCATAATATAAGCTAGTGGCTAACATTGCCTTATCAGTATGGGGTTGCAACTGACAAATGCATTAAATAGACTGAGATTTGCAATTCTAATTTGAAGAATATTCATTGTCACAGTGGGATTGAAAAGTATGTCAGTTTTTATTGAGCCACATTTACTCATAGTACGTGTATATTTATATCATAGTATATTTACTCATAGGTCTTGTTTAGCTTAATCTTAACAGTAATGTGAAAGGACTGCTATCTACTCTAATATTAAAGAGGAAAAGAAAGATTGAAACCACAGTAATCACCTACCTTGCCTACTGGGATTTAGCACTAAATGTCAAGGGCCATTAAATCTTTTCCAAGATTACATATAATTATGCTGATGCTGATATTAACAAAGAATTGATAGCCCCCTCACAAGTCTCTTATTATTTATGAAAAATGTTTAAGTTCAGAATTTTTAGCTTTCTATAAAACAGAGAGAGAGAGAGAGAGAGAGAGAGAGAGAGAGAGAGAGAGAGAGAGAGAGAGAGAGAGAGGGAGGGAAGAAAGAGGGAAGGAGGGGAGGGAGGGGAGAGGGGAGGAAGATGGAGGAGGGGGCAGAGATGTCATGATGAGTCAATAAACTCCAGCCCTTGGACAGTTGAGCTAGGCCAGTAATAATTTATAAAGCAGCCTGGGTCACCCTCTAATTTTTATATGACCACAATTAGAATTTTAAGATATGGTCAGTTTCCTTACAGCTCTCAAATGCCCAGAACCAAGTGAAAGTATTAGTACTTGTTTTGTCCATGGACTTCTTTTGGCAGGAAAAAATATTTTTCTCATGAAATAGGACATTTTACACACAATCATTGACCAATGGTTCAGATTTGTTGTCACATACGCAACTGTGTTCAAAATTTCTCAGGGAAGTATGAAGGTTTCTTCCACAAAGACACAACTATTATACAGGCATTAGCTCCAGATAGTGGCTTAAGTCTCTCTGAAATTCAGAATTGGAACTAGGGACTTATACTCTTCAGGTTAAGGCTTACTGTACATGTAGGTGGAGTCATAAGTTTCTAATATACTAAGTTGCATAGGGCTTGGGCTTTCCTATTTTTAAAAGAACAAAAACAAACAAAAAACCTCCAACAACCAAGTTAAGTCCTAAGTTTCCACTAGGCTCATTATTTTTTCCTCCTCATTTCAGTGATGATGTGCCCCAAACCCTTAATACCTTGGTCTTCTTCTTGGAGCATACAAAGAAAATCACATTCCACTACTCCAGTAGAGCGTATCAAGGCAGATCCAGAAATAGAAACACAATGTATTCATGCAGCACTGGAAGGCTCACCATTGGTATAAAGACCTATTCAATTGAATTGAACTATTTCCTTCTCTTCCGTATCACTCTTCACCTCTTATCATTTTATTCTATATATGTTTATTTAATGATTTTGCTTCTTTGAACACTTGGAAATAAAATTCAATAGTGTAGTTTGCTGTTGTTGTTTTGTTGTTGTTGTTGTTGTTGTTGTTTTCCCAGGTTCTTCCCAGTTTGTAAAACAGTGACTGACACAGATTTAGTATTTAATAAATTTTTGATAAATGCATGAATACAATAGATTAATTGTCATGTTAGAGATACACAGAGGAAGCATGAAAGACAGAGAAGAATATGTTTTAAATGAGAGACATAGGTGTGTGTGTGTGTGTGTGTGTGTATGTGTGTAGATGAAAAAAAGGTGGTGAGGAAGAGAACAAGAGAGATAATGAATACAAATGGTTTTCCTCTTTTGTATGGACACTTTGGTTAATTTTTTTTTTCCCTAAGATCCTTGGACTGGGCTAAGTACCCTCTCTGGGTTCCCTTAACACTATTAACATGTCTCTTATCTCATTGGAAGAAATATTTTAAATATTTATTTGATATAAGAAAACCTATCTGATATTTTATAAGCATAAAAATAGTAGTTACCCTTTATACACTATTTTTATTTCAATGTTACAGTTAACAATTATCAAGAAGGCTCTAAAATATTAAATGAAAAAATACAGAAATAAACTTTATAAGTTTTAAATGATAAGCCATTCTAAATAACATGATACTATCTTGTGTTTTTACATTGCTTTCACATTCCATGTCATCCTGCCTAGAGCATGAATTACCCTTTGTTTGGTGTGTGCATATTTTACAAGTTAGCCATCCATTCCTTACTTAGTTATCAGAATGACTGTCTGTTATCATAGTGTATGTGTTCAAGTAACTCTTACTTTACTTAAAAATGTCTTAAAGCACAGGAGTAGCAACCTTAACGATCTTAATATGCCAGTGAGAAACCATGAAAAGTTTTCTTTAAAGAGAGAGCACATTTTCATACATTTAAATATGCAGTTATGATTCCGTTTTTCTATTTATCATTTATCATCTTCTATCCCTAATTATAAGTTAATCTTGAATCATAGGTATCCTTATATAGGGAAGACATGATTTATGTGCAGAGTTCAACATTACTCATCCTTTCAGACACCTATTATGAGACTTAAAATGCAATCCTTGGTGACGGGGGAGGGGGCACTGCTAAACTGCATTTTACCATCTTTTACAAATTTCTCAGCATAACAGTGGCCAAGAATAATGTTCATCAAATCTTTGCTACCAGTAAATAATGAACTGATGATTATTTTTAAACAGTGGTAATCTAGTCCAGAAAAAGTTAAATGTTAAACAATTGCCACAACTAGATTTCGTGCTACCATGTTGAATGAACTTTTTCAGAAAAAAAAACTGACCTCTCAGAGTCTCAGTTTCTATACTCCTCCCTGGGGGTTATGTAAGAAATAATGCATACCAACACAATAGATGCATACAACCTGAATTACCTTCAGGCCTTTGATAGGCTTTAAATGCCTTGTGCCTTCCATACATCAGTGGAGATGAAGCATTTGGTGGTGGATTTTAATTGGAGGAGGGACAGTTGACATGATACTGCTTGAGAGCTTACTGAAGTGCCTCTGAGAATAGCAGCAAAAGGTCTAAGATCTCAATAGGTTTGGACCCAAACCAATCTTTGTACCACATTTTCTTCTGCCTGAGCAGAGGCGCTGTAGGTTGGATACAAGCAGTAGATATGGAGTCTGTCAATAGGGAAAAAGAAAAATAGCCCAGGCTTAGCACTAACCTTGACCCAGGCCATCTGATTGTAGGTAAAAGAAATAAGAGGAAAGTATTTCATTAAGAACCTGACACATAAAGTGCAGTATTACTGGGCTGCTGCTGAAGAGAAAATGTCAAAGTAAATGCCCTCTCTTCCTGGTGGGTTTGAAGTGGACAAATTGTAGTGCATTCTGATGAGGAGCTGAGCAAGGCAGCACATCACATCTAATGCTTGAGAATGCAAAGTGACAAACCATACCAAGTAACACTGAGGCATGCATGGTATTTATTTCTGCAAATTAAAGGAAGTGTCCTCAGAGACCATATTGAGCTAACTTCCAAGTAGTTTGCTTTGCCATAGCCATTCCTGGGGCTTGTCTTTCTTTTTGAAAGAGATAAGGCGTAAGTGCTATCTATGGTAGCTTTCAACAAGGCAGAAGTGCTGACCTATAGGAATGGGCATCTTGTAACATCCCTGGCAGTTAAAATGTTAATGGCAGGAATTGTCTACCAGAAGAAAGGGAAGGTAAAACTGAAGACTACGACACAGAGGAGTGGAGGAAGAAGGATCGAAATATTCACCCAAAATAGACAATGCTGTTCAAAGCAGTTATTAGGACACCCTGAACATACCATATAAAGTATCAACATAGCTTAAATGTTTTAGGGAATGCCATGCCTAGAAATTGTAATTAAAAAGAAGTGTTTGGTGATGTTTAAAATTACCTTATAGCTATTACCTGATTTTTCCAAATCTAAAATAGTTACAATTCAAACTATAATAGTAATTCTTAAAACCCAGAATTCTTATTTCACCCTTACCAAAGTGTACATTAATGTGGTGTACAACAGATTGCCCTATCAACATAAATACTGAGTGTCATTTTTCATCTTTTTTTCCTGTAACTATTTCTTTCTCATCTGTTTTGTTTCTCTTTAGTCCTCCTGGGTGTGTTCATGAATAATACACTTCTAAATATAATTATAAATGCTTAAGAGATGCCCAACTGATAAATACACCAAATAAGACATAAAACCTAAGAATTAACTCCAGAGAAACAGAGACAAGACTTAACATTTTCACATGATGTATTTAAAAAGACATGACAATAAAAGAATAAATATGACATGGAGAGAAAAAACTAGATGGAGACAGAAACTAAGATGAGAAAATACATGAAGAGGAGTTTTAAATAATTTTACTTTATACGTCAAAGTTTCATCACAATTAACAAGTACATACTGAATATTTTTTGTAATGTATATATCATTTTCATCATCAAGGTAAACATTACTATATCTCCTGTACAAACCCAGAGACTACAAATATCCAAATACCTCTACCTGCTTACTTGACATGTATACCACATAAGAGAGAAGCAGCAATTAGAAAAATGACTTAGTCTGAATATGAGACTTTATCTACCCCCGAATTCAATATGTAGAAGAAAGTTTTACCGCCTTATCTCTTAATTTCAAATATATCTCAGGAAAGATAAAATATTTGAAGCACCTTATTATAACACAACTTACTTCTACACAAATTCAGGAGTGCTGCGACTGAAAACACATTCTTTGAAATATAATCAATACAAGTTTATGCAGTAAACTTGTCCAGAAAGTTCACATGCCTTTTGCCACCTGATTTCAGCATAAAATTCCACTGTAAATAAAACCTCCCTTCCTGTGATTAAAAATATGGATAATACAGACAAGATTCCATGGAATTATTAGTATTTGGGAGAACGGACTAGTCAGTAAATGAGCAGGGTAACAACTCAGATATATGGCAATATTCAAGTATCAGCTACACTCTGGGCTTTTCTATCATCTTTTCAAAATAAGCTCTATATAGCTGAAGAATTTCTAATACAATTGTCCATTTTTTTCCAAGAAAGATTCCCATTAAATTCAAGAGGATAAAATTTGCTGTTTGTAGCATGTTTTCTCCTGAGCAGATTAAGAACTGTTCAATAGAAGTATAATAGAATGTGTAAATCTTGTATGACTTGGGAACAGTGCATCTGACATTGAAGATACAGAGCTGTCACTGTGGAGATAACCTGTATATTGAGCACTAGACACTCTGGTAGAGATAATACATCTTCTGACAATATTTGTGCAATAAAAACTGATTCAAACCAAAGTAAACTACCAAACACCTCATAAAAACAGCGACTAGTGACCACCATTTCAGCATAAGAATTCAACTGGGATCATTGGCAATTAAGAAGGTGGCCTTGACAGTTACGTCCAGTTGCAATAAATCAAAATGAATTCTGGAAATTGCTCTTGTAATGATGAAGTGTACAAAAGAATGTGTTCTTGTCCCATTGGGCTAAGGAACAAGTTAGGTTTTTTTTTTTTTCTTCTTCTGAGAAATAAACCTAAAGCAACTAACTGGGTTGCCTGCTCCATCTAAAGAACAGTCCAATACATCGATCCATTTCCAGAGCAAACACTTTCATGCAACTTTTAGGATGACTAACATTTTCAGCCTTAGTTCTGGAGAATAATAAGAGAAATGCTTGCTAAGTTTACCACCTCCACACTTCTCATATCCGATTAAATAACACATCTACCTGTCCACCCTCACATCTACCCTCAAATGAGAAGTCATATAGAGAAAGATTTTTCACTGTTCCTACATTAATTGTCACTGTTCTCCCACAGGATTCAGTCTTCTGATGCCTTCAAAATGTTTTCTTGAAGAAGTATGAGCACATGAACCGAACTGTGGATGAACTTGCTTTTATTTATTTGTGTGTTTATTTTTATTTTGTGTATATGAGTATATGAGTGTCAGCCTGCAAATGTATATGTATATTATGTGCATAACTATTTCCAGCACACAGGCTAGAATAATGAACCAGAGTTCCTGGACCTAAAGTTACAAGCATCTGGAAACTTCCATGTCTGCTCGGAATTGAACTCAGATCTTTGCAAAAGCAATAATCATTCTTACTGCAGAGCCACCTCTCTAGCCCCATGGAAGAACTTTTCATTCAAACACCAAGGATTTAGAAAGAAATTATAAATGATACTTATACATAGGACCTAATTTACTATATATTTTCCTGTAAGGTAAAAAACTCCTCATGAATCCACAGTACTAATAGTCACTACAAGAATACACGAAGAAGCCATTTATATGTGAGATAACTGTGAGGTTACTATAAACCATGGGCTATTCTTGCATCCTTACCCCAGCTGTATCCATTCTGTACACTTACACACACTGAGACAAAAATGAGGAAGTCTGAGAATGATCCATGGAACAAGTTCTTCTTTCAAACTAAAATGCCCATCAAAGGAAATGTTTCATTAATGCATGCATATAAGAATAAAACTCTAAAGCAAATTAATTCAGTGGTTCAGAATGTCAATATTATAAGAAAAGAACATAAGAAATAACCAGGCAAAAATAAAAATTTCTTCTATGATAGAAATACTAAACTAATTAATGCTCCTTAAGCCAAATTCCTCAAGAGATAGAAAACTATTTAAACATAGACATGTTTAAATACTTAGCATAAATATGTTAATCAGCAAGTTGCTATATAAAGTTCATTACTCCTAAACCTCAATACCTACAATAACCAAAATATGTAAGGCAGGCTATTCTCATTTATGCAATAGACTATTACTTATTGATGCCTTCAACTTGAGTTTTTATATTCTATATGTAGATGATGATACAAAAGATTGCTGCCTGTCTTTTGAGGCTTTTTCTCCCTAGTTTCCATTCAGTAATGTGCTAAAACCTCTCACAAATTCTGTATCTTCATCCACCTGATCTGCTACAGCAAGTACCACAAATTATATAATTTACACAGAATGGAAATGTGATGCTTTCAAGAGGTAACATTTAGGAAACCCAGTATTGAGGTGTTAGCTGATCTGATATCCAATAAGCACTTATGAGATGCCTCAAAGATACTTTTCATCATTTACACTTGGTGGAGGGAGAGAGTAAGCCTTTGAACTTCTGTTATAAGGTCAAATTTTACATTTCTGAGGATGGAACCATCATGATCCAATCATGTGCCAAGATTCTCATCTATTAACACTATCATGTGTTAATATGTTAATATAGCCAATCCCAAGGGGTCAGCTTAAAATAAATATGAACAACCCTATGTGATCTCAGCAAATTGTATTTATGAACACGTGTATGTGTATGTGTGTGTGTGTATGTGTTTGTGTGTGTGTGATAGCTACAGCTAAAAAAGGAGGCTATGAATTTAAAAAGCAGTAGAAGGGATATAGGAAAAACTGAAGAGAGAAGGTATCAGAATGATATACATCTAATTCTCAAATATGAAATTCTCACAAAAATAAATTAAGAAAATAAAACATTTACTAACATCTCTTTAAGGTGTGTGTGAGTGTGAGACTATCCAAAAGTATATAAAAAAGTAAAGTATATACATCTTGTGCTTCATATCATTATAAATAAAAAATTACTTAATTTCCAGACATGTTTTCTGACTGTATTCTTTCTCATAGGCTAGAACAGAGATTCAAGTGAGATCTGTGTTACATGTTATATCTTAAAATGTATGTCCAAAAAGAAAGAAATGATACTCTTATGTCATGGTGGAATTTGACAATGGAAGAAATTACATTTATAAGTGATCTCAATTAGGAGAGGTGTCTGGTAAAAAACTAAAATTCAAATGAGGTTGTTATATGTTATATAAACCACCATATTTGGGAATATCTATTGCTATACTTTAGCCTACATGCTGTTATAAATGAACAATATTAAATATATGCTTCAGAATCAGACAGACTAGCTTTGACTTGATCCTTGTCCTTCTCCAGCTTAAGAGAGAGTCTCTTAAGCAATCTAAGCACAAATATTCTCTTCTGTAAAGAATAGCTAAAATGTACTAGAAGTATTGTGAAGATGCATATGGAAGGTCAATTACTACCATGTTTATCTAAGAGTAATTGCCAAAACAAGTCACATACATTTATGTCAAGGAGGTTCAATGTGGTAGAAAAAATAAATTAGTTAAATGAATAAACTACAATTTATCTATCTAAAATAAAATTCTACTATTCTATTATTAGGAATATTCTTTCAAAGGGATCCACTTTATTTTGACAGATTGCTAATGATGTGGACATCTATAGATATGCACTAGGAAAACATTCCCTACAACAAGCCTGCTTCTGTCCATACCAAATAGTCTTCTGTAGAATATGCACATGAGAATGACACTGAAAAATTGAACTGTTCAGATGTCAAGTCATTAGCACCGGAAAATAGCTTCCAAAATACCTGGAGGACAAAATGTTCCACTCTAGAAATCTAAGAGACATAGACTTTTCCAATGGGAAACCTTATTAGAATACAAAATTTGTAGCTGTGGGAGAATGTAAACATATTGTTCTACCATGACTGGAATTGTAGAATTATTTTATCTCTCTGTGTGTCTTTTTATTTTTGAATTTCCAATGCTAAAGGATGCTTCATATAAAGAGAGGAAAAGGAAGATTCCCAAAGTCTAGAAATGAAATAACTTTAATGGAAATACTATAATTAATTCATAAAACTGTTGCCCAGTGAGACTTGCAGATCACAGCAACATAAAAATCTAAACAATTTTAGTACATCTTACAAGAAGCAGCTTTATTTTAGTCATTCTTGCAGGTGGCTTAACTGTAGATCTCCACACACGGCAAGTTCTAGTGCTAGGAGCACATCAGTGTGAAAAACTACCTAGATTTGTGCCCTGTGACTATTGAAAGTGTGAGCAGGGCCTGTGGGTTTCTCAGAGTTTCAGTGATCATAGTTTCCCCTCCCCTGAACCCTCTGCAATCCTCCTCACCTCCCACCCCACACAATCCCATTACTTTTCTTTCTATTTTTAGAAAGCAAACAGGCAAACAAATAACTAAACCAAGCAAAACAAATTAAAATTAAAAAAGGAAAATAACCATAAACACACAGAGAGAAAACTCATTAAAATTACAAAATAAGAACCATATATACAAGTAAGACAAAAAAAGTGCTCAGGGGGGGAAAAAAGAACTAATGTGAGGCAAAAAGTCTGCAAAAGATGCCATTGAGTTCAGTTAGTTCTGCCTCTCTATTGCTGGGCATGGGGACTACACTTAAGTATGGTTAATATACATAGTGAGGTCAAATTTTGCTTATGAAAGTGGAGACCATTACAAATAGCATCTTGGTTAAGGGTATTAGCCTATGGTTTGGTATTTTTAATCTAGTTATCCTTACTTGACTGTGTTATGATAAATGTGCTCTATTTGACAACTTAATCTGTGTTCATTATATAGTGCTTACCTATTCCGTTTAATTCTCTTGTTCTAATGGTCTGTGTAAATGTTCATTTCTATTTATTGTACCCTCTCAATAACAAGTTATGAGCTATAGGTCTAAACTCAGTTGTGCCAACCCTGCTTCAAACAAATAATACAGGCAGTATTCCTTCTCAAAAGACAGGAAGAGCAGGAATCAATGAACACTGAAATTCAGTTTCAGAAAAACCATAGA
This sequence comes from Micromys minutus, assembly GCF_963924665.1. Lineage (NCBI taxonomy): Eukaryota > Metazoa > Chordata > Mammalia > Rodentia > Muridae > Micromys > Micromys minutus. The sequence goes on along the minus strand of NC_137970.1, from coordinate 77,187,274 downwards.
AGAAGCAAAGAAGGTTGCAGAAATGCTATAATGACCAAATCTGGGTTCATTCAGGAGCTGCCATCTGTGTCTTGATCTCCTTCTTCAAAAGAATTGAACAAATTCTTTTGTCATGAGAAGACATTTGAATAATTTGAAACTTGATCTAAAGACATCTGGTTTCTTTTGTTCATGAAGATATAAATGAGTTTTAGGAAATGTAACAACAGGCTATATGCCTAGTATAAAGGAAAATTCATTTTAATTGGCTAGTAAAAATGTATCCTACAAAGAAAAACACTTAATGTTCCTGAAACATTCTGGAGACCTTTGGATCAGAGATCTTTTAAAGAAAAGCCAATATTATCCCATGATTCCATTTCCTCTTCATTTCTTGCTTCATTCATTCTATAGAAAGCCTTTTTATGAATCAAAGATGTATGTTCTTTTCAGTTAAGTGTGATGCTGAATAGGAAGTACTAACAGGTAATTCACTGTAAAATATGCTTTAAGATTGAAATGACTGATTAGCTCAGTAATTCCGTCAAAAGGGATTCTAAGACTTTGAATTTTGCATTACTGGTACCCAATGGAATAGAAAAACTAATTGTAAGTCATATAAGAGTTTAACAGTCAAAATATGAAACAAACTCACAGAACTTAGCATCCAAGAATAGGCAACCTGGTAAGTAATTCAAGTAGATGTTTCTCAAAATAAAATATCAATATGGCCAAAAATCATATGAAAATATATTTATCACTACTAGTCATTAAAGAAATGTACATGAAATGAAATTTTAGAGCTTTTAGGTTATATATAAGCAAAAAAGTAAAACTATAGAGAAAGAAAAACTTGTATCACCACCGGTGAGTACACTACTTGCTGTACAATAATTGAGGTCCTGAGTTCAAATCTCTAGAACCCATGTAGAGCCACATACAGTAGTATGTATCTATAATTCCAGTGTTTCAGAAATGAAATTGGAAGTGAAGACAGAAGAATATCTAGAAGCTCTCAGGACAGTTGATCCCATGGGATACTAGAACAAACCATGTTACAGCATTATACTCTTTTTATGAGAAAGAGGGTAAGTCACAGAAAGCTTAAGGGTGGTCCAAAGTCTACTTTGCAACCTAATTGAACAACCCATATTCTTCTAATTTTCAATTCAGCATTGTGAGCTACTAAGACTTTCAGAATGCCTATTTGGATACCTTAAATGATATAGTGAAAGCTTAATAAATAATCCCAAAACAGTACAGTCCATATTCTCCTATTTACCCTTAGAAGGATTTTTCTAACTCTGTACTTTGGTGTTTCACCTATTCACAGACTAGGCCTACAGACCATAATTGCTCAGAAAGTATGTCTGTTAAATGAATAAAATAATCCATGTAGGAATAAATAAATGAGTTGTCAAGTGTCAGGGACATGTGGTTCTTATGTCAATTTCTCATGACAGTAATACAAATAGTGTGAAATTATGATGTAACATCTCAACCATTCTCCAAGTATCTATTAATTTGTTCCATCAAATCATTATCTATGAAATATTCATCTCTCTCCTAAGCATCTATTGTTTGATTTATAAATTTGGAAACATAGCTTAAGTATGGAGCTTGCTTGAGCACATTATATCATTTGCTACTTTATCTACCAGGACTCTCTTCTATAGCCTTCAAAATGCAAAATTCAAAGTGCTTCCTTAAATGCAGATGTTTTATTAATCATAAACTAAACCATTTCCCCCATTAGCACATTATAATAGCAGGGATGGTTCATCTTCATTTTCTAAGTGACATTAGATTTAATACTTTACCATAGGTTCCTTGCTATTCATGTCACTAGAGAATGCTTAATCTACTAAATTTAATACTTAGAATTGGCAGATGTTCTACACATTCTAAAAAATCTTTCTCAATCAAATCCCCTACAGAAGTAATTAATCATAATACTTGTTTTATTAAATTTAGATTTTGTACAAAGAAAAAAACTCAAAAAATGTAAACATACATTCCAGGAATCATAACATCCTATCTTTTCCTAGAAATATTTTATGTATATTTGAGTATAATATTTTTAAATTACAATAGGAATTTCCCCTGACCTTCAATGGCCACTGTTAATTTGATCATCTACAGCTATAATATTCATCAGTATTTTTAAAGAGTTAACCCTGATTATAGGTAGCTGATACTAATGTACATGAATAGAATCTGATTAGTGTTAACACTTGACTTTTGGAAAGTAGTTTTAAGGTGGCAAAGTATTTTCAAAACATAGTTTGCAATTATTTTGCAATTGAGCATTAGCTTTTATGCTTAACTTAGAGTGAATATCCAGGCAAATCTTTCCTTTCTTTAGAACCCCTACAAGTCTGTTGACACTCAAAGTACATGCACATGAGTGCGTGTGTGCGCCTGTATACACACACACACACACACACACACACACACACACACACACACACACACACAAGACATTTAAATATTAAAGGAAGAACATGATAGGAAAGCTGACAATTAGGTGGTGAAGAAAGTGTGTGAATTCTAGGATTGTTAGCAAAAGAATACAAGAAGATGTATCATGGGAGACAATAGAAGCATCTGATTTTATTAGCTGAGAAAGCTTATAATTATAAAACATCCAATTTATATTTTACTTTTATAGATTATTCATAATATACAACTTGTAATTGTGTATTATGATTTAAATATCCGATCACTTGACAAAATATGTCAGGCTTGCTGCTCCAATCTCATTCCCCTACCTCATATTAAAATGACTCATTTTAGATTTTATCCTCTGTGAGGACAGAAAATATATTTAGGTAATATTATTTATGCTGCACTGACACCCCACTGGAGGTACAAATACATATTCCAATAAAGTAGTTTCTAAATATACAAACCATTTATCTTACCGTTTCTGTGAACAAAGGAGTAATAGTTATGTAAAATCTTTCTTCTATCATATATTCATATCTCCACTGCCAAGCTTCAGATAAAGAACTCATAACTCAAGAACTCCTAAAGACTTAGCATGTGTTATTGCTTTGCACATAATAGCCTTCTCTGTGCGGTGGTCTAATAGTCACATTGGATCTCAAGTTTCAGGTCTCTGTTAAAATGTTATCTCTAACATATATTTGATATACATTCCTTAGACTTGCTTTTATGCTGAATTATCTTTCAATCTTGAGTACTGAGAGTCCAGAATAGCATATATGTAATTAAATGTGAAATAAACTACTGTTCTAGGAAAAGTATACTCCATTTCAACATATTCTGTTATTCCATGTCCAGATCCCTAACAGTTTTTTCCCTTCTTTTCTTTCTGTCCACTGTCAATGTTAGCTCACCCAGTAACTATCCTACATATGTTCAAAGATATAACATTCAGACTAAGTTATATATAAAGCATCAGACTTAGCAGGGGTGGTCAAATGTATATTTTAAGGCACAAGTGACAGAAAATAAAACCCCAAGCACTTAAATGGTAATTTATTATGCTACAAAACCAAGGCAAACATATCTGTACTGATAACTTAAACAGTGCATCCAAAATCTAAGTTTTTCATTCTTTGATCTTAGTTTTTGTTCTAATACATATCACATTATACAATTCTAAAGCTACAATTTATATTTAGATAACTCTAAGTACATTAACAAGTGTATAAGCCTCTTTACCAGAAACAGTCATTTATGTTTCAGTCTATCTCTTTTGTTCTACTTGGGTCATATGTCCTGTACTTGAATTGATCACTGAAACCTAGTAGAATGCAAAGCCCTAATTGGCTTGACCTATAACATGCACAAAGGCTGAGATCTAAGGTGTATAATCTACAAAGAAAAATATGAGGAGGTATTTCAAAAGAAAGGTAAGCAAGTTCTGGTTGGCGAAATAATTAAATCCAATCAATATATACAAAGGACAAACACCTGAGAACTCACTATGGTAACATTCCAAAATGGATTCACAGAATGGAATGATAGCACTATAGGAAAAATTTAGAAAGAATTAGGAACATATTAAGTTGTTCTCTTAATTGCATAAACCCAAATACAATTTTACTCTTCAAAGGTTAGAAAATTTTATTTCCCATGGTTTATTTTTATAATGTCTTCACAATGAACTTATGAAGGACAAGGGTTGCCTTACAAATTCAAACCATTACCAAGAAGTAACTTACTAATATATACCCATTAACTAATACAGGGTACTATTTTCATATTATTTTATACTGATTTCATATTTCAATGGAAAATAAGAATTACATGGTTGGGTTTTGTTGTTGTTGTTGCTGTTGTTTGCTTAGATATGGAAACTATGGCACAGATGGATCTTTCAAACAAGTTTGCCAATACACAGATTATTCTTCAAAGGCAGTATCCTCACTAGCTACTAACTACTTACACAAACAACTAATAGCTTTATTTCTTGACTTTTGATACTATATTTTGTATAAGAAATTTATAATTAAAGAAAACAATGTTTCATGGTTCAAGCCACCATTTCAATGAGTGTCATGATGTGGCTTAGCAATCAAAACAGAAGAAAGGTTGAAGAGAAATAGTGTGCCCATGTTTTGAGTTTTGTTATGCAGCTAATATGTATGAGGAAGGAAGTGTGCCCATTTGTTTTCTCTGATGAGTATGCCAAACCAAATTCACTGTCTCAGATAACAGAATTCAGCTGTGGACCAGACTTTCCCCTCATCAACGCTTTGGCACTTACACCAATTCAGCAATTTCTGCTATCAAGTACAAGAAGCCATGGCAATCAGATAAATGTGTCCTCTTTCAGGAAGTGACAGGGAATCGCAATTAGTTTGCCCATGAGCTTAAAATTATTATTTGTCTTTCTGCTTTAAAATCCCACTACCCTTTTTTGAATCACGTGGATTTCAATAAGGAAGAACCACAGATATTAAGGTAATGCTATTTTTCATCTCTAGGAACCACTCAAAGGAAATAAGATCTTTTAACAAAATATGAGGAACAGCAAACATTTCTCTCACACCTTATTAATACAAAATAAAAAAAAATCTTTGAGGATTTTTGAAAGAACTATGTAGTCAGTATTTGACATGCTAATTGAGTTATAAGCCTCAAAGGCTGATGAAGAGAAAATCAATTATCACATGTACTTTATTCTGCAACCTGTAAACTGATAAATAATGCTGGGGCCGCCCCTTACTGGGCTTCTGCCTAACATCTCTGCTGCTGACAGTCTTTCAGGGAGGGGGGTTTAGTTGGTAAAATAGAAGGCATGTGGGAGTACAGCTATGCTGATTATGCCTTGAGTTTAAAAGTTAAATTTAGGAAATCTTACAGTTCAATGTTCTTTACAAATGCAGGACTTTTCATAAGGAAAAACCAAAAAAAAAAAAAAAATGTAGAAAGAAGCAATCTTGGGAGTACTGTGTTTTCTTCAAGGGCTTTCGTGTTTTTACTATTATCAGTGTATAATAATCAGTGTTCGGGTAAGTGTATATATACATGATATGTATATGTGTATATGTAGTCAGGCACACATGTGGAGGTCAGAAGTGGAGTCAGTTCTCTACTTTAACCTTTACATGCGTTTCAGGGTTGAATTCAAGATGCCATGCATGTAAATCATGTTACCAAGTTTGCATGGCAAGGGCCTTTACCCACTGGCCTATTTAAAAAATATGTGTGTATGTGTGTGTGTGAGTGTGTGTAATTATGTGTGAGTGTGTGAGTGTGTGTGTGTGTGTGTGTATACATTGTGTGTGTACATTCACACATACCACCCATACATGTATAGATCAGAGGATGAGTCTGGGGGGTCAGTTCTCTCCACTTTTATGTGGTTTTCAAGGATCAGTTCAAGATTTCAGACTTGCTCAGCAAGCACGTTTGCCCACTGAAAGGCCTCTCCAGCCTTTTCCAAGGTTTTAAGAAGAAGATTCCAGATGTCCTTCAGAAGATGAATGGATACAAAAATTGTGGTACATTTACACAATGGAATAGTACTCAGCCACCAGAAACAATGACTTAACCAAATTCTTAAGAAAATGGCTGCATCTAGAGAATATCATCCTGAGTGAGATAACCCAGTCACAAAAGAACAGACATAATATGCAGTCACTGATAGTGGGATGCTAACCCCAGAGGCTTGCATTCCCCCAGAAACAACTCACAGACTGTATGAAGTCCAAGAAATAAAGAAAACAAAACAAAACAAAACAAAAAAATCTTTATACAACAAGAAAACTTTGACTATTTCCTTGTTACATTTTGTTTTACATGTACTTTATGCTCATTGTAACTATTAAGTTTTCAATGCATACTATCAAACCTTTAAAAAAATCAAGTACTGACTAAAAATATATTCATACAGTTTTATGTAAAAATTATTTTAAAATCTGAAAAAAAAGTACTGACAAAAATGTATTGTATAATTTTATGCAAAAAATGCTTAAAATCTGTACATTTATCTTTGTTTTGTAAAATAAAGTTGTTAAAAATGTATTGTATAATTTTATGCAAAAAATGCTTAAGATCTGTACATTTATCTTTGTTTTGTAAAATAAAGTTGTTAAAAAATTAAAAAAGAACATACACAAGATGTGTATGTACAATAATAAAAAAAAACAAAAAAAAGAAGAAGATTCAAATGTGCATGCTCCTTTTTATCGTCTATATTCTTCAGAATTTAGATAGAGTGAGTTATGTGGGTATGTCACAAGTCTAACATCACTTTGATGATAATAGAAATGGATGAGTACTTTTATTGAATTCTTTTATGTAAAAGAATTTAGCCAAGACTAATAGTGAGGGGCACAGGTTTTAGAATCAGAGTTACTGGTTTTGGTTCATGGTTTTGGCAATTCATGGTAGTTGGATGAATCAAGGAAAGTTACTTCATTTCTTTAAACTTCAATTTCCCCAGCCTTTGAGTAGAGAGCATAAGAAAAATTAGCTAATTATGGTTTCTATGATAATTAAGTGATAGAATTGGTACCTGACAAGGACAAACTACTTAAGAAACTTTATTTGCTATTATCATATTTATGGTGCTGATAGTAGTGGCAGTGATGAATATTTTGTCAAGTACCATGGAATTTATATTGCTACCTAAAACAGGAGAGACTGAAGTCTGTCATTCATTTGAATTAGCATTGCATATTCTTCACAAATTATAACACATGGAAACCTCGATATAGAACTGTATCAAACTATCTTAAAAGCAATGATTACTTTTAGGTTTTGTTATTATATACCTGCAATTTTAAAATTATCTACTTCATATCTTGTGCAGCATTCCTGACTGTCAAAGTGTTGATGATATATGATAGACATATCTTCATAAAAATAAAAGAACAGCAATACAACCTTGATCACCCCTGATTCACACAAGGAAACTGATGAAACATAACACATCAAAGAAAATATCAGGTCTACTGACTCATGTAAATAGAAGAAGGCTCTGAATTCTGGGATAAAATATGGTCACTCACATGCCTGAGGATTAGCAGTGGGACAAAGTGAAAACACTGGAGCCTTATCAGCGAGTAAAATGATTAACTTCACAAAATTAACAGCTGAGGCAGTTCTGAGATTTAAACAGAAGCCAAGTCATGATTCTCAGGTTTAGTGACAACACTTTAGAAAGGCTTAAGAAATTCCTGCATCTGGGAAAGATTATGCAAACTAGGCACTTTACATTGTGCCTGTACATCATAATGTAGAGTCACAGCTGTGAATACACATCTGGATATCATGGTTGTGATTCTAGCCAATCTCTAAGGGAACTATTATATCAAAACAAGTACCAGTTGTACAGGTCTGAAGCCTACAAAAACTTCTAACTTTAAGACAAAGAGCTGATTTAAGATTACAGGATTATAAACCTACGTGACTTTTCTTCTGCAATTATTTCTATTTTGTAAGTGGTATTTTTATACATTTCAGGAAACAAAGTTCTTTGCATTCATTAAATGCGTATGTTCATCCCTACAAATGAGGTAATATTAGCAACTATCCACTAAAATATTTATTCAATACTAGCACTTCCTTATCCTAAGTGACCTTAGCAAATGGGACACTGACTTTTTTTCTAGCCTACATATAAATATTTACTGAATTAAGTACAATGTGTTACACAGTCAATAGCCAGTGTTATTTTTAACAGACAACATCTTGTGTAGAGTATCCTTGACTGGCCATAGCAACAACTATTTAAGGTGTTCCAAGTGCAAAATGCTATGTTTAAAGATTGAACAATACTTAAGTGTAATGAAAATGAAATATGATCCAAAGGACCCAGAAAATTATTAGTGGAAGGAACATTTGGGAATATACAGTCTTCCTACCTTTTCATTTTATGAATGAAGGAGTGAATGAATAAAGAGTTTTGTGATGGAGGTTTCTAATGGTTGTTTAGGGAATACTCAAGGTTGTTCTATGAGAAGGACAAAAAAACTGAACATCAGGGAAGGAAAAAGGACAAATCTTTAGCGAAAGGAACTGTAACACCTTTGTTGCAATCTGCTCCTCTCAGGATGGAAAGGGTCTCAGAGCTGGAAGTCCACGATATAGACACTGGCTGGTCAAGTGTTTGATAGGGCCTCTGGTCCTCTACCTGCCTTGCTTAGATAGCTACCCCCTTTTCCTTTGCCTGCTATCTTTGCAAAGTCTTCTGGGACCAAGGAGATGCTATTTTAGAGAGCCCATTCTCATTTTCATTCTGCACCTATGCCCTTTTGACTCAGGGCTTACAGAAGATGAAGCATTTCTTCCAAGTCATATGCCTAGTTAGTATTGTGACCAGGGAAATTGTGTCCTGTCCTTTTTATATTAGTGTTTTTTTCACTACAGCACAGTATGCTCAGGTTATTTAACTTGGTTAAAAAAATGGAAGAACAAATTCAATGGAGATATAGTAAAACAACAAGACCTGAGCCAAGATGTAACATTGAATTAAGAAGAGAGGAAGAACAAATGTAGAAGCAAGGATATCATTTCTTAGAAAACAAGTATGATTTCTTGTAACCTGGGAATAATTTAATATAGCTTAAAAGTTGCCATTTATAAACAAGGGTGCTATTGCTATTTTTAGTTGGATAGATCTGAAATGGTAAGGTTCCATATCACTCAATACATGACATTAGTCATCCCTCGCTACAGATCACAATCAACCCACACCATTACCAACTCAGTGTGACAACAGCAAACATCACAATAAAATCTCATATGCAACCACTCCCACTCAGCATTCAATGGTGTCACTCAGCACAGGTATGGAGTAAATATGACTAGAAGAAGCATGGTACCTGAGGAGACTGGAAGAGTACTTCATGAAAATGTGTGAAATTCAACCTTTCCAGCAGAAAACATGAAAAGAATGAACCACCAAATGTTTGTGACTATGGGAGAGACTCATTTAATATATTCTTTGAGAATTCTGCTAGAAATAATCAGCTGGGGTAAAGAGGTTGATGCAGGGTACTAGTTAAGTACTGACATTACTACATATGTTATTTTCAATTATGAAATGTTAAAAGATCTTTTGCACAAGGTAAATACAAGTCTATTGTAGTCAAGAAATCACTGAGTAAATTAGTATTGTCATCACTAAGAAGAGGTAAGTATTTGAGGTAGTACATATATAATAAATAAAATCCAGTCATTCTACAATGTGTACATACTTCAAAACATGATGGGTATGATAAAATTTTGCCAAATTAAAATAAATTTAAAAATTAAAATTGAATTTTTACAAGTGGAATAGTCACTTGCAACTGCCACAGCATCCAAGGAGAAGGATATTTTGAGCTATTTCTCAGCTTACAGGAACAGCAGTTCAGACTTCTTCAGAGGTCTAAGAGAAAAGTCATAAGGGGGCAGCTAGGGGCAGCTGAGAGCAGCTGCAAGTAGCTGGGAGAAACAGAGAAGCTGCTGATGGTCTATCTGATGAATACAACCCTTTGAACCAGCAGAGCCACTGAATCAGTACATGAAAGTGATCCAGGAGTTTCTGCCTGGGTACCCCTCCAATTGGTGCAATGAAAGGGTCCACAGTGCTTCCACCAAGACAGTGCCTCTGTTGTATCCTCAAGAATGGTTGCCTCCCATTGCTTCTGGGTCTTTTGGCTAAGATCAAGTGAAGAACGGTTGACCTTGCCATAGTCATGTCTGAGATTGTATTCAAACATCATAATCTGTATGTAATACCTCCAGAGACTATACCACTAAAAAGAAGCCTCAGGCCACAGATTTCGGTATAATAATAAAATGGCCAAACACCAATAAAGGCAATAGCAATGATGTCTCATTAAATGCTAAGAAAGTCAGGCTTCTACTAGAAGGAAAGGAGACAGGAGAATAAGATAATGGGAAGAAAGAGCCTGTACCTAAAATGCTCAAAGTCTGAACAGGAGAAAGAACTATTCATCTCAAATCCCACCCTACTATAAACCTTATTCTTAGTTTATAGTCCTACTGCTAATCCTCAGGCATGTGAGTGATCTATGCATGATTAAGCATCTTGAAGGACTGGAGAAATGGCTTAGTGGTCTTCCAAAGTCTTACAAAGTCTCTTCAAAAGGACCTGCATTCAATTTCCAAAAAGCACATGGTGGCTTACTATCATCTATAATGGGATTGGTTGCCCTCCTCTGCATACAGTACTCATACATAAAAAGTCTTCCACCCTGATGTTTCAGATGGTATTCATCATTTGTACTCTAGATTCCACTATCCTTACAAAATAGTCTCCAAATGAAAATTCTGTGGTTTCACATATTCCCCAATCTGTTGCGATATGTTTTACTCACTCCTAGGTACATTCAGCTTAGCTGAGCAGAAAGCCAAAAGGTATTAAATATGTTTCTGGCCATTAGATGTTTGTTGCTGTTGATGATGAATGACAGACTGTTGTGTCAGTGTTATTAGAACCCACTACCTTACTAAGCACATGCATTTTCAGTTTCAGAGGTAAGTTGGAAACATCAGTTTGGTTGCTTCTAAATTAAAGCAAGGGACATTAGGAAATATCTCTTTTAGTTAAAGGCATCATGCCAAGGTTCAATGTTAAAGAATTGGACTGAGACCATGAATCAACTTCCAGAAACACTTTGACACCCCCCCCCAAAAAAAAAAGAAAAAAAAAGTTTGGAGTCCTCTCATGCTTTAAAATGGCAAAGTAAAAGAGCCTTGCCAGTCAGTCAGTGAGAAATCAGCATCTGATGTTCCATCTGATGGATGGCCCCCAGAACACACTGGTTCTAATTTCCTGAAGTGTACTATGTTTTCAGAAAAAAAATATAAAATGCATCTTACATCAGAGAAACTTGAAGATAAATCGTGGAGAGAGGTACACTTGTCAAGTAAATATTCCCTGTCCAAACCCTTCATTTGAAGGTCACTGACTTAATGTCAAATTATCCAAACCCTGAATCAACAGCCCTCACACCCAAAATATTGAATAGCCCATAATACAAACTTAGAGTATCTTCAGTTACACAAATATTATATTGTAGATTATTGGTAAAAGGAGAGAGAGAGAGAGAGAGAGAGAGAGAGAGAGAGAGAGAGAGAGAGAGAGAGAGAGAGAAGATGAAGAAGAAGAAGAAGAAGAAGAAGAAGAAGAAGAAGAAGAAGAAGAAGAAGAAGAAGAAGAAGAAGAAGAAGAAGAAGAAGAGGAAGAAGGAGGAGGAGGAAGAGGAGGAAGGAGGAGGAGGAGGAGGAGGAGAAGGAGGAGGAGGAGAAGAAGAATCAATTTTAGCATCCAGCTCATCCCTACCACCATGTACTCTGGATGTAGACCTAGAGGTAGAAAAATGAGATATACTTTTACCTAGGGCAGAAGTCATGGGAAGAAGTGAGAAAAATAATACAGGGCTGGGGTAAAAATAAATACATTCCAAGTGTCTAAAGCAGTGCACAATAAATAGCATGTGTTAAACAATGTTAGCCATAATGATGATGGTGTTATAATATAGAAAATTCAAAAATCATGAAAATTGAGAAAATTCTTTTTTTACTCTTATCAAAGTTTTAATTTTACCAAAATTGCAATAATGCAAATTTTTTACATGTTTATTAAATGGATTACACAAAAAATATCCAAATAATGTATGAGCTAGCATACCATACACAAGTCAATCACATGGATTAACTCCCAGAATGCACTTCTGTGGAAAGAAATATGTGCTATGTTTTTAATATTGAAGACAAGTGTTCAAATATAGTCAGGACCCCAGATAGAGCTCACACCAGCAAGTGGTTAAGAAACTGACTTTTGTGTCTGAAGTCCAAGGCTCTGAATGAGCAGGTCAGGCCTTAGCTGCACCCACCCAGTGGCCATCACCAGACTTCTCAGGTATCCAGCTATATTCAATGTGAAGTAAAAAATATCCCAAGTCTTAACCAAAATACAGGCTCTGACTCAGAAGTATGAGTTTAACTTTCTCTTTAAATAAGACAATTGGGGAAGGGGATCAAGCTTGAAAAACAGTAACACTTATTTTGGCAATATAGCAACCAAAATCTAAAGTACAAGCTATTATATTCAAATTAAAAGACATTAAAGAATAAACCATAATATCGGGGAGGGGGGAATACATCAAACACATGATACAGTATGTCTAAACATCTTGAAATTATAATTTAAGGGTAAGTGTTGAAAAATTATGCTCTTTTAGCTAGAGATTAAGTGCACCTTTTTAACTGTTTCTCCCAAATAGAATCAGAGTTTACAATTTAATCACACCTCAAAGCTTTTTCTCAATACAAAGCAACCACTAAATACACACAAAATATATTTGTTAATTTCCCTGGCTTATCCAACGTGCAATGCACATGACTCAAAAGACTACAATTTGGGGTAAGTGTACACAAACTGAAAAAACACAACTCCAGGTTTCAAATCTTTCTCTTAAACCACAGGACACGTGGGTCATTTTTACTTCTCATGAGGATGTCACACTGTCATTTAATCATCAAATTTCCTTAGAATGACAAGAATTGTCAGTTGCCAATCTGAATGTACTGGGACTGGAGATATAACTTTCAAAGTACTGCATTTTTTAATGGCTGAGTAAGGTCATTATAATTGTTTGCATTCTTCAAGTTTTCAGTACCTACCAAACTCAAGAAGCCTAAGTTAAATGGTGTAACATCCTAGAAGTAGCCAGTTACTTCAGTATAAGCCATTCATAGCCCAAAGTCTGAAGAATGACCAAAATCAAATCTTTATATTTTCTTTTGTAACTGTATAAATGTGATCCAAATGTGTCCACCACTAGTTTTTCCAAAAGAAACATGCTATAAATAAGCAAACTACAACTGCTCACTGATATGTATGGACTTCCCAGATGTCTCATTGGGCTTGATTATAGACCACTCACAGTAATAGCTTTGTAGTATCAACTGTAGCATGATGTTAGGCCACTTTAGCTCTTGCACATACATGTTGCACTTCCTGCTGATGATGGAGAAAAGCTTGCAGCATTACACTGTTAAGCTAAGTTGCATCCATCCTTTTAAATGGTGTCAATATCAATGTCATCATCCTTGTTGTCAGACTTCACAGTTTCAACTTTTGGTACACTGGCAGTCTTTGAATATACCACCTTAGTATTTTCATCTTCATCATCTTCTTCACCACCAGAAGACTCCTCCTCTGCTTCCTTCAGCCATTTAATAAATGGCTCTGCTTTGACACAAATCTCTTTGGCAAGTTCTTTTGAGACATATTTCTTAGAGGCCTTTTCTGACCAGCTGATAATGACCTCTTCTTCTAAAAGGTCTGCATCATACATCTCCTTCAAGATATGTGGAATCTTAGAGATCAGCTGAGCTTGATGCATTGCTACCACACATTCCAAACCTTGAAGAAGGTACCGCTGGGCCTTTTTGTTGTTATGACAAAATCTTAGAAAATGGCGCCTGTATTTCTTGATTTGCTCTCTTATCTTCTTATCAAAGAGAACTTCTGTCAAAACAAGAGGACCCATGGCATTTACATCCAGTCTTTCTGCCTCAGCCACAATTTCTTTATCAGATGAATCAATAATGCCCTCTTCTTTCTTTTTCTCAACAAAATCAAACAGGATGTTAACACTCTCTTATATAGTTCTTTCCAAATCATCAATAAGTGTGAGACCTTTTGCATGGTCACTAATTTCATCCATTCTGTGCCTTTGAGCTTCCTCGGTTGTATCCTCCCCACAATCATCATCTTCCTCTTCTTCCACAGCATGTGGAGGACTAATTTCATTTGGTGGTGGAAGTGGTGGTATCTCACTGGTGGATACAGGGCCATTTTCCTTGTCCTTGCACTTTCTATTTTTTCTTTTCCTTTTCTTTCTTTCCTGTACCAATGTCATTATTCTCAGGTGGGTTTTTGAGAACGAATGTACAGAGTTTATGATGTGTGTCAAGCATGCCTCGGTACCCACAGGCTTTACAAGAATTACCTATTGTTTGCTTCTTTGGATTGACATGAAGATCTGTTTCAGGATTCTCACACTCAGGACAGAGAACAATTTTTTTAATGAATCCATCCAACATGTCTTGTAGCTTATTTGCCTCATGAGATCCACTGACAATGTAACGGTCATTCTTAACATCAAACTGGGTTTGTGCTCCCAGCTCACAACCAAAATATTTGGTGGGATACGTTGGAGGCCGATTAAGCGCCTTTGCAACCTCAACCATGTTGACTATAACTGTCTTGATTCCATTTCCCTCAACCTTAGCAATCAAACGGGGCATCTTGTAGCAATAGCACTGGTCTGACACGCTGCAGTTGACGTTGACAGACATTTTGGCTTATTAGTGACTTTATCAATAAGATGAACAGATCTTTGATTGCAACTTTTTGGTATCTTCTGTCTGGAGAAGAAGGGATGACATAAACAGCCGCAAGAGTTCTAGGTCTCTGACATGAAAAACTTTTCGCCACTGAGGCTGTAAGCTTCTTGCTTGTATTCTGTTTCCCCAATACAGGTACCAATGGCTACGCAACAGCTCGTATTCCTCAAATAAAGACATAAACCCAATGCCGCTCGCCCGGGACTGGGAGGAAGAGGTGCTAGAAACCTGGTTCGGAGCGGTGGGGCCAGCGGCAAGTGGAGGGGCGGCTGGGCAGGTGCCACCGCTGAGCAACGAGCAGCCGCTGAGCAACGAGCAGCGGGAGGGACTGTCCCAGTGACATCCCTGTCCACACCAGCAGCAATGAACCTGGCGACCTGGAGGGGACTTGGCTGTGAGCCACGGGTGGCGCCTGCCCCGCAGGTGGCCCGTGGGGTGGAGGGGCAGGAGCACTGGGCAGGGGCACAGGACACCGCCCCCCGCGGACTCACCTCTGCAATGTTCTCGCTTTGACTCGAAAATTGAGAAAATTCTATATCTGCTATGAATAAGTAAGAGGGAAGAAGAAAGAAATAAGAACCATCCCAACACGAGATAATAGGACTTTTGTACTTTTTCCATTTAATTTTTTCAAGCTTTGAGATAGTGGAAGTAATACTAGCTTCAGTAAGTCACTGGATATTTAAAACTAGTTTAATAAAGCTTTGGAATAATTCAAGATAATAAGCCATGAACTGATAGCACCATTCAGAGTACTTCGCACTATTACTTTAGACACATAAGACAACAATTTTCAGCAAAGTATGGAGAGTAAAGCTCTCTAAGGTCCTGACAGTTGATTTAAGTACTTTTCCATTTGATTTCTACTAAAGACATTGTTACAGCTTCATTTGGACTGCAGCTGCAAATTCAATACAAGAAAGGGTACTGTATCATTCTCATCACTGTAAGTACTCGGTTCCCATATGTTTTTCATGAGGGATGTCATATGCAAATTAAAGAAAAATCTAAACTACAACCTTGAAAATTATACTAAATTACTCTACATGTTTCTAAGTGTTGATGGTGCTTACTTATTTACAGAAGAGTAGAAACTGGTAATCTTTATTGCCATGTGTTTACCTGTATAGACTTAATTTTATGCCAAGTGAACAAAGTGGAAGAAATACTGATGAACCCATGTGCCGAGATACCTTTTTCTTCTATTTGTTTATATAATGTAAGTAAAAGAGGTACATGTGTAATTGCATATACATCATAATACACTAAATATATGTTCTCTATTAGATAAGTTTTACTTTAAAGATGATGGTTTTGCTAGGCTCATGGCATTAGAAGAGCTTGAAGAATAGAACTCTATATCATGTCACATTAGGTAGAGCCTTTAAATCAACTCTATTCATTTTTCTCTATTTTAACTCAATGAAAGTGGATGTAGGAGTTAATGGATGATAGACACTTTATAAGGCGATTAATCCAAGTCATCTCAGGCATCTCACCTCTTTATAGTATATATAGATATTGTCCAATTATCACCAACCCTATTTGACAAATGGAGCAGCAAAGTTCAGTGGGCTTTCTGAAATCATGCATGTAGCAAGTTGCCTATCTCAAGACAGAATGATCAAATGGGTATAAAATTTTTACATTTTTGCAGTTACAAAATGAAGCAATCATTGTTTTGTGATGTATAGGGGTTTCTTACCTTTTGTCTGAAGACAAATTATAGCTGTGGCTTTCCTTCCTCAGCCTTAGTGGCAATGCACACCTCAGTCTGTTAACTATTGTTCAAGTTTTAAAAGGGTCGAGGGAAGAGGTGAGGTGTGATGGGAAAATGAAAGGAAGGAGTTGAGGGAAGGAAAACTACAGTTAAGATGTACAAATGCAGAATAAGTTTTTACTTATACACAGGCATTTATTTCTTTTTTATTATCTCTCTTACAAGTTCATAAGGTTGGAAAGCAAAAATCAAGGCACCAGCAGATCGATATCCAGTAAAATCCCATGTAACAGGTTCATAGATGGCTGTGAATTGCTGGTCTCCACATGGTAATTGACGTAAAAAGTTTGTGGGTCTCTCTTTTTTATTGAATATTTTTAATTTACATTTTAAATTTTATACCTTTTCCTGGTTTCCCTCCATCCCACCTTGTCCCCTGCCTCTATGAGAGTCTTCTCTCACCCATCCACCCATTCCCTCTTGCCTACCCACCCTGACATTCCCCCTTACTGGGGCATCCAACCTTGGCAGGATTAAGGGCTTCTCCCCCAATTGATGTCCATCAAGGCCATCTTTCACATGCAGCTGGAGCCATGGGCCCATCCATGTGTACACTTTGGATGGTGGTTTAAACCCTGAGAGCTCTGGTTGGCTGATATAAATATCATTAAAAGGTGTTAAATTACTCTCTACTTGATACAGTCTCTTCACTCTCAAACTCTTGTCCTGGTTTAGTTGTTTAAGTAACAACTGCTGCCCAAATGACTTGTAAATTCCTCCACTTTTGGTTAGTTTCACTTAGTAAAAACATTTTCTGGTCATAGGCAGAAGAATACTGGCACTAGGGTAGTAGAGTGTTTATTACAGGTCAGGAATGTTGGTCCCTGTTAAATCCTAGCAAAAAATCCCAAAAAAGGAGAGGACCAGCAATGACACATGCAAAGAAAAAGATTCTAAAACATTAAACAAATAAAGTCATACTGGGTAGAAAGGAAAGGGGGGAGGAATATAATTTTAATTAAAATATATGTTTAGAAAAGATTTGAATCAAGCCTATTTGACTTCAGTATTCTTTGTGGTTTCCATCAAGAAAAATATATGAAGCTCAAGATTTAAATAAATGTATAAATGACTTGCCAGTGTTTGCTCCACTAAGGTGCAACATACTCACGATCTTAAAACTCTTAAAAAACTTTAAATGCTCAGAACTTAAAACTTAAGCCCTATGTTCATTCTGCATAATTCCAAGGCTTGTTTTAAGCAGAATATTCCTAACTTGATGCCTTGGTTTATAATGTTTATTCAACTTCATACTAAGAGTCAATCTCTATAACAGTAGAGTGTAGATTTAATTTTTTCCCATTGACATCTGTTTTGTGTATGTCTGAGTACATATATTATATACATGTCAAGGCAGGAGACTATAAAGCTTAAAAATTCTATGTTATTTTTGACTTTGAAGCAAATTGCCATAATTAATAAAATATTGATGAAAATCTTCTCTGACCTTGAAAATCTAGAAAAGGGAGAACCAATTCAGTGTTAGGTCTGGATATTTGGGGAAAGAAAAGAATAAAGCACACCATCACATCATTACATAAATCATTACACTCACTGCTTAATAGAAAGGCATACATATGTAAAAATAAATCTCTATTTCAATTTTCCTACATTCCACTGTAAAATCTTACCATGCATGTACACACTTTTGACAAAGTGCCAGCACTCTCAGTAGCAAATGCTATAGCTTAAAATGCAAATATAGTTTCATTACAATTCCATTTTCAGTCACTCATAACTGCATTAACCATCCTGCATCTTAGCTAAAATATTCTCTATTTGACCTCAGGCTAAATAATTTTTCTCCTTTCCCAATAAGTTTAAGAAAAGTTCCCTTAGCTACATCTGAGTCACCACAAGAGAAGAGAGCAGGGAAATCCTCATTATAACCAAATGAGGACAGGGAACGAATAAAATTGAGGTTTCTGTGTCCAAAGGTGGGGTGGGAGGGAATTACATGAACTTTACAACTCAAAATTAAATGATGATATATTTTTTCTATGTGTGAAAAAAATTACCCATGGGTAATTATTAACATTTAAGAGTAGCTCACTGAACTAGCATCTGTCCTGTTCCCTGGATGTTTGCTGCTTAAGAAAAGAAGGTAGAAGGCCTGCAGAAAAGAGAATGACACAGGAGAGTGGCACAAGGAATCAATTAATCCTCTTATCCCAAAGGATGTGATTCTGGATCAGCCTGAGGGGTTCCAATCTATTACAGTTGGATATAGTTTTGTTGAGTTTAACTATCCCCAGGTCTTTCTATTCTTTACTTTCCAGGAGTATCCCATCCAGTTTCATCAATTTAAGGGTATTTTAGTGTAGAAACATCTGTTTTATGAGCCATGATAACAAGCCCCAGTCATGTCACATGTAATTTGTTTCAAAGAATATTTTTTATCTTGTTTTCTGTATGCATTCTTTTGTCAGTGTGTGATGGCCTATGTATAAGAAGAAATGTTTTGCTTTGGAAAATAAATAAAAGTCTAAATGGCAAGGGAGTATCTGTACTAGAATCAGCTCTGCTTAGCTATGCTTATTAGGAAATATTAACAATTCACATTTAATTCTTTTATGTTTTCCAAATTTCCCATGTCTTTAATGAAAATTTATTATGAGAATGTAAAATTAAACAGTATTTACTGTTCTAAAAGTTGGCTTTTATTTTTCTAAAGAAAATTAAATATATTTTCCTGGTAGCCATTATTTGCCAATGGTGAGCTCCTTAAGGAGATGTGGGGCCTCTTGAACCTCTCTCTCTCTTCTATGACTGACATTAAATAGTCCAATACTGCACAGGTGTTGAGCAGGTGAATGTAGCAGTGTGAGTTAATGAGTGCAATAG
The DNA here is from genome assembly GCF_963924665.1 of Micromys minutus. NCBI lineage: Eukaryota > Metazoa > Chordata > Mammalia > Rodentia > Muridae > Micromys > Micromys minutus. Next base: position 77,167,821 of record NC_137970.1, on the reverse strand, counting down.
CAATAACCATGTCATGTCCAAAAGACAATGTTTCACAGTTGCTCATCCTCTGGCACTTATATTCTTTTTATTCTTTCTGTCCCTCTTTGTAGTACTACATGAGCTATGAAAAGAGTGATATAAATGTCCCGTTTACAGGTGAACACTCAATAGTCATCTATTCTTTGTACTTTCACCAGGTATGAATCTCTGCCTTAACCATCACCTACAAAAGGTCCTGTAACAAAGGCTAAGAGCTACAATAATACACAAATAGAAACAAAAATGTTTAGAAGACAGCTTGATACCATTTCTGTTTAGAAAACAACGGTAAAAGACCTTACAGTCTATAATTTCTTTCATCCCAGGCTTTGACCAGGCTTATAATACCAAGCATAGATTACCCCTTGTGTAGTGGGACTAAAGTCCAAAGAGAAAACAGTGGTTACCTCTATAACTGTCATGCCACTATCACACCATTGAAGAAATCTTCCTTGGTAGAATGGTATTATGGTTCACAGGACTCATAGGCAGATAAGAAGGCAGATGACTTTTCTGCAAAAGAAGTGGTCATAGCACCTTCTGACAAAATTAAACCTAGCCAGCAGAGAAGCCAGCCTATAGCCAAATGAAATGATATTTTCAATGAAAGTATTACTATCTTGTGGGCAAACAAGAAGAATGACAATGGTTTCTATTTTGTGGGGAACCTCGGGGTACTCTCTGACCAGCAATACATAGACTGATGTCCCATACTAGGATTTTCATTTAATATATTTAATAACTCATAGCTTTAATAACTTACAGCTTTTAACAGTAACATTACCCTATCCATACAATGTAGCTCTTATTCATACTCTTTTTACAAAAAATAGATTATTCTTTCCATTAGCTTACAAAACAATAGGTGTCAAAAAAAGAATATGGTATTTTTCTTTTGTGAACTTGAATACATTATTCGGTATAATATTTTTATATTCTATCCATTTATCTAAAACTATATTTTAGTACTCTATCCATCATTTTATAGACATATAGGCTGATTCAATTTCGTAGGTACTATGAATAGAGCAAAAGTGAACCTCTAGTAGAAAATGGAGTCCTTTGTATATGCATTGCAGGAGTGCTATATGTATTTATTTTGAGCTTTTTGAGGAAATACCCATCGTGACTACACCAATTTACATTTCTCCAGAAACAGTAGGTTGAGGTTTCTCTTTCTTTACTTTCTGTCCATAACTTGTATTCACGATAATGGTCATTCCGTCTGAAGATGGAGTCTTAAAGTAGTTTTACTTTTCTATGTTTCATTTGTTGTATTTTCAGTGTTTTAAAGTGTTTTGAATATTCTAGATATTAATTCTCTTTCAGATATAGATATAACAGGTATGTTTCTACCATTTTGTAAGCTGTTGCTTCACTTGACCAGTTTCCTCTCCTGTACAAAAGCTTTTAATTTTATGGGGTTATGTTGTAAGCATAGAATGAAGGTTCCTGTACCAAAGAAACCAGGAATGTTAATCATACATGATTGCTTTTCCAATGGGAAAGATGAAAAGCCTATTCTTATATCCAGAGAACTGATAATTAGAAGTTGTTAACAGTCTGATGATTTATCTGTAGGGCCAGGCCATATCAAGCTCCTACAACCAGGTCTGTAAGTGATTGCAATCTAAATGACCCTTATAGCTAGAGGGTCCCATCAACTTCCATGAGCAGGATCAATGGTGGCAAATAGCCCAAATGACCTCTATGCTATCTGTATGACCAGGACCAAACCAGACCCTTAGGATCTTAAGCTATTACAGGTAACCTACCTCTAGAATAATCCTTAGAAGAAGTGGCACTATGAGTTGAGTTTCAATGTAATTGTGCTTCCTTTTACAATGAGGATTGCATTATATCAGGAAATCTTTTTTCCCAAAGCACGCAAAGCTATTATTAGATTCACCAAAGCCTGACCCAGGTTGACAAGAGTCAATCTCAACCAGGATTTCATTCTAATTTCTTAATAAAGTTCACTTCCCTGTGTAAACACAGCTGCAGGGACTTCCCCAGGGTCCCACTTGTTGATCAATGCCCTATTTCATAAGGGAATTTTGTAAAAATTGCAAGTTTGTAGTTGCATGGTCTTATAACTCAGTCATTTATTAAAATGCACTGAACTAGATATCTATTTTTGTGCTGCTATGCTGCTTTTATTACTATAACTCTCCTTATATCTTGAAGCCAAGTGTGGTAATGCGTATAGCAGCATTCTTTTTCCTCAGAATTTCTTTCTGTTCTATATAAAGGTAAAAGACATCAACATAGTAGTGGACAGAGTGTGAGCCTTTGTCTTATTCCTCATCTTCGTTGAAATGCTCCAAGATTCTTTTCATTTAGCATATGCTAATTGTAGATTTGTCATATATTGGTTTTATTGTATTAATACTGGTCCCTTATATTCCCAGTCTTTTGAGAAATTTTATTTTGAGATGTTGCATTTTGTCAAATGCCTTTTCTACATCTATTAAAATGAAGATGTGACTTCTGTCGTTGAGTCTATTTATATTATATAGTACATTTGTTGATTTGTTTATGTTGTATCATCCCTAGATCTATGAAATGAAACCAATTTGGTCCTAAAGAATGATCATTTGAGAGGCCTGGTGAGAAGGTGATCCGAGTAGCCAGGAGGCAGAGATCTCTGCCGAGCGCCAACAGAAAGCACACTCCTGCCCTGCCTGATCCAGGGACCAGGAACCCAGCATTGTGACCTCTGTTCCCACCCGGCGGCTTTGGGGTGCAGAACAGGGCACAGACCATCGCCACCTGGATGAGCAGAGCCCCAGAGATAAAGGCCTAGTGAGAAGGTGATCCGAGTAGCCAGGGGCCAGAGAGATCTCTGCCGAGCGCACAAGGAAAGCGCGCCCCTGCCCTGCCTGATCCAGGGACCAGGAACCCAGCATTGGGACCTCTGTTCCCACCCATTGGCTTTGGGACACACAACAGGGCTCGGACCATCCGCCACCTGGACCAGCTGAGGTCCAGGGACCCAGGCCAAGTACAAGTGAAAGAGGAGAACGAATCACAGACAAGATGTCAAGAGGAAAGCGAAGAACATATCCCAGGGAAACCAAGACAACCTGGCAACACTAGAACCCAGCTCTCCTATCACAGCAAACAGCGGAATGCAAAACACTCCAGAAAAAGAAAACTCAGACAAGAAATCCTGCCTCATGATGATGATGGAGATCCTTAAACAAGTACAGGAGGAAAAGAATAAAGAATTGGAAGCTTTTAAAGAAGAAACAAGAAAAACACTCAAAGAACTCAAAGAACTAGAAGAAAACAGAACCAAAGAGATGAAGGAATGGAAGAAGGAATTTAAAACAGAAATGGACGTAATAAAGAAAACACTAAAAGATACAACCCAAGAAGTAGAAATCCTAAAAATGAAATCAGGAGTCAAAGATGAGAGCATTTCCAACAGACAACAAGAGATGGAAGAGAGAATCTCAGGAGCTGAAGACAACATTGAAAACATAGACAAAACAGTCAGAGAAGATGCAAAAACCAAAAAGCTCCTAACACAAAATGTCCAGTAGATCCAGGACACAAACGTAAGGATAATAGGAATAGAAGAGGTAGAAGAATATCAACTAAGAGGCACAGTAAATATCTATAACAAAATTGTAGAAGAAAACTTCCCTACCCTTAAGAATGAGATGACCACGAGCATAAAAGAAGCCTTCAGAAATCCAAATAGGTTGAACCAAAAAGAAATTCCTCCCGACACATAATAGTCAAAATACCAAGTGCCCAAAGCAAAGAAAGAATACTAAAAGCAGTAAGGGAAAAAGGTCAGGTAACATATAAAGGCAGACCAATCAGAATCACACCCGATTTCTGAACAGAGATTGTGAAAGTTAGAAGAGCCTGGAGAGACATCATGCAGACCCTAAGAGAGCACAAGTGCCAGCCCAAGCTGCTATACCCAGCAAAACTATCAATCACCATAGATGTAGAGATGAAGATACTTCATGAAAAATCTAAATTTACACAATATCTGAACCAGCACTACAATGAATTATAGGTGGAAAACACAATACAATGAGGGAAACTACATTCTAGTAAAAACAAAAAATCTCCTAAACAAGAAAACCAAAAGAAGAAAGAGACACAGACAAAACTCAACCTACAAAAGCAATAATAGCAGGAAACAGTGACCACGATTCCTTGATATCTATTAACATAAATGGATTCAATTCCACAATAAAAAGACATAGGCTATCAGACTGGATAAATGAACAAAATCCAGCATTTCACTGCATACAGGAAACTCATCTCAGAGACAAAGACAGACACTTTCTAAGAGTAAAAGTTTGGAAAAAAATTGTCCAAGCAAACAGCCCTAATAAGCAAGCTGGAGTGGATATTCTAATATTGAATTAAGTAAATTTCCAACCAAAAGTTATCAAAAAAGATAAGGAAGGACACTTTTTACTCATTATAGGGGAAATCTGTCAGGAGGAACTCTCAATCCCTAACATATATGCTCCAAATACAAAAGAACCCACATTTATAAAAGAAACCCTACTAAAGCTCAAAAAATACATTTCACCCCACACAATTATAGTGGGAGACTTTAATACCCCACTATCTCCAATGGACAGATCATGGAAACAGAAACTGAACAAGGACACTGTAAAACTAGAAGAGACTGTGAACCAACTGGAATTAACAGATATCTACAGAACATATCATCCTAAAGTACAAGAATACACCTTCTTCTCAGCACCCCATGGCACCTTCTCGAAAATTGACCACATAATTGGACACAGAATGAGCCTCAATCGATATAAGAAGATTGAAATACTCCCATGCATCCTCTCAGATCACCATGGTCTATGGCTGGTCTTTAACAACAACAAAGACAACAAAAATCCCTCATACACATGGAAACTAAACAACCCTTTGTTAAATGATAGGAGGGTCAAAGAAGAAATAAAGAAAGAAATTAAGGATTTTCTAGAATTCAATGAAAACGAAAACACAACATACCCAAACCTATGGGATGCAATCAAAGCAGTACTGAGAGGAAAACTCATAGCTCTGAGTTCTTCCCAAAAGAAACTGGAGAGAGCATACATCAGCAAATTGACAGAACAGATGACAGCTCTAGAACAAAAGGAAGCAGATACACCCAAAAGATGTAGATGGCAAGAAATAATCAAAATTGGGGCAGAAATAGACCAAATAGAAACAAAAAGAACCATTGAAAGAATCAACAAAACCAAGAGATGTTTCTTTGAGAAAACCAACAAGATTGATAAACCCTTATCCAGACTAACTAGAAGGCAAAGAGAGAGTACCCAAATTAAGAAAATTACAAAGGAAAGTGAAGACATAACAACTGAAACTGAGAAAATTCAAGCAATCATCAGATCCTACTACAAAAGCCTATACTCCACAAAATTGGAAAATTTGGAGAAAATGGATGAATTCCTAGACAGGTACAAGATCCTAAAGTTAAACCTGGACCAGTTAACCATCTAAATAATCCCATAACACCTAAAGAAATAGAAGAAGTCATCAAAAGCCTCCCAACCAAAAAGCCCAGTTCCAGACGAGTTCAGTGCAGAATTTTATCATACATTTATTGATGACATAATAAAAATACTCTCCAAACTATTCCACAAGATAGAATCAGATGGAATACTACCTAACTCATTTTCTGAGGCTACAATAACCCTCGTTTCCTATACCACACAAAGACCCTATAAGGAAAGAGAACTTCAGACCAATCTCACTTATGAATATTGATGCAAAAATACTCAACAAAATTCTTGCAAACCAAATCCAAGAACACATCAAAACGATCATTCACCATGATCAAGTAGGCTTCATCCCTGGGATGCAGGGATGGTATAATATAAAGAAATCCATCGATGTAATCCACCATATAAACAAACTCAAAGACCAAAATCACATGGTCATCTCACTAGATTCTGAGAAAGCATTTGACAAAATTCAACACCCCTTCATGTTAAAAGTCCTGGAAAGAACAGGAATCCAAGGCCCATACTTAAACATAATAAAAGCAATATACAGCAAACCAACAGCAAACATCAAACTTAACGGTGGGAAACTTGAAGCAATCCCACTAAAATCAGGGACTGGACAAGACTGCCAACTCTCTCCCTACCCATTCAACATAGTACTGGAAGTCCTGGCTGTAGCAACTAGAAAGCAAAAGGAAATCAAAGGGATACAAATTGGAAAAGAAGAAGTAAAAACATCACTGTTTGCAGAAGACATGATAGTGTACTTAAGTGACCCCACAAATTCCACCAGAGTACTCCTACAGCTGATAAACAAGTTCAGCAAAGTGGCTGGATTCAAAATTAACTCAAACAAATCAGTAGTCTTCCTATATTCAAAGGACAAACATGTGGAGAAAGAAATTAGGGAAAAGATACCCTTCACAATAGTCACAATAACTATGAAATACCTTGGTGTGACTCTAACTAAGCAAGTGAAGGACCTGTATTACAAGAACTTCAAACCTCTAAAGCAAATCAAGGAAGATCTCAAAAAATGGAAAGATCTTCCATGCTCATGGATTGGAAGGATCAACATTTTAAAAATGGCCATCCTACCAAAAGCAATCTACAGATTCAATGCAATCCCCATCAAAATTCCAACCCAGTTCTTCATTGAGTTGGAAAGATCAATGTGCAATTTCATCTGGAACAACAAAAGACCTAGAATAGCGAAATCCATCCTCAACAACAAGAAAACATCTGCGGGAATCACTATCCCTGACCTCAAGCTATATTACAAGGTAATTGTGCTGAAAACTGCATGGTACTGGTACAGAAATAGACATGTGGATCAATGGAATAGAATAGAAGATCCAGAAATGAGCCCTCAAGTATATGGTCACCTGATTTTTGACAAAGGAGCTGTAAACATCCAATGGAAAAAGGGCAGCCTATTCAACAAATGGTGTTAGTATGACTGGCACTCAGCATGCAAAAGAATGAAAATAGACCCTTTCTTATCTCCTTGTACAAAGCTCAAGTGTAAGTGGATCAAAGATCTCCACATTAAACCAGATACACTGAAACTATTAGATGAGAAAGTAGGGAAAACCTTAGAACACATAGGCCCAGGAGAAAATTTCCTGAACAAAACACCAATGGCTCGAGCTCCAAGGTCAAAGATTAACAAATGGGACTTAATGAGATTGCAAAGTTTCTGTAAGGCTAAGGACATTGTCAAGAAAACAAAATGGCACCCAACAGAATGGGAAAAGATATTTACCAACTCCACATCAGATATAGGCCTAATTTCCAAAGTATACAAAGAACTTAAAAGCTAGACACCAGAGAATCAAACAACCGTATTAAAATGGGGTACAGAGCTAAACAAAATGTTCTCAATTGAGGAATATGGATTGGCTGTGAAACATCTGAGGAAGTGCTCGACATCCTTAGCCATCAGGGAAATGTAAATCAAAACAGACCTGAGATTCTACATCACACCAGTCATATTGGCCAAGATCCAAAACTCAGATGATAGCAGATGCTGGTGAGGTTGTGGAGAAAGAGGAACACTTCTCCACTGTTGGTGGGGTTGGAAACTGATATAACCACTCTGGAAATCAGTCTGGCGATTCCTCAGAAAATTGGACATAGTCCTACCTGAAGACCCAGCTATTCCACTTCTGGGCATATACCCCAGAGACACTCCAATATACAATAAAGCTACATGCACCACAATGTTCATAGCAGCTCTATTTATAATAGCCAGAAGCTGGAAATAACCCAGATGTCCTTCAGTAGATGAATGGATACAAAAATTGTGGTATATTTACACAATGGAGTACTACTCATCTATCATAAAGAATGACTTAACCAAATTCTCAAGAAAATGGTTGCATCTAGAGAATATCATCCTGAGTGAGATAACCCAGTCACAAAATAACAGACATAATATGCAGTCACTGATAGTGGGATGCTAACCCCAGAGGCTTGGACTACCCCAGAAACAACTCACAAACTGTGTGAAGTTCAAGAAAAAAAATTAGGCTCAATCCTTACACACTGAGAAAATGTTGACTAATTCCGGGTTTCATCCTGTTTTGCAGGTACTTTTTGCTCATTGTAACTAGTAAGATCTTAATGCAGAGTATCAAACCTTAAAAAATGCTTAAAACTTTGTACATTTATCTTTGTTTTTTTAAATAAAGTTCTTCAATTAAAAAAGAATGATCATTTGATATACTCTTGAATTGAGTTTGCTGAAGATTTTGCATCTATTCCATCTGAGTGATTTGTTTGTGATTTTCTTTTTTGTTGTTGTTATATTTTTGTCAGTCATTGGTATCACTTTATAAATAATATTCAAAGCATTTCTTCTTTATTAAGTCATGAACTCAAACAACAGTGTTTAACATTAAACATTGTAGCCAGGCATGGTGGTAGTACATGCCTTTTGTCCCAGTACTCAGGAAGCAGAGACAGGTGGATTTATATTACCTCAAGGCCAGTTAGTTCTACACAATGAAACTAGGTCTACAGAGTTCCAGGCTAGCCAGAGCTGTGCAGTGAGACCCTGTCACAAATAAACAATAATAAAATTATGATAAAAAATCAGTCTAATGCAGTACAGTAAAAATGCATGCTAATTTGACAGTTACGTGCTAAGAAATGTATCATATTGAAATTAAATCATATTAAAAATTCAAAGACTTTGTTTTCCACAATTAAACTGGTATGTTCCTACAAGGGCAGAACATTTTGTGTGTATAGTAAAAAATTGTGCAACTTACAACATGCAGTTTTTTCAAGGTGTTTTGTACAATATCTGTTAATGTGCCTGCATGCACAGAGCAAGGTATGGCTATTATCCCTTTTAGGAGTAAGGCTGAATGAGGTTTATGAGACAGCATAAGAGACTTAGATTTCATAATACACTGGAGTTTGGATTAATCTTTACAACTGTATATTCAGAGTTTTACTATTGTCACATTTCTGAAAAAAACATGTGCTCATATAGACAGTCTCCCATGGAGACTCCAAACCGATCATTTAAGAAGCTCTATTGTATAGAAGAAATTTGCTTCATCTAAGTACATGTTTCTTAATTCTCTGGAGAATGTTCATTCACTTTTGTAAAGTACCTTAAAATATACAAATAGAACTAGTTATTTAAAGTAACTCTTTGATATACTCAGTTTTTTTGTTGTTGTTGTTTTATTGCATTTACTTAAATCAAAGACTTTCTGCTCCAGAATTAATACATAAAAATCACAGTAAAATCTACTCTGGTTGTTTTATCTTGTATCCATCTTATTAGCTTTGAAGCATTTAGTAGAGAAGACATAATTTTTCAAATTCATAATTATTCAGCAATTTAAAATGAGCAACAACAATAAAATCTCAGAACTAAAACTTGGACCTACCTCCTGAAAAACACCCAAGGAGAAATCAAACTATGCATCTGGGTCCCTGTCACTTACACAATACAGAAAGTATACTGAACTTGAATGTACAATACCTACTTTACATTTTGACTCTTATGTGCCTTCTCTATCTTCATATTGGTAAACTACAGAATGAGAATAAGATCAAAAGCTCAGGTGACAACAGATGCTGGCGAGGATGTGGAGAAAGAGGAACACTTCTCCACTGTTGGTGGGGTTGTAAACTGATACAACCACTCTGGAAATTAGTCTGGCGATACCTCAGAAAATTGGACATAATACTACCTAAAGACCTAGTTATTCCACTTCTGGGAAAATACCCAAAAGATGCCCCAACACATAACCAGGACACATGCACCACAATGTTCATAGCAGCTCTATTTATAATAACCAGAAGCTGGAAAGAACCCAGATGTCCTTCAACAGAGGAATGGATACAGAGAGTATGGTACTGTAACACAATGGGGTACTACTCAGCTATTAAAAACAACGACTTTATGAAATACTTAGGCAAATGGATGTAGCTAGAAGCTATCATCCTGAGTAAGGTAACCCAGTCACATACACACACATACACACACACACACAAAACATACATGGTATACACTCACTGATAAGCAGATACTAGCCCCAAAGGCTCAGAATATCCAAGAAACAATTCACAGACCTAAAGAAACTCAAAAAGATGAAAGTCTAGAATGTGGATGCTTCAGTCCTTCTTAGAACAAAGAACAGAATATTACCTAGAGAAAATATAGGGGCAAATAGAAGAGTAGTTTTGAAGAAAAGATCGTCCAGAGACTACTTCATCTGTGGATCCATACCATATGCAGCCACTAAACCCAAGCACTATTACTGATTCTAAGAGGTGGTTACTGGCAGGAACTTGATATGGATACCTCCGCAGAGGATCAGCCAGAGTCATACTGATACGGTTGAGAATCCTTGCAGCTAACCATTAGACTGAACATGGGAATCTCAATGAAGGACCTAGAGAAAGTATTGTAGGAGCTGAAAGGATTTACAACCCCATGGGAACAACAACAGTATTAAACAACCAAACCCCTCAGAGCTCCCGGGGACTGAAACACCAACCAATGAGCACACATGGAGAGACCCATGGCCCCAGTTGCATGTGCAGCAGAGGATAGCATTGTCTGGCATCAATGGAAGGAGAGGCCTTTGTTCAGTGAAGGCTCATTTTTCCCAGTATAGGGTAATTCCAAGGAGCTAAGGTGGGAGAGGGTGGTTGGGAGAGCGAGTATCTTCATAAAAGTAAGGGGGGGTAGAAGTAGGGGGAAAGGGGATAACATTTGAAATGTAAATACAGATAATATATAACAAAAAAAGAAGAAAAAAGCTAAATTGAGTAAAAGAGAAATAACCAGTATGCTCATCTCCAAAATATAACTAGAAGAAAAAACATAGATATCCTAAATAGTTTTTTCATTAATATCATGAACCCCTGCTATAGAGTACCTCAAACCTAGCTCTATTTGATAGTTTTTATTTGTCTAGGTGATTAGACTATGACACAGATCCATTGTGTATTGTTTCCTCTTATCCTCCACTGAGTTGTTACTACTGTACTGTCTCAGAAGGCAAGATTTAAGTTAATATGTATTTGTTGTTGTCCCTTTGAGAAAACTTGTGTGCTAGTTCAAGAAGGTAGATGGCTTTCCATTGAAAAAGTTAGTGTTATAGAGCATAGAAAATCTCAAAATAACCTAAGGATACTTGATAAGGATTTTAAAGAGTAATATCGAGTGATGATATAGAAATATCTAGGCTATAATATTTGAATAAATAATCCCATGTATGTAGGACATATAAACTATTGGTAGCTGTTATAGTAATGACCTATGTGGAAAGTCATAACTTATCAATCAACCAACACCCCCCAGAGCTCCCTTTGAGCACACATGGAGGAAACCATGGCTCCAGCTGCATATGTAGCAAAGGATGGCTTTGTCTGCAATCAATAGGAAGAGAAGGCTTGGACCTGTAAAGGCTTTTTTTCCAAAGTGTAGGGGAATGCCAGGGTAGAGAGGTGAGAGTGGCTGATTGGGAGAAGGAGCATCTTCATGGAAGCAGGGGGAGGGAAGAGGGATAATGGGAGAGGAGAAAAGGGGAAAACATTTGAAATGTAAACACATAAAACATCCAATAAAAACAGAAAAGATCTTTGGTGGCATTGGAGAGACAGAGTATGAACCATGAAACATTACTCAAAAAGAAAAAAAATATTTCAAATGTTTAGAGTAGTATACAGAGCCATATTCAGTCAAGCACTAACAAACATTTTAGTAATAAAGCTGTAGACATAAAGGTGAGCATGATCTTATAATGACAAAAGAAATGTACCCGTGTTTGCTGTTAGAGAAAAATATACTGGATTTTACTTCATTCCTGAAATAAAGGAGGCTTGCGCTAAACCTTACAAATATACAATGACATGTAGTTTCTCAGAAGGCAACAATCACCATTAAACCACATGATATTACTCTCAAATAGAACATTATTCTCTTTATGATCATTTCCATACTGACAGTGTGATGTGTTTAGAGCTTGTACTTGGCAGACAAATTAGTGACATGGTTTCATGGAAGGATAGCTGGGTTTCTGCCCAATGAAAGCTACTTTGAACTCTTTGCATAAATATAATATAGTTCATTCTTTCTTACAAAACACTACAGCAGAAACAATTCATTTTTAACTGTCATTTTTTTCTGGAATATATACCAGGACTCATTCTTCTGTCATATTCAATATTTGTTCTTTGGGGTAGGACAATTATCAATGGTTATTTCTTAAATTTCTCATGTGTTTGTTCCATTAAAAACTGAAGTAATTCTTGGCCTTATTTAATAGCAATATGGTAAACCTACCTAACATAATTTATCATATAGTCTTATATTTTCAAAAATGTTAAATTATAAGATTTGAGTTTATGTAATGCTTTTGAAGAATATAGTCTTTAAGTCACAGTATTTACAGAGTTCAGGGTTTATAAACATTGTTTAACATATTATCAAATGTTACTTGTTATAGATGCAAAATAAGCAGGTACTCATGGGAAGGTAAAACTATGGTCAAAATATATTGGATTATTTTTTAAATTAGGTCAAAGAAACAGAATCAGACATTGCCATTTTTCTTTGCATAGCCAATAAATCCCAGTTCTATAAGTTTTGAGTATTTTTTATATATTGATATGATTTTCCCAAACTCATGTATCTGTTCTACCATAATTTTATGTAGGACTAATACTGAGGATCTGAAATTTGGTGCCTGATGTTAGAGTCATGAAACAGCAAAATGAACCATATGTATAACAATGTCTGTGGTATGGCATTCTCTAATACTAGGGAATGTTTCTTATAGTGCTTAAGAAAATATTCTTCAGAGAAGTCACTTATGATCTTATTCTAAGCCTCCTTTCCCACTAGGCAAGAGTTATCTTTATTCTTCTTAGTAATCTTACTTATGTACGTCCAGTATTTAATATATGTACTTTGCCAATCATATATTAAACTCCTGGAAGGCAAGAACCACATGTGTTTTCTTCATTGTGGCAACTCTGGCACCTAGCATCGTGCCTAACATACAGCTTGTGCTTAATGAGTATTTTCTGAATTTATCTGTCCCTGATCAGTGATCCACCTATGAATTATATGCTCAAAGCCCTGACTGCTAAAGTGCTGATGTTTCTAGTTAAGGACTTTTATATTCTTCTCATTTCTAAAGAACAGAGGGAGAGGATTTGTAAAGTTTGTTCTGTCCAAAGAAGATGGAACAGATATAAAATATTCTCTAGTTGTTTTTTTTTTCCAGTTGCATGTGAGGAATATGAAGCTGGAGAGATGAAGGATTTATCAAAGAGCATATAATCAGGTAGTGATGAAAACGGCTATGAATTTCAAGCTCTTTGGGTTCTCAAAAAAAACTAAAACAAGCACAAAGAGAAGTATGTCTTAGAAAAGGCAGCAGGAACAGGAAGGAAACTAAAAAGAACCATCACTACAATAACAGCAAGTTGTAAAAAGATTAGTTACAGTGCCAGACAGAGTTACCATACAAAGTTCAAAACTAATTAACAACTATATCTGTCTGAAGCTCCTCTAACATTTTAGAACTCTAAAATTGGTTTACATAGTTTTTTAGGCAGGTACTCACTCAAATCAGGTTCTATTATTTTTTTGCTGAATGAACGCCCTTCCTATTCTTTCATTGACTGCTCAGGATTATTTTCACAGATTGGGCTCCACTTCAATAAAACATCTCTGTGTTAATTATGTTTTTGACAGCAACAAGGCACAGACTCTGCCAGTCTCCTAAAACCTCATCTGATTCTGACTTGTCAGAGTTCTTGGGGCTCTTCAAACAGAAAAACTCATCCAGTGTGTGGTAGTGTTAGATTTGGCTTCTATTTTGGCATAAGGTCCCCTGATGAGAACACACAGTTGACTTCAAGGAATTAGTGACTGAGTCTGACCCTGTCTGCTTTCAAATGCCCTTTGGCTTCGTTGCACATAAAAAGCTGAATGGTGCCCATTGATAGCATCTATGCAAGTGACATCTCAGTGACATCATGGCTATTAAAAGAAATGAGGATTCAGATATCACAAAGAATGAGCTATCAATTCATCATCTCTATAAAATGAATATGGCATATGTATGGAGTCTGTAATGTTCTTAATTTAGATTAGTACCCACACAAAAAGTAAGCCTCAAAAAGCATAAATATTATCTAATTCACCAAAGCCTTTTTTAGTCAGATTATTTTATTAATCATGTTAATGCTAAAGTTTCTTGAACAAATGACAGATAAAATGATTATATGTCTCAAGGCTCAAGTTAATCATACCTAAAATATTATCCATCAAACCTGAAACTGTTTCACTTACACTAATGCATTTATATAAGTTTATTATATATGTTATTAGACCTTTAATAGCTACATATATATATATACATATATATATATATATATATATGTATATATATATGATGAAAAATTAGAAATAAAGGCAAGAGGCAAGAATGGATTGCATTTTGGTGAGGTATTGACAATATGGTCTAATTTTATATTTAGTTTATAATTTCATTCATGGCTCTTTCACCAAAATGATTAGAGGAACATATTTATATTCAACTTTTTCCAAGCTAAGCATGATTCTTCTCCAGATGTCTATTGTCTTTAACTTTTACTTAGAACTAGATTAATATGAATTCACTCAAAAAGGACTTCATCAGAAAATAGCACTGTATGTCCATGAAGGAGAAATATATATTTATAAATAAATGTTATTTTCAAATTTTAGTTTCATATTTGATATACAATTTTTAGTGCAGTAACTCTATTTAATATTGTATAAAATTTCAAGTTCACATATATGTATTAACTAATAAATGCATTTCTAACTTATAGGAACTGAACTTTTCGGTACATGCAAGGTGTTTGGTACAGTGTATATCAAGACCCTGTAGGGAAGAAGATTATTTCAACAAGCCAAAGATACATTTTATTTTACAGTACAGCCTTTGCCCCCCTCTTGCTCTCCCCATCCACAGTTCCTCATCCTATTTACCCTACCCTGTCTCCAAGAGAAAGTTCCCTCATACACACCAGGCCTCACTACCCTCTGAGGCTTCCAGTCTCTTAAGAGTTAGGCACATCTTCTCCTACTGAGGCCAGACAAGGCAATCCTCTGCTATATATGTGTTGGAGGCCTGGACCAGCTCTTGTATGCTGCCTAGTTGGTGGCTCAGTGTCTGAGAGGTCTCTGGGCTCTAGGTTAGTTGAGACTGTTGGTCTTCCTATGGGTTCACCCTCTTCTTCAGTTTCTTCCAGACTTTACCCAATTCATCCACAGGGGTTCCTGACTTCCTTGCAATGGTTGGGTGTAAGTACCCACGCCTGTCTCAGTCAGCTGCTTATTGTGTTAATCCTGATTCCAGAGTTATACTGAAGAAGAGACACCACCAGGTACAGGTAGATACTTAAGTATCTTAGGACTCATATTTCTGCTGATGACATGGTTTGTGCATCTTTCTTATTTTTCTTATGTTTTTAAGTAATTATATCTTTCGATGCAACTCCTAGCTTTACTCTCCCAAAATTATATTGTTGCATAGTTTCTTTGTGTCTTACCCATACTAAGTCAATTCCTTTCCTGTTATATGGCCATGAAGGTATATAACTGTTCACATTGATAGATTTGTTTTGATGTTCTCTCGATGTATTGGGCTTTTCTTGCCTTTGCCAACTTACTTTTTACTTTTACAATTGAAGGAATCTATGTAAGAACCAAGAATGTTGCAAGCTTTCCAATTCTCAGGAAATCTCAGGCTTCTTACTAAATGTACTAATTATCATTAATTGAAGAACAAACTACCAGGTCACTTAGTTGCTTCAAAAACCACAATAAATTTCCTTTTTCAAAAGCCTTGGCATAATCAGCTTGTCTTTACTTTATAAACTGGCAGCTAAAATGTCTCAACTGGAGGCCATAGGATCTCCCTTGACTATATAGACCATTCACAAGACTTTTACATTCTGTAAGTTCACCCAGACTGGTGGGCCAGAGGATTTCATTCTTTTCAATTCAAACCTTTCCTTGGCACCTTGGCTGCCTCACAACATGATGGCTCTATTGCAAGTGTGGGGAGATATGAATGAAAATGGGCCTCATAGTCTTATAAACTTGAATTTAAGTTTCCAGTTGGTGAAATTGTTGGTGCAGGATTAGAATGTGTGGCCTTGTTGGAGCAGGTATATCATCAGGTAGGCAGGCTTTGAGGTTTTAAAAACCTACACCATTCCTAATTAATTTAGTGCTTTGAGATAAAAATGCTGCCAAACACTAACATAATTAACATCAGAGAGGTTTGTGCAGCACTCAGATGGGAACAGATAAAAGACCCACAGCCAAATATAAGGTGGAGTTCTGGAATCCTTCAGAGGAGCAAGAGAAAGAGTTATAGGAGCCATAGAGGTCAAGAAGACCAGAAAAACACACCTCAAGCCATCAACTTACTAAGGTCCATAAGGAGCTCACAGAACTGAACCTGCAGAGAGCGTGTATGGGTCTGACCTAGATTTTCTGAATATATGTTAAAAATATATGTATAGCTTGGTATTCTTGTGGGAATCCTAGCAGTGGTAACCAGGACTGTCTCTGACTCTGTTGCCAGCTTTAGGACCTGTTTCCTTCTACTGGGTTTCCTGTTTCAGCCATGATATCAGTTGCTATGTCTGGGAGGCCTGCTCTTTTCAATAGGAGGGGTCTATCTTGGGGAGAGAGGAGTGGGGAGGAACTTGGAGGAGAGGGGAGAGGGGAAACTTGGTTAGGATGTAATATATGAAAGAATGAATTAAAAAGGGAAAAATGGTGTAAGTTCTCAGCTACTACTCTAGCACCATGCCTACTATGTCTGCTGCCATATCGCCCACTACAATGATAATAGACTCTAACCTA
Source organism: Micromys minutus (assembly GCF_963924665.1). Taxonomy (NCBI): domain Eukaryota; kingdom Metazoa; phylum Chordata; class Mammalia; order Rodentia; family Muridae; genus Micromys; species Micromys minutus. Next base: position 77,150,886 of record NC_137970.1, on the reverse strand, counting down.
ACTTTCTGAAACTATAAGCTCCAAATAAACTCTCTTATATAAGTTGCATTTTTTGGTGTCTTATCACAGCAATAGAAAAGCAGCTGGGCTACGGTGTTAGCATCTTAAATTGAGAGAAGTAGAAGCAGTTGTCTTCTTACCTGCTAGGTCCAGAGACAGGCGTTTCATTTCTCATGTATTCTCTTGATCAAGTGAATGAAATATAAGTCCATAACTCCTTATTTTATAGAAAGTTATAGAATCTTAGGATCATCTTTTAAATCTACCACACTGATGTAGCTACTGCCAAACCTTTATCTTTTCATTATTAAGACTAAAATAGTTTCCTTGAAATAGGGTTAAACCAAAGACCCTCTGAATTCTACTAATTATAAGATCCTTCATCATTTATTGCACATGCATTTTCATCAAAGCCTAAGTAATCACACTAAGTATTCAGAAGCTTGGTTTGCATGGTCCTTTATAAATGGAGATTTCTTACCTCACGTGTGATGAAACATTCTTTGAGTACACATCTTCTTCCTTTCCTCCCATCTACAAATGGTCATACTGTCTCCAATCTTTAACTATCTCCTATACACAGAGAATTGTTCCAGAGCAACACTATTTAGAAGTCAAAGTACATCTCAATCAGAGAATAGGAGCCATGGGAGGACATAGACAAAAGACCCATGTATATGTGTGTGTAATCTTTCGAAAGTCTCTCAAGGCCTACTGTAGTCTGAACTCAGACAAGAAAACGTATTTCAAACGAAATAGGTAAAAATACATCCCAGTATTTATTTCCCAAATCACTGGGCAGTTTTGTTGAAGTAAGGGAACATGAACCAAAAGAAAATTAATTATATGAGCATGCATAGCCTCTTGCCACAAAAGTTCACTCCATACTCTTAAATATTCTTTTTAATTTTTATTTAGTTATGATGACAGAGATGGGATCAAGTTACAAATGTAAAGGAAATGGTTTGTCACGGAGAAACAGTCTCAATCCTTTCCTATGGTCTTTACAGACTCCACCCTACGGTCTTGTTAATTATTACTCAAATTTCAGACCATAGGTAAATTATTACTTCCTTGGAACTTATTTCCTGGCTATTTCTGTAAACCAATTACATTCGCATATACTTCAGAGTAGTCTGTTTATTTTAGACAACCCAATGGTTGTTTCATCAAATAGTTCTTGTCTGGTTCATGTAGCAGTTTCCTCCACAAAAACACGGCCTATGTTTTCATGAGAAATAAATATGTACCCTTCTAGTTAGAGGATATATGCAAAGTAATCATGAAAGAAACAAGAAAGAGAAAGAGTGAAGGACAAAGAGAAGAAGAGAAGGAGGCAGACAATGAAACTGATGATGTTGCAAGAATAGAAATGAAGTTTGCTATACAATGATTTGAAATGAAGTGTCTGTGGAGAAGATGAGATGTGAATCTGACATTGAAAGAGAAATATCTAGGTGGGTAGGTTGTTGAAGAAGAGATGAGAAAGGAGAGATGAAATTCTAGAAAATGGGGAAAATAAATTATATATATATATATATATATATATATATATATATATATATATATATATATATTAGAGATTGCTTGTTTTGAGTACTAGCTAAAAATATTCCCAAAGGAATCAATTAAAGCCAGATAGCATGCATTGTGCTGACCTGAATAAGGAGTTATGACTACTGACCTATAGACAAATGGTACTCTCAGCCTAAATGAAAGAATTCTCCATTTGTAGTGAACTGTGGTAAGTGCAGAGACTCAGACCTTCTCAAGGTGTTAAAAATAAATGACAGTAAAGGGTTCTGTCCTGTATTTATGATACACCCTCTGAGACTCAGTATGAAAGGAAGGACACTGTGGAAGAGGGGGCAAAAAAGAATATGTGAGCTGGAAGATAGGGGGTACTATAAAATGCCATTCCCTGGGAAAGATGAGGCCATTACAGTTCTGAACTGACAGCAGCTGTTGCTACCTGCATGGGGCCTGCATGTAACCAGCCTCATCAACAGTCAGTCATTTATAGGTGAGTGAGGGCCTTACCTTGAAGAACTGATAACTTCTGGGGGGAAGGGGCCTCATTGTCTCCATTTGCATATCTGCTGGCAACCCAAACCCACAGTCACACAGATAACCTTGGTTAAACTAAGTGAATCACAAAACAAACAAAAAAAAAGCATGAATGTGGAAAGGGATTTGGAACAATAAGGGGAGTTTTGCAGGGGTGGAAGGTGAGAGAAACTAGAATGCATCTTATGCGTATATAAAATTTTCAAAGTATAAATTTAATCCATTATGAAATAGAAAAAATGAAAGGTACAGATATGGGAGAAGAAAACTTTTGTTTTCTAATTTCCTCACATTCATTTCCTTCAATAGGAATTGTCCTAACATGGTTTATTACTGTTTATCAGCATAAAAGAGTGTAGTATTTAAAATTTTATTTCATTATCATGTTTTCCCTGAATGAAAATAGGATTATGTTCAATTTGAAAGGAAAACACTCAGAAAAATAAAGGCTCTGACTCATTCCTCAGATCTACAATTTATGCTTATTTGGAAAATCATTTACATCTTCAGCATGTATGTGTGCATGTGGTCAGTATTCTAATGCATGTATGTGTGTTACATAGACATGTGCTTGTATGTGTGTGAATGTGTGTGTGTGTGTGTGTGATATACCACTAATAGCAATACATTTAGCCAAAATAAAGATGGTATCTTCTCTATGTGTTAAAATTCAAAGTTCAGTAAAAAATATTGATAGAATTCTGATTTAGAACTTTGTTTTCTTAGATTCATTTGATACTAATTATCAAACAAAGACACCACTGGCATAAAAAATGGAGCCATGTTTTGTGATTTAGTGGAATAATATGGATTTTATAAGGCAGAAAACTCAGAATCTTCAAGTCAGACCATAAATAAAATTTATTGCCATGTATCCAAATTATTTCAGGCTTAGTTTCTTCATTTGTTTAAAGTGAAATATAACTTGATTAGTTGTTACTCGAATGCACATATGTCCTACACAGCTGCTAACCTTCTGTAATTATTATTTTTCCCTTTAACAGCACAAAATGTAAAGCACAGGTTGACTTAGAAATTTACAAGTTATTCCTATTACAACATTTGAAATGGTTTATTCACAATATGTGAAATGATTTGTTCAATTAATTAACGTGAACTAAGAATTTAAGGGGCCTGGAGAGATGGCTCAGTGAATAAGAGTTCCTCTTCACTGAGCCAGTTCCTCTTCCAGATGGATCCAGTTTCAATTCCCAGCGCTCACATGGTGCTCATAACTGTCTCCAATTCCAGGGGATCTGGGCACCTTCACAGACAAACACACAGAACACCAATGCACATAAAATAAATAAATCTTAAAAATTAAGTTTTTACATTTATGGAGCATTTACTATAGTCTAGAAATTATGCTAGGTACAAGGCAAATATCCATTCTATGACTAAAAATATGCTACTCTTCCTTGAGAATAACATTGCCGACCAAAATCTCTTTCTTACTTTATCCATTGCAAATAGCTCCATCACATGATGACTATATTAGCCAAGGAATTCTGCCTAATTTCTTTTCTTTGTGTTTCCCATGTCAGTAAAGAATTGTCTTGTTTGGGATTTCTATTTTAAAATATTTGGTTTAGTTTGAAAACATCAAATTTATCATTAATAAACTAAAGCTCTCTTTGCAGTATTTTACAAACCTCCAACAGCTGTGACTTTTGTTAAAAGCTTTATTCTTCCCATTAATATTTGTACCTGATTAAACTTCAATACAGGTGCACATGGCTTGGTAATCATACTTTTTATATTTTGAATTCAGATTAGTGGCACAGGAATTTGCATAAATTTGTTATGCACTGATGCAAAAATGGATGCTCAAGCAACTTTTATTTTTATCTAATCAAATCACTGCTTAATGAAAAACGACTGACTGCTTGCATTGGTGCTCTGAGCCATACTCTGGGGACTCCAGGCATTTACAAGTCAGTGGGAGTTTCCTACCAGGATTTGACTTCTGGACAACAAAAGGACTAGTGGAAATTCTGCTCCACAAAACCAATCTGATCTTTGCTACTCTGGAGAAGAAAGCCACAGATGGTCCTATCCTTACAAAAATCCATTTTGCTGTAGTAAACATTTTTTAAAAAGTCAGAAGGGTCTGTAGCAACAGCTTCAATAGTCCCAGTTAAAAACATACTCCCACAAGGAGGCTTAAGAATCACACTGTCCCAAAATGGATTGTCTGCCTTACCAAAATGGCATCAGGAGTCAATAAGGTAGGAAACTTATATCCCACTTGCAGGCTCACCATCTTCTAGAGGAGGTACATAGAAGATAATAAAGAGATGGCATATTGTATGCTTCCAAATGAATTCATTTTTAAAATTCTTTATTGATTACTTTGTTTATTTACATTTCAAATGTTATCCCCTTTCCGGGTTTCCCCTCCAAAAATACCCTATCCCACCCCCTTTGCTTCTATAGAGGTTCTCCCCAGCCACCCAGTGAATTTTTAATCATTGTCCAATCAAGTGTGTTAATTGTAAGCATCACTCAAAATATACACAGGGAATATAATTTATCATTTTTACTTTAATTTTTAAATTTTTGTTACCACCCTCCTGGGTATGTGTCTGTTCACCACATTTATGCAGTGCCTTCAGAGGGCAGAAGGAGGTGTCAGATACCCTGGGACTGGAGTTATGACTGTTGTGAGCTGTATGTGGTTGCTGGTCATTAAACTGGAGTTCTCTAGAGAGGCAACTTGACCTCTTAACATCTGAGTCATCACTACAGCCCAAATCTACAGTTTAAAAAAATTGATTGATCTGATATGGTCCCGTTTATTTATGTGTAGTTCATATCTATATCCAACCAAATTTTCAAATTATATTCCATGATCTACATTTCATCATTATAAATGAGAGTTTTCAAATGCAAAGAAAGAATGAAAATGGTAAAGAGAGAAACAGAACTTTATATTATGCTTATGCTCTCAGTGCCATCTAACATTCCGCTTTAATGGTACATAAAAGAGCTCAATAAATATTTGCCTGAATGAATAAATGTACTGTGAAGTTCCTGGCACAGTTATTAGTCTCTCCATATGTTTGTTTGTTTTTTAAATAACTGAGCAAGCTTCTGAACAAATGCATAAACTGCTTATACTCTGTCTCACACCTAATCCAAACAATAAGTAGAATGTTAGTTGAAAACACACAGAAAACTGTTCATGAAACTTCCACAAAGAATTAGTCCACTCTGCTTTTAAAAGTCTGTCAGTGTTAGCTGTTGGGCTAAGCCTTACCAAGAGAAATTTGTAAAAATGAATATTTTGAGTCTACATTATTGCTTTCCAAAATATTTTCAATAGTAACCTACAGAATGTATTTTCATGAATTCTTCCACAAATTAAGAATTGGCAGTTCATTTTATTTTCTCTCCATGAACATTCAAGATTGTTCGAAATGTACTCAGTCCATGTTTATCCACTTCACTTTGCCCTGCTTCCTGACCCCACTTCTATCAACTCACCAATCCCATTGTGCATAGCAAAGGCACTCTTTCATTCAGAAGCCTGCATTCTGGCTCTCAGCATAGAAACACTTCTACTGAGGAACCCACACTTGTCCTGTGGTTAGGTTAGCTTGTTATCTGCTTGCAGGTAGACTTTAATGAAACCCATGCTATTCACTGGCTTCTTACTTGGGCTTGGATTCCTTCATTCTGTTCTGTAGCCTAGTCCTATATTTCTGTACCTGCCAGCCATCTTTCAAATTATGTGTCCTGAATCCAAAAGTGGCAGCCAAGCAATGTGTGCCCTTAGTTCAGCACAACTTATCTTACCAATGGAGAAGTTGGAGGTGGGGTGGAGGAATGCACATTCAATTGAAAGAAAGTCTGTAACATTATCTTTATATAAATCTCTTTGCATGCTGTGGTTGCAGGGGCTCCCCCCCACTGTTTTCAAGCCCAGTGAAGCACGAACCAGGATCTTTTTTTTTTTTTTCTGCCTTTGGCTAAAGGAAAGCTCAAAGGCTATTAAGCTTCCAAAAGGCTTTGGGAAGTACCAAATGACTGCAGGGAATCTCTTATGCTCCTAAAATTTTATGCTGTGTAACCAGAGAACATCTGAAGTTTCTTTGAACTCATGATAATTTTTTACATTTTAAAGTGGTAATTATTACCATATAAGCTAAAGTGTTTACTTTTCCTCCATTACTCCACTGCAGCTTGCAACCAGAGGAAAGTAAACTCTGAGCTTGAAAAAAAAAATCTCTTAAAAAGCTCTCTAAGTGAGCTGCAATTGCCTTCATAGGAGAATAATAAAATTGAATAAAACAAAGATTTTGAAACTAAAATCAGAAGTAGCTGAAGCAAGACAGGCGCAAACAAGTGGCTTCAAAAATGAGATTGTTGTAAATTTAGGAACACTGTGGGGAAGTACAAATAAACACACATACACCCTTAGAGCAAGAGGAAAGGCAGGCACAGCACTGCATTCCAGGGTCAGTTACATTCTCTAATGAGCCGAGGCAGCTCTCACTTAGCCCTTTGAGTTGATCTCAAGCAGAATTCTAAGCAGACAATAATTTGTTTGTCTATATTCTACAAAACTCACAAGCAGAATAACAGTCATTTCAATTGGTTTATTTCCAGCAGGTGAGCTCTGTTCACAAGAGAGTTAGTAAAATTACCACTGGAATGTTTTAGAATGATGTCACCATATGTTTTTACTTCAACATCCCTTGTCATTGAAATCTAAAAGTGAATCTTTCTGTCAGACTTTGTAGGATATCAAAAAAAAAAAATCTGTCTTTCTTCTAGAATGGTTCTTTCATGTCTCTGGATTAAAACAAAAACAAAAACAACTTCTCTGAGGGTTAAGATAGTCAGGGATCAAGAGTTCAGGGTTAAAGGTTAGCTACACCTTCTAAGCACTTCCTCTAAATACAGGACTTTGGGATGTTTATAATCAGTTAAAATCTCAAAGCACTAAAAGTTTTCACTTATTATTAAAAATAAATGCTCTTTTCTTATTGAACACTTGGCCTGATCCAACATTATATGGTACCTTTTCCAGTCTTATTAAATAAACATTGACTGAGTACCTATTATAAGCCAGCCTAGTACTGCTAGAAAATTCCAAATAAATGAAAGACTGAGATCCTTGCCCTTGGGGCATTGGAATTAGCCAAGGAAGCATCATTTAGTTGTATGTGTACAAACATCCTAAACCTTTAATGAAGTGGAGAAATTGTATGAAAGGCCTCACAACTATCTTTTAGACCACCAAAACCCTCTCCTAGCTATTTACTCAAGAATCTATCTCACACATAAGGTCTGAAAAAGCTCCAAGAAAATAACAGTAAGTACTTCTAAATGCTTATGAAGCAGGAAAAGAATGTTTTTGAAAACATGGTTGACCCTTCTTTCATCTCACTAAATAATATAAACATAAGTCCTCACTGCCAAGATTAGAGTTACAATATACAGATTTTGAGATTATCAGGCTCTGGAGTTTTGCTTTAGTTTTTAATTATACAATACTGCCACAAAACTATGTTAACTCCTCATCTACCCTGAATATTATCCTGTCTTATAATTTAGTTTCAGAAAAGTTGATTCAAAGAGGCAATGAAAAACTGGACAAAAGGTGAAAATTACCTCTTAATATTCTTTACACATCAACTCAGTGGGTCCAACTACCTATATTAAATGAGAAGAATTACAGGTTTAATCTCACTATTTATCTACAATATCATTTCATTATATATTGGTGATTTTTCCCTTGTAGTGAATCTCAGAATTGACGTTATGAATTATGGTACTGGAGTGTTACTCTTATAACTGAGTGATTTCGGTGCCAGTTTTAATGGTAAGTAATTTTACTGACTGACCAGTTGTAAAACTTTGCTTCTTTGTTCCCCAGTTGGTATCTCATTTGACTTTGTTGTCAACAACATGTAAACTGTGTATGTAAAAATAAAACTTTATATATGAATTTTAAATGAATATAGAGACTATAAACAAGAAGTCCACTTCACATCTCAATATATAGTTCTATTTATTGAAATACTTGAGATGGTTTGATCGAAAAACTGAGGATCTTATCTAAAGACAAATGTCTATCACCCTGTGTAATAAATATATTTTAGAAAATTTGAATCAAGCCTGTACTTTTGTAAATTGAATCATCTCTCAATTGATTTATATTATAATAGAAGTGATTATCTGTTTATACTTCTGAACATTGGTAATTTATATCCCTTTAGCCTATTTTTCTCATCATTTCATTTTCTGTTAAATGAAATTGATAAACAGATATTTAAATGTCCCAGGGAGCTTGGTTTATTAAAATGCTGTTGACATTTTTAAAAAGAAGTAAGAAAGACTATCAAGATAATTAATTACATCATGATGAGCCCCACTGGTAAGACTAGGACCTACAGGAAGATGCCCTGCTGAAATAGTAGATATGGGGGAGAGAAACTGTAGTAAAATGGGAAACTCAACTTTGATATCCAAGCCACTGAAGTGATCTCTTCATGTAAGTTTTACTTCTAGAGTGTTATTCACAAGGGCATTTAACTGGACACTATAGCTTAATGACCTCAGAGCCACCACTGCAGATGTCTACATCAACACAGGGCTTGAAAAAGAAGCAGATGGCTGGAAAACTCTTACTGAGATTCTCCAATAATTTCCAAAGGTATAACAGCAAGTAGCTTTTATGTATAAATGATGTTCACCATATGGTAAAGCATGATTGAATATTTTATATAAAAATCAAACTATTATAGTAAGATTGAATAAAGCTGAGACTAATTAAAAGTAAGCTTTCTTCAATAAATAATAGACTTGGTTTAGAACACAAAGTCTAAATCAAGCTATGAAAAGGAAAAAAAAATGGAAAAAGAGATATAGAAAGGACAAATGGGCTTTTATAATTTTAAAAGCTTTACTTTCTCAAATACACATCACAATTCCATTAAGGCCTAGACCATTATTTTAAAAATACACTTAGGGGAAATAAATCTAAAACATTGTAAGCATATTAAATACAGTAGAAAATAATATACCAGACAGCAAATCTGTGGTCTTATAACTGAGATCCCCAAATGCTAAAAAATATGGTTATGTAACTCCAGCTGATATTTCAACTGAAGTAACTTTAGAGTTTAGAAATCAGAGTATTCAGATCCTGGTCTGCAAATCAAACGCATTGTCTATCCAATGACATCTTTCCCTGACAAATGAATAAACCTCTAATACCACTTGACACTGATGACTACAGCTATAAAAGAGAATGTTTATGTCACTATTGTAAGCACTAATAGATAAGCAACATTTAATGTAAGTATTGACTGGTTTTATTGATCAAGAGAGGAGAAAATATATAGTTACAAGAAACAGATTGTTGAAAATATGCTTCTTTCTGATCCTTTCTAATAAACTACAAGTTTTATTCACTTTGTCAGACACACCATCAAACAAGTAGACTAGAGCAATAAGTACAGTGCTCATTCTTTTATGTCACAGTGCACAATTGCCATGCCAATCGACAGGTAGAATACACTTGTGGTGGCTTGAATAAGAATGGGTCCATAAGTGCATATATTTGTTTTCCTCGGTCATCAGGAAGTGGAACTCTGAAAGGATTAGAAGAGTTAAGTGATATGGTCTTTTTGGAGGAAGTGTCACTTAGGATAGACTTTAGGGTTTCAAAAGTCTATGTCAGGCCCACAGGCTCTCTTTTTCTGCTTGTGGCTCTTTTTAAGATTTATTTCATTTATATGAGTACACTGTAGCTGTCTCCAGACACACAAGAGAGAGCATCAGATGTCATTATACATGGTTGTCAGCCACCATGTGGTTGTTGGGATTTGAACTCAGGTCCTCTTAGCCGTGGAACCTTCTCTCCAGTCCCCTGCTTGTGGCTGTAAATGTAGCTCCTAGATACTTCTCTAGCACCTTACCTCCAGCCACCAAGCTCTCTGCCATACTGACAATAGACTAAGCCTCTGAAAGGGTAAGCAAACCCCTTAGTTAAATGATTTCTTTTATAAGAGTTACCTTGGTCATGGTGTTTCTTTTCCACATTAGACACTGACCAAAACAGATACTATAGAACCGTGTGTGTCTGTGTGTGTGTGTGTGTGTGTGTGTGTGTGTGTGTGTTTGTGTGTGTGCGTGCGCGAGCGCGTGCGCATGTACCCATGCATTTAAGAGGAGTCTCAATTTTAGAAAATCCAACATAAAAAAACTCAAAGATATAAAATGGAATCCCATCCTCCACCTGCCTACTGCCATCTGTATACCCATAAGTCTAGCTCTAGACCCAGGGCCTAAAATCCTCTTTGTTTATAGGCCTCCCTTTGCATGGTAAGTTCCCCAAGTGTTCTCTGTTTCATCCTTCACCCCACCTATTACCCTCTCCAGGTCCACAGGCCTAACTCTAAATTTATGGTCTTTAAACCGGTTTTGTTTATGAGACACCTTTGACTGGTAAGAATATCTCTTCTTCTAACACTTTTACCTGCATCTGTTGCCAACCCTAAACCCACAAACCTAGTTATCTTTCTAGGTGCACCTTGAGTCATATATAGCTTCTAAAGTGTCTCACCAGACATACAACCAAAGAAATCCACACTGTGAGCTTAAATTATATGAACAAAAGCATCAAACTCATTAGTCCTACAGAAGTGTTCTCTATTAAAAATTATTTAAATAAGCCCCATGTCACAGAATTTACATGGACAATCATAAATTTATTTTATCAAATAATTAAAAAGACTTAAAGAAAACATAAAGACTTCATTTAAATTTAATGAAGATAAATATCTGAGTGATGTTCAAGAAAATACAAACGTGCAGCTGAATGAAATAAGAATATAATTTGGGTTTTAAAAGGTGAATTAAACGAAGAGGTAGAAACATTGAAGAGAACAGAAACTGAAATAAAGATGGAATCAAAAAATGCAATATCCTAATTAGAAAACTCAGGAGAAAGCTTTACAGGTAAAATGAATAAATCAGAAGATAGAATCAAAAGTAAAGGAAAAGATCTAGACCAAACAAATAAATAACGTGAAATATTAACAATCGCAAGAAATGAACATGGAGGAAATGTGGAACATCATCAAAAGACAATCTTTGAATTATAGGAATAGATGAGGGACAGAAACACCAGGGCAAGGACATAGACCAGATCTTTAATAAGATTATAGAAGAAAAATTTTCAAAACTGTAAAAAAATGTGTTGTCTGCAAGAAACTCATTTTACTTTTAATCATAACAGCACCTTATATGAAAGGATTGAACGTGCTGTTCTAAATGGGATCAGGATCCAAATAGCCTTTACTAATATGGCAAAACAGACTTCAAACTACAACTAATCAGAAGAGACTAAGTAAGGTGTCTCATTCTAATTAAAAAATTAATTAATAAAAACAATAAGATAGAAAATATTTACATAACACACTCAGGTCATCCACTTCCATCCAAAAGCATGTCAAAAAAATTAAAAAGCAGATTAATACAAACTCAGTGACAGTGACTTCAACACCCCACTTTCTATAGTAGACAGATGACCTGAACAAAAAATAAGCAGAAAAACCTAAGAATTAAATGACATCTTACATTAAATGGGCTTAACATTTGAATATTCCACCCCACTCCACCCCACATACCAAATGTGTATTATACTGGACAGCACATGGAAGTTTCTCTAATATAAGCTACAGCATGGACCACAAAACTGACCTGAACAAATACAAAAAAGTCCTGAAGTAGCTCCATATATCCTGTTTGACTATATGCGATAAAATTTAAAATAACCATCCAACAAAATTCTACTCATGTAATTCTTGGATATTAAACTGAAAGGTGTCAATGAATAAAATAAAAGACAAAATCAAAATATTCTTGGAAATAAATAAAAATGAAAATACAACACAACAAAATCTTTGGAACACATTACAAAGCAGTCATAAATTAATGTTTATAGTACTGACTACCTTAAAATCAGAAAGTATAAAATTAAATACCTTCATGGTGAAACTAAAAAAAAAAAAAAAAAGGAAAACCAGAAACAACCTAAAACCAAACCCAGGAGAAGATAAGAAATAAAATTCAAAGCAGAAATTAACAAATTGAAAACCAAGAAAAAATACAAAGAATCAGTGAATCTAAGAACTAGAAAAGACAAAAGTTGGTAGAGCCTTGGGACAACTAATTAAAAGAAAGGAAAAGATAATCCAAAGTAACGAATCAGAAATGGGTAGGGAAACTCTGTAATAGACGGCAAAGGAGTAGAGAATATTATATGATAATTATTTATAATCTATATTTCTGTAATTCAAATCTAAAAAGGGGGGAAAATTTTTATTCATCCAAAATATGAAAGTTAAACCAGTAAGAGAAAGCATCTGAAGAGACCCATAACAAATAAGAATAAAAATGAATAATAAAATGAAATAAATACTAATAAAATGAAATAGTAATAAAAGGCCTTCTGGCTAAATGAACATCAGCAACAACAACAACAACAAAAACTCCACAAAACAAAAACACAAAACAAATAAAAAAGTCATAGGACCAGATGGGTTCACAGCATAGTTTTAGCAGACTTTCAAAGAAGAACTACAAAACCAATATTTCTTAAGTTTCATTAAAAATATAAAAATACCAGAATCAATCCCAAATTTATTCTATGAAGCCAGTATTACTTCCCCCAAAAAATCTAAGTAATGACCCACAAAAACAAAACTGTAGACCAATATTCCTGATTAATGTAGCAAACTTAATGCAGGTTCATATCAAGAAGATTACCCACCATAATCAACTTGCCTTTATCCCAGAAATACTGGAATGGTTCACCATACCAAGTAAATAAATAAACCATACAACTGAACTTTAGACAAAAATCAGATAATAATATCCATAGATACAGGAAATCCCTCTGGTAAAATCTAACAAACTTTCATAATAAAAATCCAAGATAGAGTAGGACTGGAAGGAATGTACTTCAGCATAATGAAGAGTGGGTATGAAAAACCCACTGCTTGTTGAAATTATCTTAGAGGAAAAAATTCAATTAATTGCAGGAATGAGACAAGCCTGCTTTCTATTCCTATTTGTTTTGAATCTAGGGTTGGAAGCACTATGTAGGACAATAAGGCTAGAAATGACAAGGGAAGTAATACAGGTAGCAAAAACAAACAAACCAAAACCCTAGAATCATCCCTATTTGCAGATGATATATTATACATGAGATCCCCAAATATCCAGGAGAAAACTTCTAGAAACATCTTCAACAAAGTGGTGTAGGAACTTACAAAAAAGCTTTTTAAAAAGATGTATGTATATATGTATGTATGTATGTATGTATGTATGGATGGATGGATGGATGGATGGATGGATGTACTTTATATATGTGTGTATACAGTCATTGTCTTCAGACTCACCAGAAGAGGGCATCAGATCCCATAACAGATGGTTACAAGCCACCATGTGGTTGCTGGGAATTGAACTCAGGACCTCTGGAAGAACAGTATTTTTAACAATTGAGCCATCTCTCCAGCCTGAGAAAACACTTTTACTTAATAGGTTTTTGGTAACTCCAAGCCTGGAGGAGATATCTACCTCTTTTCATCCTTTGTTTTTCTGTAATAAAACAGTGACCAAAACTACCTTGGTGAGAAAAGGGTTTGTTTTGATTTTAATTTTTTATTGGATATTCTGTGTATTTAGATTTCAAATGTTACACCCTTTCCCCCAACTCCCATCCTCCTTCCCCTTGCCTCCATGAAGGTGCCCCTTCTCCCAACCACCCTCTCCCACCTCAGAGCCTTTGCATTTCCCTATACTAGGAAAATGAGCTTTCACTAGATCAAAGGTTTCTCCTCCCATTGATGTCAGACAATGCTATCCTCTCCTTCATATGGGACTGGATTCATAGGTCTCTCTATGTGTACTCATTGGTTGTTATTTTAGTCCATGGGAGCTCTGGAGGGTTTGGTTGGTTGATAATGTTGTTCTTCCCATGGGGTTGCAAACCATTTCAGCTCCTTCAATCCTTTCTCTAGCTCCTTCATTGGAGTCCCCATGTTTAGTCTGATGGTTAGTTGCAAGCATCCTTAACTATACCAGTATGACTCTGGGAAAGCCTCTGAGGAGGCATCTATATCAGGCTCCTGCCAGTAAGTACTTTTTGGCATCAGTAATAGTCATTGGGTTTGGTGGCTGCATATGAGGTGGATCCTCAGTTGAGGCAGTCTCTGAGTGAACTTTTAATCAAGCCATGTTCCTCTGTTTGACCATGTATTTCCTCCCATGAGGAATTGTTCTTTGTTCTAAGAAGGAATGAGGCATCCACATTACTGGCTTCCTTCTTTTTGAGCTTCATAATTTCTGTGAATTGTTTCTTGGATATTCCCAGCTTTTTGGTATAGTATATGCTTATCAGGTAGTATACACAATGTGTGTTCTTTTGTGACTGGGTTACCTCACTTAGAATGATAGCTTCTAGTTCCATGCATTCACCCAGGAATTTCATGAAGTCATTGTTTCTTAATAGCTGAGTAGTACTCCACTGTGTAAATGTACCACAATTTTTGTATCCATTTCTCTGTTGAAGGACATCTGTGTTCTTTCCAGCTTCTGGATATTATAAATAAGGCTGCTTTGAACATGGTGAACATGTGACCTTGTTAGATTTTGGACCTTCTTTTGGGTATATGCCCAAGAGTGGTATAGGTGGGTCCTCAGATAGTACTATGTCCAATTTTCTGGGGAAGCACCAGACTAATTTCCAGAGGGGTTGTACCAGCTTACTACCTCACCAACAGTGGAGAAGTGTTCCTCTTTCTCCACCTCCTCACTAGCATCTGCTGTCATCTGAGTTTTTGATCTTAGCCATTCTGACAGGTATGTGGGAGAATCTGAGAGTTGTTTTGATTTGCATTTCCCTGATGCCTAGGGATGTTGAGTATTTCTTTAGGTGCTTTTCGACCATTCAATATTCCTCAGTTGAGAATTCTTTGTTTAGCTCTGTACACCATTTTTAATAGGATTTTTTGATTCTCTAGAGTCTAACTTCGTGAGTATTTTTATATATTGAATATTAGTCCTCTGTCAGATACAGGATTGGTAAATATCATTTCCCAATCTGTTGGCTGCTGTTTTATCTTCTTGACAGTGTCCTTAACCTTACAGAAACTTTGCAATTTCATGAGGTCCCATTTGTCCATTCTTGATCTTAGAGCATAAGCCATTGGTGTTCTGTTCAGGAAATTTTCTCCTGTGCCTACATGTTCTAAACTTTTTCCCACTTTCTCTTCTACTAGTTTCAGTGTGCCTGTATATTTTCTTTACTTACATTTCAAATGTTATCCTCTTTTCCAGGTTTCCCCTCTGGAATTCCCCTATTCCATCTCCTCTCCCTGTGCCTCTATGAGAGTGATCCCCCATCCACCCATTTCCTCATAGCTCCCTGCCCTGGCATTTCCCTACACTGGAGCACTGAGTCTTCACACTGCCAAGGGTCTCTCCTCTCTTTGATGCCCAATAAGGCCATCTTCTGCTACATATGCAGCTGGATCCATGGGTTCCTCTATTTGTACTCTTTGGTCTGTGGTTTATACTCGGGGAGCTCTGGGAGGTCTGGTTGGTTGATATTTTTGTTCTTCCTATGGGTTTGAAAACCCTTTCAGCTTCTTCAGTCCTTTTTCTAACTCCTCCATTGCAGACCCTGTTCTCAGTCTAATGGTTTGTTGAGGGCACCCGAGTCTGTATTTCTCAGGCTTTTTAATACACTACCAACAAATACATTGAGAACTAATATGTGGAAAACATTACATTTCCAATAGTATCAAATACAACAAAATATCTTGAAAATAAAAGTAAGCAAGGAAGTGAAAGACCTCTACAATAAAAAGATAATGGGAAAGATATTAAAAAATAGAAATACATCATCCCATGTTAATAGGACAATAAAATTAATATTGTGAAAGCTACTACTTATTTTTAATGATGGTTTTTAAATATTTTAACCTTTTTAAATAACCCATCATGTGCTACAGGTAGTAGAAAAGAAAGGATATGTAGAAGTGGACCTGTTTAGAAAGGTTCCTTGGAATAATTCCTGTCTGTGTTCTTTCGAAATCAGCAGTTAAGTTCACAGATTAGCAGGTAGTAGCAGGCAGCTTGATCCGCTCCCAAACACTTCAGAGATATACCAGGAGTCCAGTTCAATAGAGTGGGGCTAGCAACAGCAATGACATAACCTAGCTGAGACCAGTCATCCTGTCAGCCTGGGCTCCAGTCAGCAGAAGGGACCAACAGGAACACCCAAAAATGTTCTCAGCTGTGCCTCCCTCAGGGAAGCAAAGATCAGTGAAGATGTCAGATCCACAAGCATTGTATAGATAGCTGTACCAGCAAGCCGATCTCTGTCTCTGTCACTCCACGGAATCCTATTTATACCCTGCAAATATCACATATTCTCCATGTGCCTTGCCTCAGCATACATAGTCAATCAGCCTGAGTCCTTAGAAGTAGCAACAAACTGCAACAAACTACCAGAAGGTTTTTGTAGCATTTTTCTCTATGGTGTTCTGACAATTGTAGTTCAACTATGCAATGTAAGGCAGACAAATACTAGTCTATAACTAGCAAAGAATCTTTCATCACATGTCTTTTCCTGTGCTTACTTCAGCAGAACATCTCTTCTGTATCTGCTTCAGTAAAATGTTCCTTCACAAGTCTGCCTTAGTCTTTTACACTTATCTCTACTTTAATGTGTTCGCCCCAGAAAGACACATTCCAACTGACTTTCTAAAGAACCACTTTACCCACCTATCAAAAGCAATTTAGACATCCAATACAATACCCACAACATTCTTCATGGGAAAGTAAAAAAAAAAAAAAATATTATCGACACAAGCTGAAAGTATTAATCTTTCAATTATTCCACAGATACTTGCTCAGCAATGTTCATAATAGTTAAATGGAAACAACTCAAGTGGCATTTACTAGATGAATGGATAATGAAAATATGACACAGACACTATGGAATATTATTCAGCTGAAAAGAAAAAAAAAGAAATAATAAAATTTGTCAGTCAGTGATGAAAAAGCTTATATTGACTAAAGTGTCCCAGTACAGAAAGATAACTGTCATATATTCTCTCTAATCAGTGGTTACTAGCTACAGATTACTATAGCTATGAATATATAATATAACACAGAGTAAATGCTGAGACCACGAACGTATATGTGGCCATCAGGAATAGGGCTTAAGGTGGGAATAGAAGGATACAGATAATATTCTAAAGATAATATACAAATACAGATAATATTCTAAAAGTAAAAACTGAAAAACAGGGAGGAGGCCTCCAACTGGGATGTCAAGAGAAGGTTAATAAAGATGGAAGGGGAATAGGGTCAGGTGTTCAGATGGTTAGGCGGTTCAACTGTGTCCAAAAACTATATATTGATGTAGGCTCTTGTATCTTAGAGGTTGAAGGTAAAGCCCTATTTCTAAAGACACCACACACTTAGGACAGAGTACTTGATTATCTGAGCTGTATTTAACCTGAAATCCTCCTTTCTGCAGTCTAGCTTCTGTGGTACCAGAAAGTATTATGCAAACTTCCAAGGGAGGAAGGAATTAATAGCTCTATAAAGCTGGGGCACCTACGAACTACAACAATGACTAGCATGACAAGGATGTCCATAAAATTCCAATAGTGTGCCACTCCTATATGGGTTGAGGGTAAGTCGATACATGATTAGACAGTGGAGAAGTAGGCAGGGAAAAGGCTAGGAAAACAGAAGAGGAGGGGAGGAGGGAGGAATCCAGCAGGAATGGAGATGGAGGCAGATGTATATATTTCTCTCAATGCATCTCTTCATAAATAAGGTTGTAATGACTGTTTTATAAGGGATGGAATTGTAAAAGATCATTTGACTTATGAAGGTTAGAAAATTATATTATGCCTATTGGATCAGAGTAGTTTGGCATGTTCTTTGATGTGACTACTTAAATGAGTTCGAAGGGTGTAGTGGCAGAATGCATAAAGCCTGGCACAGAGTTGGAATGTAGGTGGTCTAAGGCTTGGCAATAACATGCTAAGGGGAAGTGAGTAAAAACAACTCGCCGGGACAGTAGCATCCACCTGGGACAGAAACAACAGGAGCGGTGGAGTGAACCGCAACAGAGTTCACAGGGGCCATGTAAGACTGCCAAGTTAGAGATCCCAACACTGCCAGATGGCCCCCTGTGGGAGCCGGCAAAGCACAGGATAAAAGATTAAGCCATCATTTTAATATTTACAGAAACAGTCCTATGTTGGTGGTAACCAACAGCTTCTAAGTGTGATTAAAAAGGAGTGAAACCATGCCTGGTACTAGAAACCTAACCAACTACCCAGGGTTAGAGAGGTTATACATCTTAGACAAAATCTAGTACCTCTTCTTTGCTAGACTAGCATAATTTCTTAACCACATTTTAAATCTTATCTGCATACACACAGATGAATATAGCTGCCACATCTAATCAAACGTTTTTTGTTTCTAAAAACTGGTGGGAAAGCACAGAAAAATACAAATGAACACAGTTAAGAGGTAAATGGTTGTGGAGAGCCTAGACCAACTGTTTACTTCTGCAGTACAGACCTTATGCCTTTGGCTCAGGGAATATCACTTCTGCAGTACAGATCTTATGTCTTTGGTTCAAGCAATATCTGAGAAAAGAAGGCAGAAGACCCAGAAGATAAGGAAGTCCACTGTGAGACTACCTTGCTTAGAAGTGGCTGCCTGTTAGGGAAAGGTCTGAGGAGTTGAAATGGTTTGTAACCCCATGGGAAGAAAAACATCATTAACCAACCAAACCCCCAAGAGCTCCCAAGGACTAAAACACCAACCAATGAGCACACATGGAGAGACCCATGGCTCCAGTTGCTTATGTAGCAGAGGATGGCATTGTCTGGCATCAAATGGAGAAGAGGCCTTTAGTCTGGTTTAGGCTCATTTCCCCCCAGTGTTGTGGAATGCCAGGGCAATAAGGAGGGTGTGGGTGGTTGGGAGTGGGAGCATCTTCATGGAAGCAGGGGAAGGAGGAGGGGCGATGGAAGTGAGGGGAAAGGGAATAACATTTAAAATATAGAGGATATCCAATAAAAATGATTAAAATAAAAGGAGGTACACAAAATAGCCATCATGTCTCTGAAAAAAGTGGGCAATTTTTAAAAAAATAAGAAAGAAATAAATGGCTGCCTGAACAAGACATGAATGAAGACAATACCAGTAGACATTGTAATGGAGAAGGTAGAAAAATCTCATGAGGTAAAAAGAACTACAGGCAACCGATGACTGCTGAGAGAGGAAGAATTACTCTCTAATAGGAATAAGCCTCCTGATGGATGAACACAAACAACCAAAAAGGACTCAGCCGTATATATTCATATATTTCTACACACACACACACACACACACACACACACACACACACCCCAATAACAATCAAATAAAGAGTTATTCAAGAGTGAGAGGAACCTGGAACAGGCTATAAATAAAGATATGGGAGGAGATGGAGGGAGGAAAGAGAAGAAATTATGTAGTTGTCATTTTATTTAAAATACATTTAATTTTTAAGTGTAAAAAGATGCAAGATGAAAAAATTAGGGGTGTATTATTAGAAGAAAATGATTATTAAACTTAACTATTACTGATAGAATATTACAGGTAGTAGAGAAAACATGTAAACTATAAGAAACAGGTCTGTGGTCTACACATTGGTCTATGGACCAGAAACCCACATAGTTCTTTTGAATAAATAGGACCACTGTTTCCATGAACTCAGCATTTTCTCCCATGTACAAATTCCAACTCATTAGTGAGCTTTCTAAACCTAAAGATGTTTAAATAAAAAAAAAAGATTTGTCCACATCTCTGAGTAAGATGAGTCATTCTCAAATTTAAAATCACTAGGGAAAAAATACTACAAGATAGAAGTCACACTCTAAACTGAATTAAACCATACCCCAAAGTAGTGAATCCTAAGTGATATTATTTTATGAAACTCAAAAATCACTGAATTAGAATTTTGGAAAACATAGCTTGGCCTTTAAAGATAATTAGAATCCCTTTTTCTCCAAGAAATACATGTGCCAACTAAACCAGTGTAACAAATTATTATTTCTACACTTACCACCTGATCAAACAATAGACATTTTTAAAGACAATAAACCAAAAGAACATGTGTTTCACAGAGACCAGGTACTATACAAATCGTCCAAGGTTAGAGGCTGATTTAATAACGGCTACTCAATGAAATCTACATATGTATAAAGACTAATAACTAACATTCACATATGGAAGAAAAATATTTGTATATCTGGGACTGAATTTTATCACTAAAATTCAAAAATCCTTCCTCATGAGATCTCATAAAAGTTGAAATTACTGTAAAGTGACATCATCTAAAATGTGACACTTCTGTGTTTATTACTACATGTACTTTATCAAAAGTTATTCATCAATTCCCTTTCTAAACTTGTGTCTGAGAATACTTTATTTGGAAGCATTTTAAAGAAAACGCATGTGATTACTTATGACATCTTCTTTCAATTTTACAGTGAACAAATACTAAGGTAAATATGGTCAGTATACATGGAACTGCTCTGTTACTTATTGTGGTTCCAGGCACCATAGCAGCATCAGACAAATATATTGATGCATTTTAACAGTCAACTTTGAATGTAACTGAACTTAGTCATAAAATAAATACAAACTGAACTCTATTTTTTTTTTTTACTAACAAAGCTAAAGAAAGATTAAATCTGGAATTAGTTACATCTTGTTTTACATGTACTTTATGCTCATTGTAACTACTAAGATTTTATAGCATACTATCAAACCTTTAAAAAAAACCAAGTACTGACAAAAATGTATTCGTATACTCATGCAAAAAATGCTTAAAATCTGTACATTTACCTTTGTTTTTTAAAATAAAGCTGTTCAATTAAAAAATAAATTTTAACACACACATATTAAAATAAATGTATTCTTTTCTCATACATCCTGACCTCAGCCTCCCCTCACTGAATTTATAGTGCTTTTTTGTTGTCATTATTGCTTGAGGAAAAAAAAAAGAAAAAAGGAAAGATTAAATCAGTGTGCAGAGCTAACCAATACTTTACAGGAAAATTAAATTTAGGCAAAGACTCAAAGTATTAAAAGTATTTTAACTGGTAAAAAGAAAGTGAAAAAGTATTTGGAATGGAAGGGAGAGCAAGGTGGACAATGATAGCTGTAGAAAACCAGAAATATGGCTGGTAAGAACAAGAGGAAAAAGTCAAATATCCATGAGCACACAGATTTCATTTGTTGCCTGAAACTAATAAACTTCTCACCCTTACTTATGAGAGTTGATAGGTATCACACTGGCTGTAAGTCAAAATCACTAATATCTCTTAAATATTTGCCCTACCAGACAGTACCTATGAAATAAGTACTTTAACTATCACCTACTCATCTTACTAACATGATTTTTATACTCATATCTCAATTTTATATGCTGGAAAAGAATGCTATTCTCATATCTCAATTTTATATGCTGGAAAAGAATGCTAAGGAATATTGTCTTCATGCTAGAATAATACCTTAATAAGCTGTAATGGTTCTTAGTTATTTAAAATAGAGTTTGCCTTCCTATATTTTCTTCTGATTTACTAGAAGCAAATCAATTAGGATGTGAATTGCATCAGACAATACCTCTATGCATGGATAGCTTCTTATTTTAGCAATATCAAAATCAATTGTTATTGGGTCTGCTACAAAGCAAAGGCTGTACATTCTCATTTATAATATTTTGTACTTGTAGAGACATATTATTTGAACAAATCTCTTCTTATTCTGTTGTTAGCATGCAAAGATCTTTTTCTGTATTTTCATTCCATCTGCTGAAAAAAAAAAAACAAAACAAAACAAAAAAAAAAAAAACAACCAAAAAAACACACTGTGGATTTGAACTGGTTAGAAAATGACATCAGCTCTAAACCAACTTGTGAATTAGCTGTCTTGAACTCATTTAAAACTTTATAAATTCTGTGGCTTCGGCCAAGGTCATAACTCTGCTTCCTTATCTTCCCCACGATGGATAACCATCAATGAGTAGCATGATTAGAATGCCATTCATCAGGGAGAAGGGGGCTCATGGTCAAACCTTTTATCTCATTTTGAAGTTGCTTATTTTGTGTTGAGGGTAAACTATTCAGCAAAGTTATCATTTTAATGTTTTAAGAAGTCATATTTGCAATGGAGGAGTGTTCCTCTTTCTCTGCCTCCTTGCCAGCATCTGCTGTCATCTGAGTTTTTGATCTTAGCCATTCAGACTGGTGTGAGGTGGAATCTTAGGGTTGTTTTGATTTCATTTCCCTGATGACTAAGGATTCTCTACCATACCACAAGGAGACGTGCTCCTCTATGTTTATAGTACCCTCATCTGTAATAGCCAGAAGCTGGAAACCAAGCAAGATATCCATCAACCAAAGGATAGATACAGAAAATGTGATTCGTTTGCAAAATGGCATACTATTCAGCTATTTAAAAGGAAGACATCATGAATTTTGCAGGCAAGTGGATGGAACTAGAAAATATCCTTAGTGAAGTAACCCAGACCCAAAAGGATATGTATGGTATGTACTCATTGATAAGTAGATATTAGCCCAAAAGTACAGCGTACCCATGATACAACTCACACACCATATGAAATTTAAGAAGAAGAAAAGCCCAAGGATGCTTTAATCCTAATTATAAGGGGGAAGAAAACAATCACTGGCTGCAGAGAGAGGGAGGGACCTGGTTGGGGGGGATCAGGTATGGGAGGACACAGGAGAGAAGTCAAGAGGGCCAGGAGAATTATCAGAAATATGTATCTGCAGGGCCTGGGGGTGGGGGAGAACCTCTAGAGACTTAGGATGTGAGAGGCTTAAAGGATTCAATGGGGAAATCTTAGCCAAAATGTCCAACAGTGGGACAATGCAAACTGAAGAGACCACTGCCAGTACATAGACAGGGCCCCTAGTGGAAGGATGGGACCACCCACATACCTTCAAATTTTTTGACCCAGAATTGTTTCTGTCTAAAGGAAATGCAGTGATAAAAATGGAGCAGAGACTCTGGATCCATCCCATGGACAGGCACCAAATACTGACACTATTACTGATGCCATGATATAGTTGCAGACAGGAGTCTGGCATGACTGTCCCCAGAGAAGCTATACCAGCAGCTGACTGGGACAGATGTAGATACTTACATCCAACCATTGGATGGGGATCCAGGACCCATATGGAAGAGTTAAGGGAAGGATTGAAGTAGCTGAAAGGATGGCAACCCCATAGTGATAACAACAGTATCGACTAAGAGACTAAGCCACCAACCAAAGCAACATCATGGACTGGTCTGTGGCCCCAGGCACTTAGGCAGCAGAGGACTGCCTTGTTTGGCCTCAGTGGGAGAGAATGTGCCTAATCCTGTAGAGACTTGATTCCTCGGGGACGGGAGATGCTGAGGGAGGTAAGGATGGGTGGGTGAAGTAGAGATAAATAGTTGTGTGAAGGGTGTGGGCATCACCCTCTCACAGGCAAATTGGAGGGAAACAGGGCAAAAAACTCTAGGGAGGGGGACTGGAAAGGAAGGCAACATTTGGAATATAAATAAGTTAATTAACTTAATAATTAAAAAGTCATATTTGCTTTCAACATCAAGAAGTTATCATGGTAAAAGGGTAACAGCATGAGGAAAATTTCAGATAGGGAAAAAGGAATGCATAATACTTTACAATTTCTTATCTCCAGTAATACTTGACTTTGAAAAATTCAGTCGAGGACCTCAGCTCTTTTACTGTGCTTCCAGTTATTTTAAGCAGTGAGATGGAACTTAGAGTAGACATTGAATCAATCATAAATGTTGACTGAGGGCTCACCATGTGTTATAATGAGCACAAAGAGACATGACACCCAAGAACTACTCTGCTAATAGCCTCTGGAAGTAAGTAGGAGGGGAACGGCAAGCAAAGCAAAACAATAAATAAAATGGAAACTGTCATTACAGTAAATCTAGAGTCACAGTTGGGCTGTAGTTCCAAGGTGATCAGGTTGGGCTGACCTAGGAAGCATAAATTCATGGTCATAAGACATTTGAATTGTACATTGAAGAATTGGCAAGAGTGTAGAACAAAAGTTGGAGTATTACACTTAGAGACAACAGATAGTGGGGAGAGAATGAAAGACTAGCATAATTAGGAAGCAAGCCTTAACATAGTATACAGTAAACAAAATATAAAATAGTGTTAAGCGGTTTGCATAGATTGGGAAGTCCATTGTATTGGAAGTCCTAATGTCAGGCTAAGAATGTTTTACTTACTTCAGGGAACAAAAACATTAATGTAGACGGTGAATATAAGAGTTTGGCATAATGATAGCACAATCTGAGAAAGCTGGCACTGTTACTGGTCATGCAAAATTCTGTTCGGAACAACAAACTGTCACCTCTTGACTGCCAATTCAATCATGTTCTATTCTTTTGGCAGGCATCATTACAGGCAGCACAAATCAGAAGATGCCAAAAGTGACCAAGGACCATGTTAGCTGCAGGAGAAGCCATACATATTTACCCAGAAAACAGAAGGGATAAAATGAATCAGTCAAGAGTAATAACCTACAATATGTTTTAAAATAAATGAAAATAATAGGAGGCAATGTTTAGGAACAGAGACTAAACTAAATCTTATGGACCAGCAGAGATAATTCACTATGGAGCAGATTCTCACCTTAACATAGTTTATGCCACTTGATCATTACAATACAATTCTATTACTTCCAGCTGTTATGACAAAATGCTCAGAAAGGATAACTACCTAGTTCATCCCTTTCTTGCAGATGAAGAAAGGATGTAGTTTAATTCATAGTAAATAAGCACAATTGCTGCATATTCAACCTTGGAGAAACTATAGAGCTTAAAAATTATTGTGTTCCCAAACACATTTTCAAAACAGCTTTGAATGTCGATAATGAATAGAATAGCATAGTGAAGCAGAGACAATCGTGCATTGTTCTGTTTATCTACTTGGCCCAGAACTGAGAATTCGACTCTACGAAACCAGGATTATGAAAAAGCCTAAGAAGTGTTTTGCTGTAATAACAATGTTTCCCCCAAAATATGAAAGGAAAAAAGTGGTACAACCAAACAACCTCCAGAAAACATGAGCATACCAAAATTATCAACTTATAAAAAGAATTATATACAATGATACAGTGGAATCTATCCCAAGAATAAAGTGTAATTTAATATATAAAAAGAATCATTCTATATAAGTATAATAAAAATGCAACTTGGATGATAATCTGAATAGTCATAGGAAAAGCATTAGAAAAAAATTCAATGTGTGTCATAATTAAGAAAGTAAATTAAAAACTACTAGGAACATAAAAGTCCCTCAGTTGGACAAGTGGTGTCCTCAAAACTCTCACAATTACCACACTATTCAACTGTAAAAGAATCAATGTATCCTCCCTACGACTGACAATAGGACAAGCATTTCACCTTTTACTACTTGTGTTCAGTGACATGCCGAAGGTTCTAACCACAAATGTTAGTTGACCAAAGATAAAATCACAGAATGATACTAGAAAGGGAAAAGTAAAACTTTTCTCATATGTCTATTTACAAATGTTACAGTTTACATTAAAATATTAAGGAACATATTGTAAGTAATGAATGGATTCTCAAGAGTTCAGGATAGAGAATACATATGTAAAATTAGTTACAGTTCTCCATATTATCAATGAAGCATCTACAATGAATTTAAGCAAATAGTTACATTTTAATAACATCAAAATAAAACAAAAATAAATTTAATAAAAAAACAAAAATTTGAGACAAAACTACAAAAGTTTTAAAATCCTATAAATATATGTGTTTTATATAAATATATAAAATTTATTTAGATCTTCTAATCTAAGTAGATGTAGAAGCATTCAATATTCATGGATTTATAAGACTTAAAATTAAGGTGACAACACTATTCAAACTTATTTATAAAGTAAATCTGTATCAAGATTTGTGTTGGCTTCTCTATAGAAATTGATGTTTTGATTTTGTTTTTGTTTTTGTTTTCTGAAATTCTTGTGGAAAACCCAGAAATCCTACAAAAAAGAATAAAGTAGGAGGATTTATAGCTCTTGATTTCAAAGCTCACTATGAGTTTGACAGTGAAGACAGTGTGGTACCAGAGCAACAATATATAGGCAAGTCACATGAATAGAGGAGTCAGGGAGATAGCTCAGCAAGTGAAGCACTTGCAAGTATAAGTACCTAGTAACCACAACAACCTGGGTGGATTGGAAATCCCCCTGTATTACTGGTGTTTTTGTGGAGAAAAGAGGGTATTCACAGAGCAAGTTGGCTATCTGGACTAGCAAAGATGCCAAACTCTTATTTTCCTCTCCTCTTTACCTAACTTTTTTGTGCCTGTGGATAGCTGATATCTACATTTAGGCGAATACAAACCATGTTTGCCTTTCTGAGTCTGGGTTACCTTATTCGGAATAATTTATTTCTAGCTCCATCCATTTGCCTAGAAATTTCATGAGGTTATTTTTTTAAGCAGAAGATAAATACTCCATTGTGGACACCAATGCATCCACAAAGCCCTTGGCCTACAATCTGACCTGCCTAAGATGTGCTGGGGTAAAGGTGGTATAGAACTTGTGGGAGTGTCAACCAATATCTGATTTAAGTTGAGGCCTACTCCATAAGTGGGAGTCCATATGTAAACACTGAGACTGTAAAGGACTGGAGACAAAATAGCTCCGAGATATGAGTGGTTTTAAGAAAGTAAAATCACTGAATTTATTCCTAATGAAATTTTGCTATACTCATAGTACATTGTTTAGTCATCACCAGAAAAGTGTCATCCAGTAACGGATGGGAGCAGATGCAGAGACCCATAGATAGACATGTGGACAGTGTAAATAGGATGTCTCCATTGGGTCTCTCCCCTCAGAGCTTAGGGAATTCTGAGAAAGAAGGAGGTAGATTGTGGGGATCATAAGGAACAAAGTGCACCACGAAAAGATGGCTCATTAAATCAAATAAGCAGGGCACATATGGGCTCACACAGACTGAAACTGTAAGCATGGGGCCTGCAGGCATATGTACCAGGTCTTCTCTATATATGTTGCAGCTATTGGCTTGGTGTTATGAGACTTGTAACTGTGTACATAGCTGTCTGAGTCCTTTGTCTGATCTTAAGACTCTGTTCCTACTGTTGAGTTGCCTTGTTCCTTTTTGCCTTTTTGTTTTACTTTGTCCTGTTTGGTTGTTGGCTCTTAGAGGCCTGTTTTGTTCTGGTAAGAGATTAAAGAGAAATGGATCTGAGAGGGAAGGGAAGTGGCAGAGAGAGCTTGGGGGACTAGGAGGGTAGAAACTGTGGTGGGCATGTATTCTATGAGAGAATAAACTATTTTTAATAAAAAGAAAGATTTTTTAAAAAGGAAAATGCTTGTTTCATTTAAAATACCTTGCCTCAAATGCATATAACAGAGAGTAATAAAATAAGGCATCAAACAAGAATCTTGCCCACAAACACATAAATACAATTGTCAACAAACCTGTACTAACACATGTGCAAGCATGTATATATGCACACACATACACATTCATGACCCAAAATGATAATATGTATGAATCTAGAATCCAGAAATTAACACACCCCCACACACAAACACACCCCCACACACAAACACACACACACACACACACACACACACACACACACAGAAATACTACATGACTCACTATGGAGTTGTATAAGAAACCTTTGTAAAATTTAAAATCATAACTTGACCTTTCCTAAATCCTGAATTTTCTAAACATAAGATGTAGCTAAATGATGGTCAATCCCTCAAAAAACAAAACAAAAAAAAGTATAATCAAATTATTGCAAATCCAGGACCTTCTGTATAGCCAGATAAATTTTTATTTTTTAAAAGGGTGACAAGAGCATATGACCTTTATAATAAATAAGTTTGGGAATATAGGCTCACATGCCAGAACATGCCTCTGGATCCAGAGAGGTGGTTCAACAGGTAAAATCACATGCCACCAAGCCTGACAATCTGAGTTTGATACCCAGGACCCATATCACAGAAGAAAAGAATTGCCTCCCACAAGTTGTTCGCTGACCTACACATACATTTTCCACATATGTACAAAGAGACTGACACACACACACACACACACACACATAGACACACACACACACACACACACAAATACATACTCAATATACAAATGCAATTTCAAAAACTGTTAGTATAAATTCTTGCATCATGTTGCACATTTAAAAAGTAAAATTGGGACTGGAGAGAGATGGCTTAGTAGTTAAGAGCACCGACTGCTCTTCTAGAGGTCCTGAGTTCAATTCCCAGCAAGCACATGGTGGCTCACAACCATCTGTAATGAGATCTGATGCCCTCTTCTAGTTTGTTTGAAGACAGCTACAGTGCACTTATATATAATAAATAAATATTTTTTAAAAAAGTAAAATTGTTCAAGAACTTTAAGTATACAAGGTTTGGACAGCACTTAGAAGATAATACATGACCTCCCACTAAGTAAATGCTTAGCTATAGCACCAAAGCATGAGCAAAATCAGAAAAAATAATTGTATCTAATGAAAAATATTTAAATGTGTTTAAAAGGTAATCATCAACACAGCAAAAGGACATCCCAAAGAATACGAATTATAATGTCAGATAAATGATGGTCATTAAATATATAAAATACAAGATTTTTGTTAAAACTAGGTTAAAGGCTTTAAAGAAATATATGTTCAAAACTCATACACACATGTCCAAGAAACATGAAAAGATATCCAGGATCCTTAATGATAAGGAAAATACAAATACTGTATACCTAATAGGACAACAAGCAAATGTGCTAATAAAATGACTAGATTACAAGATTTCAGAAGAATATGGATGATGAGAATGTTTGGTGATGGAATATGAAATACTAAAGATGCTTTGGAAAACAAGACCATGTGACCCAATAATTTCATTCCAAGTTATAATATACTTCAACAAATAAACCAAGCATGCCATCTGAACATGAAAGTTTATAGTAGCTTTATTTACAATATCCGTATGTCCAACAGGAAATGATTATATAAGCAATATGTAATGTATCCATATGAAGAATTATTCTTCAGTCAGTGAAAGAATATATACTACAATGCAAATAGAATTATAAAATTTTGGTAAATAAAAAAGCCAGTTACAAATATTTCCATATTATATGATCACATTCATATGAAAACACAACATACATGACATTCCTAGAGACTGAAAGATTTCTGATTGCTTGGAGTTGACAGAAAGGATGAGCTGCTTGGGTAATAGTAAAAAGGTGCATAGCTTCTTTGTGGGGAAATTAAACAGTTCCAAAAATCTATAAGTACCTATAATGATGTTTGTACATATTTATGAATAAACCAGAAACTACTAAACTACATACTTCTTGTTTGTGAATTTTATGATGCAATAAAATTACTTTGAGAAAATGCTAAATAAAATAAATAAAAAATAAGAGAATAGTTTAATAGTCACAATAAGAAGTCTTATTTTTCAGAGGTGGCAAACTGAGGAAGAATGCTGTATTCTTTTTTACATAAGGAGAAAGCCCCTCTTTGTACTTATGGTTACAGTGTGAACTTTCAAATCAAACCTTATTGTATGTTTTGGGGGAAGATGTCTTCAGGGAGTTCTGCATATGTGTTGGCGAATAAACAATATTCCTTACATTTTACATAAGAATCATAGTAAGTCAAACTCTTTTCTTCTTGCAAAGATAACCACCAAGTCACATTATTGCACTGAGTCATTTTTTGAAAGACAACTTTCGCTAGGATCTACTTCACACTAATGACATGCTCTTTTTTTCTCATTAAAGAAGTAGGCAACAATAATATATTCTAGTCTGTGTGTGTGGTTACTGTGTCTGCAATTTCTTTCTCTTCATTAGGGTAATAGCGGTTCCTTTCCTCCTAAGAAGGGCTATTAGTCATATAATTGGCAAGCAGAGACTTCTTTAGCCAAAGTCATTCATATAAATACTAGTGAATAGGCTGGCTTCCATCAGAACCTACAGGGTTTTAGTGCATACTCTTTTATTTTTCTTTATTGTAATATTTTATGTAAAATAGCTTTTGATTATGGTTTCCCCTCCTACTATTTCCAGTCCCTGTCCAACTTCCCCCAATCTGGATCTACCCCCTTTCTGTCTCTCATTAGGAAAAAAAGAAACATGCAGGAATTATAGTAACATAAAGTAAGATACACTAAACCTTCTATACTTGAATTGGACAAAACACAACAAAGGGAAAAGAGCCTACACAAAGGTGTATGAAATAGATATAGACATAAAACCAACTTATTTATATTCAGAAATTCCATAATAAAATTAAGCTGGAAGGCATGATATATATTTCATTAAAATGTATATAAAATTAAAAAGTAAATTTTTTTTTCTAATCACTGTTTTGGACTTTTTTTTAAACGACTTTATTTTGCAAAACAAAGATAAATGTACAGATTTTAAACATTTTTTGCTTAAAAAGTAAAAATTTTAAGAAGCCCTAGCCTAACCTTCAGAAAACTAGGAACCTTTAATGATTACTTTGAGTTTGTTTTTTGTTGCCAATCTCCTGCTGAGCATGAAGCCCAACATTAAGACTCAATTCCCCATGAGAACCCATTGGAGGAAACGAACTTTTTTTTTCTTTTTTTTTTTTTAAATTTTTTAATGTTTTTTTTTTTCTGGGTATTGTTGTTGTGTCTGTGCAAGGGTGACAGGTCTCTGGATCCAAAGTTGCAGATAATTGTGAGCTGCCAGGTGGATGGTGGGAATTGAACCCAGGTCCTCAGGAAGAGCAGCCAGTGTTCTTAGCTGCTGAGCCATTCCTCCCGCCCCCGAACCTTTCATTTTCAAATGGTAATTGATTGAAGATAGCTTCTAGATTAGGGATAAGGGCATGTCTCCACTTCTTTCACCTTTAGGATTCTATCTGATGCAGACCAGTGCAAGCTCTAGGCATATTGCCTTGGTCTCTGAGTGCATATATGTTTCAATCCTCTTGATTTAGAGAGCCTTGGTTCCTTGGTGTCCACCATGCCCTCTGCCTCTTACACACTCTACCTCTTCTTCCATATGGTTTTCTGAGCCCCAGGGGAAGGATTTAATGGAGATATTCCATTTATTACTGTGTTTACTAATGTCACTCACTCAGCTTAATGTCTGGCTCTGGGTCTCTGTATTTGTTCCCAGCTGCTGCAGAAAGAAGCTTCCCTGACAATAGCTGAGCAAGGTGCTGACCTATAAACATAAACTCATTAGGAATGATTTTATTGCTAAGTTCTTTTAGTAGAATTCTATAATTTGTTATTATTCTAAGTCCCTGGGATATCTAGTCTATATTCTTGGTCACTGAAACAATATCAGTCATGGGTACCCTCTCATGGAGTGGGCCTTAAACCAAATCACCACAAGGCTATTCCCACAAGGTTTGTGCTGTTATTGCCCTAGGGTATCATGTAAGTAGGACACAAGTTTAGATCAGAGGATGTTTGATTGGTTGTTGTTAGTTAATGTCTCTCCTTGGCAGCATCCAGAGAGAAGCTGGCTCTACAAAAGGCACTAACTAGCATGTAGGAATAAAAACTCTATGTAGGTTTCAACTCAACTATTCATGTTCAGTGAGTTGTATAAGTTTTGTCTTCAGCAATGGTCCTGGCCATCAGTTTGTAGAGAGGAACATATAGTCTTGGAAATATCCTGGGTTGACTGAGAGTTCCCATAGGAACTCAACTCAGTTAGATATAACTTAATCCCAATGTTGGAAGCTTCATTTGGTTATAAGAGTAGGACAGTTGTGGTTCTGTATCCTCTTTATTTGACAATTTAATTTAGAACGCCTTTGTATATTTTAGGAAGATCCTACTGTATTTGGGTTCCATACTACAACTCATATGGCTCTTAATTTTACCTACTCCTACCTGTCTTTCTCCTCCTTTATGCCCCCTTTCCTCTACCGCCCAATTAGATCTTCCTGTTCCAGACTCCCCATTCATCTATAGCTATATAATCTATTTTTCTTTCCTAGGAAGAGCTTTCTCTCCACCCCAGTTTTTTCTTTATACCTAACATTTGTAGTTCTATGGACTTTAGTTGGTTATCATTAATTTAAAAACTAATATCCATATATAAGTAGATACATATTATATTTGTCTCTCTAGATATGAGTTACATCACTCAGGATGATTTTTTTACTGTTTCCATACATCAACTATAAATTTCATTATTACAAATGTTCTTAATGACCTGAGCAACATCCTATGTATAAGTATACCACATTATATTCATCCATTTCTTGGTTGAGGGACATATAGGTTGTTTTCAACGTCTGGCTGCTATGAATAAAGCTACAATAAACATAGCTGAGCAAGTGTCCTTGTTATAGAATTGAGTGTTTTAGGGGTATATGTCTAAGAATGGTATAGCTAGATATTGAATTAGATTGATTCCTACCTTCCTGCACAACAACCACACTGATTTCTATAGTGGCTTTACAAGTTTGCAGTCACACCAGCCATGTATGAGTGTTCCAATTAATCCATATCATCTGTTATTGATCTTAGCCATTCTGACAGGCATAAGATAAAACCTCAAAGTAGTTTTGATTTGCATTTCCCTGATGACTACAAATATTGGACATTTCTTTAACTGTTTCTCCACCATTTGAATTTCCTCTTTTGAAAATTCTGTTTAGGTCTGTACCCAATATTTTAATTGGGTTGTTTCTTGATGTCTAATTTTTCAGTTATTTATATATTTTGGACGTTAGAACTGTATCAGATGTGTAAAATCTCCAATTCTCTAGGCTCCCACTTTATCTAAATGACAGTGAACTTTGCAATATAGATGCTCTTCAGTATCATGAAGTCACATTTATTAAGGGTTAATCTCAGTGTTTATGCTAAGAATGTTCTATTTAGAAAGCCATCTATGCCAGTGAGTTCAGAGATATTCCTTGTTTTCTTTTCTATCAGGTCCAGTATATCTGGTTTTATGTTTAAGTCTTTGATCCATTTGGAATTGAGTTCTGTGCAGGGTAATAACTAAGGGTTTATTTGGATTCTTCCTTATGCAGTCATCCAATTTGACAACCACCATTTGTTGAAAATATTGTCTGTTTTCTAGTGTATATTTATGTATTCTTCATAAAAAATTAGGTGTCCATATATGTGTGGACTTATGTCTGTTCTTCAACACCTTTAATTGGTTTGTCTCTTTTGTGCTTATATTATTTATGCTGTTTTTATTATTCTAGCTCTGCATTACAATTCGTGATCAGAGATTGTTTTACCTCAAACAGAAGTTTTTTTATATGGGATCATTTTTTAGCTATACTGGGTATTATGTGTTTCCATATTGTATAATAAATATATTTTACTATGGATGTCATTATTTATCTAATATATATTTTATGTACAATTTATTAGAATGAATTACAAGTTATAATACAAGTATCCAAATAATGGCTGTCTACAAAAAGAAAGTACAAAAATCCAGTAGTTGTTAGTCCACAAGGCTGAGTGTCCCAGTTGGTCTTCAGTAGAGGATGGAATTCTTACGATGTAGGCTCTAATGCCAGTAAAGGAATGGGCTCTTGCTATCAAGACAAAAGCAAGCAGATGCAGAGAAAAGGCTTCCTTCTTTTACATCCTTACAAAGGATTCCAGTAGGTATGGCCCAGAATAGAGGTGGGTTTTCCCAACTCAAAATGTCTAAATTAAAAGAATCTCTTACTGAAGATCTAGATCAGTACTAGATCTTCCCCTTTCAAATTAAGCAAAAATCCCTCATAGGTTTGCCCTCCATTTGTGGGTGTTAGCTAATTCTTGATGTAGTCAAGTTGATGATCAATAATAGCTACCACACATACTAAAATTTTCATATGAATTAAATAAAAACATGTGCAATCGTTTAATTCTTTTTTTTTTTTCAGCATACTATACTGCCCTTGTGATTCCTCTGAGCTGATGTCAAAAGTTCATTTTTCCTTTGTTGCTGAGTGGTATTCCATCATGTGAACATAGCACAATATGCTTCATTCATGCATCAGAAATTTCTGCTGACAGAAATTGTTGCTTTAAACTAAGGTCATAAAAAGAAATAACCTTTTATGCACATTTGCATACAAGTTTGTGTTAAACATGTTTGCATTTCTCTTGGATAAATGATCAGATGCACAATTTGTCATTTGTGGGAAGTTAATGTGTTTATTTTTGTAAGAGATAGACAACTGTTCTCCCAGAGGACATGAATATTTTCACTGACAATGCATATGAATTTCAGTTACTCTGTGTTCTCAGCAGCATTGACATATACTATTTTATTTGTTATGGTTACTTCTCATTTCATATTAGCAGACTTCACTCTGAAATCTAAATTGGCTTGAAAGGGACTGAGGCAAATATGGAACTCAGCAAGCTTCAGAAAGAGCACAGTGTACATGATATGAATGATATAGGCCTGCTCCATCAGAGAAGAAGTAAATTATTTTAACTAATCATCTCAGCAAGAAACCCACCTCCCCCCCCCAAAACATCGTATTTTTAAGTATCTTTCTATTGCAGGATCATAGGAAAAAGAATTATTCTCAATCTTCAAACCATAATCTACTGCTTATGTGAAATTAAATCAGGTATTGTCAGTCTGTGCTTGTTTCATGCATTTGTCAATTTCACTACATTTCACTGTTTCAAGTCTCATGTTTTGTTTCTAAAGTTTCTTTTTTTAATTCCTGCTATTCATGGCTTTTTTTTTTTGTTTGCTTGCTTTGCCAAAGCATACATGACCATTAGATTCAGTACATGCTTGTGGCCTGTTGAGTATACTTGGCCCAGGGCGTGGCAATTTTAGGAGCTATGGCCTAGTTAAAGTAGATGTGGCCTTTTTAGAGGAAGTGTCATTGTGGGGCTTTGAGATTTGATAGGCTTTGAGACCCTCCTCCTAACTGCCCAGAAGCCAGGCTTCTGTTTGCTTTCAGATCAAATGTAGAATTCTTGGATCTGTCTCTAGCACTGTGTCTGCTTGTATGCTGCCACACTTCCTTTCATAAAGATACTAAACTGAATCTCCGAAGCTGTGAGCCAACCCTAATTAAATGTTGTCTTTATAAGACTTTTTCTTTGGTAATGGTATCTCTTTACAACAATAGAAGATACCCAGATTTCCGTTTATTTTGCTCATACTCTTAGTTTTCCTGCCTTAGGCTTTTTTTGGAAATACTGATGTCTCTTTTATTCTCATTTTTTTTTGCTATGAAATCTAGTTGATCTCTTTGTTATTCTGCATAGGTGATCTTTTTAATTGACCTCCAACTCTTCCTCAGCCTCAACATCCTTGTTATCATTGTTTTGTTATATATATTTTCTTCCTGGTAAATTTTAAGATATTTTGTTGGGCATTTCTAGTTTCATTTGGAGGTGTTGACAGACAGATTTCTTATTTACTTACTGTGTTGTTTGTTCACTGAATTCCCTTATTATTTTTGAAAATACAGGGCACTATCTTTTTGTACTGCTTCTCTAAGGCTCTCTAGCTATTCCTTTTCTTAGCTTCTTAGACAGCTTCTAAACTTTCTCATTCCTTTCTCCCCTAATACCTCTATCTGTGTTGCATTCTACATGGTTGCCTCTTCTCTTCTACCCTATATTATTATCCCATAGTTAACATTATATTATTTTATGTTTTATTTCTAAATGATCTTAAGACTTGGAAATCAATCAGCCTTATTTTCATGCCCTTCATTTAATTATTGGGATTTTTCAATTATTAAATCACTATACAAACATTTATCTTCAATTCTCTCTTGTACCTCTACCCTGCTTTTCTAGCTCTCAAGGATATAAATCTCCTGTGTTTTTTTCTTCTTGCTTTTATCATAGGTGATGATTTCTTTATGTGACTTTAGTAACATTCCACTGTGAATTTGTCTTGGAAAGAGCTATTTTCCTGCACTAATACCTTATACTTATACTGTCTATTTTTTTCAGGGATGTTTTGACTTTGCTGTTGTCAAAAATCCTAGGAGGAAGTAGAAGCTCAGATTGGATCTTCTCAAATCTGAGGGCAATATAAAATTAACCTTAAGTCAGAAGTGAATTGTAAGCCTAAGACTGCAAATATGGGGGTCTGTGCACTTTTGTACATTTCAAGTAAAAACCCAAGTTTCTTGCCATTTCTCTGTGGATAGGATTTATTTTTCTTTATTTGTCCTTTCAAATAAAAGCTATAAGATCAAAGATCCATCTATCCTTTGGGATGAATAATTTCATAACTATACTTCACAAAACACATGACTTTCTATTTCCTATAAAGTCATTAAAACTAAACTTCTTAGTCATTAACACTAAAAATTTACCTAGTACCATTTTTGATATAAAAATGAGACCATTGAATTATTTTCTCAATATTATACCCACCGCTGAAGCTATAGTCTTTTTTTTGTGTGTAGTTCTCATTGGAGAGTTCAAGTTTTTAAACTCATTGAGAGTCATTATATCATATCAAAGTTTCTACATTTGTAACTATGTACAAAAGTTTATATTTATGTGCAAAACTTCATAATTGAACATATTTTTATCTTATCATCTATTCTTCTGGATGTCAGAGTATTTGTTAAATTATAAGCTTTATACTAATATATAGGCGTATATGCGTCACTCAGTTATACTGGTTTGCAATCTTTGTTTTGTAAGTTGGGATTAAGGTATTTCTAAACTGCACTTACTAAAAATTAGGCACAAGAGACCATGGTAGACAGAGAAACTAGAGCTGTAGTATTAGAAAGCACAAGCCTTGTTACGTGATGGATGGTGGATTAGTCAGGGTTCCATCTGGGACAGATGGGCATAATGAAAGCTGCAAAAAAAGCTATACTCATTTGCTATTGAACTCCACATTTAAAAATATGCAGAAAACATATATATTTCCATTTTATTTTTACCCAAAAGTCTTAATGTAGGTAATATAAATTTGGTTCTTAACATGTACTCAACTAGTAGCCAGTTTTTAGATATGAAAATGAGACCATTAAATTATTTTCTCAATTTATCAACATACCTGCAACCGCCTTTTCATTTTGAGTTAAAATAGTCTTTATATCTGTTAGGATTTGGTAAATATATATCCGCATGCCTTGTTTTATTCTTTTATAGAATTTAATGTTATTCACTTTCATCTTTCCTTGTCTAAATGGAAAAGTGCCAAGATTTTATTTGTTCCATCTTAAATCTCAGTGAAGTATATCTGAAAGTGTTAATATACCCTAGAAAGTTGAATTTGTTTCTAATTCTGTATTTAATGGCTCAGATAACTTTTTCTAGACATTCTTCATTTCTGTTATAGTTTTGAAAAGTGGAAACTTAAACAAATATAGCATTATTTGATATGAAAAAATAAATGTAAGAAATGGTTCATGGTGATGGAAGATGACGCAGAAATCAGCAGCTATTGTTGTTCTTGCAGAGTGCCTGGGTTTGGTTTTTAGCACCAACAATGGCAGCACCCCATCAACTGTAACTCCAGCTATATGAGATCTAACATACTCTTCAGACCTCTGCAGGCACTGTACACATGTGTTACACTTACATACATACAGGCAAAATACTCATAAACATCAAGAATAATTATTTAAAATTTCACTTTTAATTAAACGTCTCACATTTGGATATTTTGGTGTAATATGGGATATCTTGTGAGTTGTCCTGCTATGCTTATTCCCTGACAACAAATATATTCTCTATGGCTCTTACACATATTATTTAGGCCCAGTTTGGTTATGTTCCAAAGTCAAAAAGAGGCAATCAGTGACTTTTTGTCTATTATTTCCTCCAGGAAGAAATTCCATCTTCTATGAGTAAACTCAGGAACTCCATGCAGTATCTAAATGGATTTCATAAAAATAGTGAAACATATAATTGAAAAATCCCTATATTTGGTATTCTTCCTAGTACTGAAAGTACACATCTCATGTGTGTGTGTGTGTGTGTGTGTGTGTGTGTGTGTGTGTGTGTATGTATGTATGTATGTATGTATGTATGTATGTGTACTTGCACATGTGCGGTGTAACAAAGTAGTACAAGATGAAATATAATGAGGCCATGGAAGGGTGCTGCTCATTGGCTTCTTCCTTGTGGCTTACTCAGCCTGCTTTTTTTATGGAACCCACCAGATTACCAGCCCAGAGATAGCCCTACACACAATTGACTGCATTCTCTCACATCAACTACTAATTAATAAAATGTCCCACAGGATTTCCTACAGCATGATTTTAAGAAAGTATATCCTGAATTGAGGCTTTCCTTCTGATGACTCTGGCTTGTACCAAGTTGCTATAAAACTAGCCAAGACACCAATCAAACACCAGATCCTGCACTCTATATCCAGTACCACAAAAGAAAAAATGAAGAACATAAAATTGCACATCATCATCATTATCATCATGTTACACAAATACTGAGATGAAGTGGTAACAAATTTGATACCTTAACTTTGTTTCTGATGAACTATCATGGACAGTCATATGTCTTTGAAACAGTTTAACTTTTCACTAAAAACAAAATTTTAGATTTGACCATTCTGATTCAAGAATTCAAGCTTCCAGGACTAGCTCTATGGATAGTGAGAAATGTTCTTGGCTCTGCCAGATCATGGGAAATACAGAAGCAGATGCTCACAGCCAACCATTGAACTGAGAACAGAGTCCCCAATGGAGGAGTTAGAGAAAGGATTGAAGGAGTTGAAAGGGTTTGCAACCCCATAAGAACAATAATACCAACCAACAAGAACTCCAGGGACAAAACCACCAACAAAAGAGTACACATGCACAGACCTATGGCTCCAGCTGCATATATAGCAGAGGATGACCTTGTTGGGCTTCTATGGGCAAAGAAGCCCTTGGTCCTGCCAAGACATGATGCCCCCGTGTAAGGGAATGCGAGGGCATGGAGGAGAGAATGCCAAAGGTGTGTAGGTGGGTGAGGGAGTACCCTCATAGAAGCAGGGATGGGGAGGGGATAGGCGGTTTATGGAGGGGAAACCTGCATAGGGGATAATATTTGAAAAGTAAATAAAATATATCCAATAAATAAGTAAATAAGTAAATAAGTAAATAAATAAATAAATAAATAAATAAACAAATAAATAAACAAATAAATAATTAAATGTATGTTCCTGGCTAAGCCAAAGCCATGTATTTGCACAGCTTGGGTATGGCTGTCATTTTATCCTTTTGACTAAGGAAATAAAAGCAATTTACATTTGCAGGTCGAAACAACAGTGATTGATGTTTGTGATTAGCTTTATGGACAAAGAAGCGTTAATTCATGTACATATTGTCAATGGTTGCTCTCACTCTGTAACAGAGTGAATTAGTTATAGGCCTTTTATGGACTGTATTTGGTGATACTTGGTGGTATATAAGTTTTTAATGTATCAAGGCTGCTCAGTTTATGTTGACTTATTTTCTAAAC
This sequence comes from Micromys minutus, assembly GCF_963924665.1. NCBI lineage: Eukaryota > Metazoa > Chordata > Mammalia > Rodentia > Muridae > Micromys > Micromys minutus. The sequence goes on along the minus strand of NC_137970.1, from coordinate 77,111,200 downwards.
AAGTGTACTGCCTCCCTAACCTCTAGCTTACTTCATTTAATTCAATTTTAAAACTTACAAATAAACAGTTCAACCTTTCTCTTTTGTACAAACCCTTTGTTCCAAACTATTTTTTATAACCAAAATGTATCATAGATTGTTTATCCATTTATCCACTAACATGGTTAAGTTCTATTTTTCTGTTATTGGAAATAATTGTTAAGTATATGTGTGTACAAGTACTTATTAAAGTCTATTTTCTGTTCTTATGAGTATATACATTGGAATAGAAATTATGGGACATATGGTAATTTTAATTTCATGCTTTATTTGTGTAAAAAACTATAGAAAAATCCACTGTCTTGCCAAAAGAGTGAAGTAAATTCGAGCCGTACTTTTACCTTTCTGAGAATCTGTCAGATTACTTTTCCAAAGTAGCTATGTCAATGAACCTCCCAACAAGCAATATGAAGGTTTGAGTTTGTCCATGTACTTGTTTGACGATTGTTCCCTTTTTGTTTAGTATAGGTATATTAGCAGATTTAAAACAGCATGTCATTATTAATTTGATTTGTATTTTCAGAATAATCAATATTAGATATTTTATGTTTTTTGGCAATTTGTTCAGCTTCTTGGCATAACTATTTAAAACACCTTTTCCACTTTTAAAATTTTTCAGTTTTCTCTTAATTGCATTATAAAGATCCTTTATATTTCCTATATACTAGTTTCTATTCTGATATATAATTTATAAATATTTCTCCTATTCTGTATCTTGTACTTTAATTCTTAATTATAATAATCCACAAAGGGTTTTAATTTTTCTTATATAATTAGTATGTGTCTGTGTGAGTGTGAATGTGTCTATGTGTGTGTGCATATATATGTGCATGTGTGAAGGTCATAGGAAATCTTATGAGAGGGATTCAGACCTTGAACCATGTAGCTTCCTCACTATGTTAGGTTCCAGGTATTGAAATCAAGTTGTTGAATTGGCAGCAAAGTGTATTTACCTGTTGAGCCTTCTCTCAGTCATACACTAAAATCATTAATTAATCATATTAAATATGCCTAAATTCTATATTACATAAGGTAAAACTAGAGTGATGAGGAGAGGAAAAGGAGGCAAATACAAACGATGTATAGGACTCCAGAGAGAAAGGGATAAAGCGATCCCCACATGTAACACACACAAAATGAAAATGAGTAAGGGCTAAGTAGAAAGCCACATATAAATGGAAGAGAAACATTAACATGCAGGAGGCATGCCCTTTACTATAACCAACTGAGTCTATGTTTTAAGAAAATTGAGGGGAGTTTGGTTACTTCAAAGTTTTAGATACTCTAATTTTTTCCCATTCTCGAGATTTTCTGTATATCTTCCATAGTTCTTAGCTCTGTCATCTAAATCTGCACTTAGTGGATTTGGCATTACTTGGAACTGTATATTCTTAAAATGTCAAAATACCCATCAAAATGAGATGATCCTAGCAGCTCCTCATGGAAAAGTCAGTTTCCAAGCTACCACAACAGTGTTTTAGAGCAATGAGTAACCTGTCTATAATTACACAGCCAGTATGTAGTTATTTGACCTATGCAAGTTCAGAGATGCACTATTAAGTCTCCAGGATATCATGTGAGATGTTAATGAATGGAATGATAAAAAGAAAAAAAAAGAAAAATAAAACAGAAAGAAAATTGTGCAATAAGGAGCACGCATGTAAACAGCATTTTTCTATGGCTTCTGCTTCATTTACTTCTCTGATTTTTCTCAGTGGTCAACTATATTACAGAACTGTAAGCCCAGTAAACCCTTTCCTCAAGGTGCTTTTGGTCACAGTGTTTTTTTCATGATAATAGAAAGAAACCTTAACTAAGACAATTACTTATTTTATTTTTATAATTTCTTAACGATTTTTAAAAGTCTTCATTATAATGGCTTTTTCTATAACATGTAGTTCTAACATATATTTTTAACTGAATGAACAGATAATTCAAATCCAATAATATACCTTATAATTTTAGGGTATTAATAATATATTCCTTCTAAAATAAATTTGTCAAACTAATATAAAAATTATTTTATATTTCCCAAGCACACACTAGTCAGGAAAGCAGCTCAGATTTGTGCTAGAAGCTAAGAAAAAGGGAACTTGAGTTTGAAATTCTAAAATAGATACCTGAGAGTGGATAATTAAAACTTATTGTGGTGTTAAGGTAAGTGGTCCCCAATTCCTTGACCAGAACATAGAAATTCTGCTATTTCTGTCATTTGCACTATTCCCTTGGTTCATATATTCTTTTACCTCTGAACTTAGTTACTTTACTGCTTCAAAGGGTTAACTATGAAGGGAGACATTTGTTATTGTATTTTGTAATAAAATACATTGATCACCCACAGATCAAACCTTAAAAATGATTTCTATTACAATAAAAAGTCAGATAATATAAAATAGTTTATTTTTAGCTGTTTTTATCTAACTCTCTCTTACAGGTTACTGATCTTTAGGTCAGAAAGTAACTATATGAACACATCCATATAATGTTTGAAATCCATGGTAAAGTAGCTCCACACTTAAATAATCGTTTTGCAAGTAACATACATGGTGAAAGGAGAGAATAGACTCTCACAAGTCCTGTAGTTTTCTCAAGTATGCTGTGGCATTTGTGTGCTGATCTCCCCCACAAATAAATATACTATAAAATAAAAATTCCTCTAAGTGTACGCAAATATTTAAGAAATTCTAATAGCATACTAATAATCTTTTTAACAATCAAGATAATAATCATTTAGTTATTACAAGTATCTTCATTTGTGACCAATAGGACTTTAATAAGTAAGATGCATCTACTCAGCAATTACAGAATTACCACAGAAATACTCAAAGTGGTATTTTAATAAATTATTAAAGGGGCAAAGAAACACCATCTGCCTTATATTAATTAGTCATTTTATAGTCTTATTTATATAACGCCTACTGCTGGAAATGTTTCATATCAGTCTTTCTGGCCAATAGACGTAAAGGGTGGTGAATACTAAAAATTTTTCCTATCAGACCTTAATGCATTTAATTAGTTGAATGTAGGTGTCAAGTACCCTTTTAGTTTTGATGGATTTCTCCAAAGAATAGGCTAACAACTCCAATTTGCTGACTAATTGAATTTTGATATATTCTCTAGGGCTGTTATTCCCCCAGACTAACTGAATTTACAAGCAGTGAAATCTGACAGGTTCAGTAATATCTGCCCAAGTCTCATCATAGTTTGTTAAATTATGAAAGCATAACTAATGTGTCATGCCCTGGGGAAAGAGACACTTGAATACTCATACCCAAGGGAATGAAGTGGTTAAGGGAGTATGTTTTGTCATATGTCATATGTTTAAATGTCCAGTAGTATATTTAACAATTTGTCATTGGAGGTACTAAATCATTTGCCATAAAAGGAATACAAAATGCTGTAAATGGGTATGTGTGTAGTTTCCTTCATTCATAATGTCATATTGTACTAATATATGAATCTACATCAAAGCAAAGGCAGCTGTCCCTTCTATTGCTAGCTGAACTAGAAATACCTCACATGGATTCTATTAGTAGCTAAGGTGAAAGATATAATATAACCCCTTGTCACCTGCATAATCTTCCAGCAGTGAGTGAATATGCTTTTCTTCACAAAAAAGCCAAGGCTCACTGCAGAAGAATAAAAGCAAGCCTCATTAATTAAGCCCTCAAGAATGTGAGACTCCTAATAAGTCAACTTCACCAGCCTTGATATCTGGAAATGAGTTTGCTGAGCAAATGAACAACCAAATACAATTGAAAGAGCTGTTTGAGGACTTAAGGGAACAAATGATTTTTCAAACACTCGGGAAGTATTATTTATATGCAGGTAATTACTATGTGGAAAGAGCTATGGTGCCTGGAAAGAAAACTAGATGTGTACCTAGCAGAAAATAGTACAGACTGTTTCCTTAACTGAGGCTTGGCATTATCAGTAAAACCAATACAGTACTAGCTACCACATAGCATTGTAGGTAACTTCAGTGAGATATTATGCAACAAGCATTATTAATTAGGTATTAAATGAGGAACTAAATAAACATAGGGATATATATATATATATATATGATAAAGGGTTATGAATAAAATATTTTAGTTGAATCCCTCTCCTTTTTGCAGATACAACAGGGTAAAGAATAATCAAGTGACATTGCCCATGAATTCATAACTAGTTACTGACAGAGCTAAAGCTAATCTATGGCTCCATAGCACTTTGCTCTGACTTCCTCTCAGTTAATCCTGAGAGGAATTAACTTTACTTTTACTGTTACTTTCTCAACTTCTTACATTTTTCAGGATTAATCTAGAAAATGTCAATTAACAAAAAATATGGTTTGCGTCAAGTGCACGTTAATTTTTAAATTTATACTGGAATGTTTACCACATATTAAGTAGAAAAGCATATTTACCTGAAAAGCAAAACAAACAAAAATCATGGCAGGCACTACTTCTAAAGAATTCTTAGAATCAGGGAAACAATATCTTAACATAGAATGACCTTTTTATTGAAAATTTTATGTATTTACATTTTAAATGTTATCCCCTTTTCTAGTTTTTCCTCCATAATCCCCCTATCCCATACACCCCCCCTGCCTCTATGACAGTGCTCTCCAACCCATCCACCCACGCCCTCCCACCTCACTTCCCTGACATTCCCCTACAATCAAGCCTTCACAGGACCAAGGCCCCCCCCCCTTCCATTGATGTCCAATAAAGCCATCCTCTGCTACATATGTGGCTAGAGCCCCCCCCCCCATTTGTACTTTTTGGTTGGAGATTTAGTCCTTGGGAGCTCTGGGGAGAATCTGGTTGGTTGATAATTGTTGCTCTTTCTATGGGGTTGGAAACTACTTCAGCTTCTTCAGTTTTTCTCTAACTCCTCCATTGGTGACCCCATTCTTAGTCCAGTGGTTGGCTGTGAACATCTACCTCTGTATCTGTTAGGCTCTGGCAGACCCTGTCAAGAGACAGTTGTATCAGGCTCCTGCTAGTTAGCACTATCCACAATAGTGACTGGGTTTGTTGTCTGTCTGTATATGCAATGAATCCCCAGGTGTGACATCTCTGGATGGCCTTTACTTCAGTCTCTGCTTCACACTTTGTCTCTATATTTTCTCCTGTGAGTATTTTGTTCCCCCTTCTAAGAAGAACTGAAACAGCCACATGTTTGTTTTCCTTCTTCTTGAGCTTCATGTGGTCTGTAAATTGTACGTTGGGTATTCTTAGCTTTGGGGCTAATATCCACTTCTCAGTGAGTACATACCATGTGTGTTCTTTGTGAATGGGTTACCTCACTCGGGATGATGATTTCTAGTTCTGTCCATTTCCCTAAGAATTTTATGAAGTCATTGTTTTTAATAGCTGAGTAGTACTTCATTGTGTAAATGTACCACAAATTCTGTATCTATTCCTCTGTTGAAGGACATCTGGGTTATTTCCAGCTTCTGAATATTATAAATAAGGCTACTATGAACAAAGTGGAGCGTGTGTCCTTGTTATATGTTGTACAATCTTTTGGGAATACACTCAGGAGTAGTATCACTATAGAATATTCTTCTATGCTCATTAATCAGTAGGATAAATATTGTAAGCATGACAATTTTATCAAATGCAGTTTCCAGTTTCAATGTAATTGCCTTCAAAACTTCAGAAGAGCTCTTCACAGAAATTTAATAATAATCTTAAACTTCATATGTAAACACAAAAACAGGGTTGTAAAATAATGTCGAAAAATAAAAGCTGCCAGGGATATCAGAATTGGAGATTTAAAATACACAACAGAGCTATAGTAATAGAAACAACATCGCATTGACATTAAAAAACAATCAGATGCACTGATCAATGAACTATAATTATAGACCCAGATAATTCAAAACACACACAAAAACACCCATTTTATTTCAAAGAAACCAAAATAAAGTACTAATGTTAAAAGATAACATCTTCAATAAATAGTGCTGCTCAGACTAGATACTTTTGTATAGAAGAATGAAAACATATCCCTATCTGTATAATGGATATAAGGCCACACTATAAGAATATATACTATAAATTTAGTAGAGGAGAGAGTAGGTAATGTGCTTGAATGCATTTGCACAAGAAACAAGGTTTTGACCAGAACCCAGATAGGCTACATACCAAGACCACCAATTAATAAAAGAAATGTCATGAAGCTAAAATTGCTTTAGTACAGCAAGTAACACAACTATTTACACAAAAATGAAGATTGGAAAAAATATCTTTATCAAACATGCATTTAACTGAGGCTTAGTATCTAGAATATATAAAGTACTAAAAATCTGAACATCAAGGAAGCAAATGACCCAATTAAAATGTGCCATAGAACTAAATAGAGTTTATAAAAGATGAAATACAAATGGCTGAGAAGCACTTAAAATGTTTAATATCCTTAGCTACCAGAGAAATGCAAATTAAAACTTAATATTTAATCTTACTCCAGTTAAAATGACTAAAATTAATAAAACAAATGAAAGTAAATCCAGGCAAGGAAGAGGAGAATGGGGATTATTGGTAAGAATCCAGACTGGTAACACAATTATAGAAATTAGTGTTGACGTTCCTCAACAAGCTGAAACTGATATGCCATAAGATCTAGCTACATTATTCTTGGATATACACACAGAAGACTCTCTATCTTACTACGTTCATGATTATTGCTGTTCTATTCATGATCAGAAATTAGAAATAACCTAGATATCCATAAAATGAGAAATAAATAATGAAAATGTACATTTATACAATGGAATATTACTTAGCTGTTGAGAAAATTAAAAAAAATATCTTACAAAAATTTCACTCAAATGTATGAAACTAGAAAAAAAATCTTTGAGTGAGGTGATCCAGATCTAGAGAGCCAAACATCACCTGCTTTCTCCTATATGAGGATGTCAGCTTTTCAAATAAGTATATATGCCCTTAATTTAGGGTAGTCACAGAGGTTAGGTTGCTTTTAAGTGACAAAGGAGCAGGAGAGAATCTTCCAAGGAAGGGGAAATCAAATATGATGTTATCAAGCAGTAAAGTAAAAGCTACACTAGGAGGATTAAATAGAGAGTGGTGCAGAAGGACAGGGTAAAGGAAGAAACATGGCAAGAGACAACTAATACTGAAGTCCTCTTGAAAAGCCAGATGAAAACCAGCTATTATAGAAGCTTGCTAACATATATAAATAAATGAAATTAATTGAAACAGTTATATAAGTGGAGACTATGTTCCCGTTATATACTATTCTAACAAATTATGTGCTTCTAAATAAAATCTCCAGTCCTGAAAATGGGTTGCATTTTTTGAGTTGACCAGAGATCCCATAGACACAACTCCCCACCTGAAGCATCACAGGCTATTGCCAATGTTATTGGTTACCTTCCAAAGTTGATCCTACCACTAAAGATACCACATACTTATCTCACTAAACATGGAGAAGTTGAGTTAGAAGCTTCTCCTTTACTGACTAGCTTGCATAGTACTGGAAGATACTGTACACACTACTGGATGAGAAAAGAAATGACCAGTCTGACTCAGTTACAAACACTATAATCTACAATAACAACCTGCTTACAAGATAGACCCACTGGTATCATTGTAGCAGAACTGTTATAGGAGTAACTAACCCATTTTCATTGGTATTAATACCTACTTCCAATAGTATTGACTAACATTAATCTGTCCTTACTTTTAGTTCTCTCAGTTATATAATAGCTATAGAAAACAAAACATATCAAAAAATCCACTAATACTGGTGAGCTAGTAGGAAAATAGATGCAGACAAATGTTAACCTTAAGAGTGCCTGGCTTTATAGATACACCATGTGACACAGTACTAAAATCCGTACTGAATTTAACAATTTGTGTTAGCTAAAGCAAGCCCTTCAAATATAACTTAGCCAACTTCCTTGGTCCTAACCATTCTGCCTTGGTTTCTCTTGCTATGATCAACACCATGGTGAACAACAACTTAGAGATTAAAGAGTTTATTTCAGCTTACAGTTGTAGTCTGTCATGAATGGAATCCAAGGCAGGAACTCAAGGTAGGAATATAGAGGCAGAAACTGAAGTACATAGGTGCAATGGAACAATGCTGCTTACTGCCTTGTTCAATGGATCCTGCAAACCCTGCCTTATGTGACTCAGGACCATTTGCCCAGGAATACCCATCTGCAATGTACTGAGCTCTCCCACACTAATCATCAACAAATAAAAAAAAAAAACAAACAAAAACAACTCTCTTTACAAGCCAATCTAAAGGAGGCAATTTGTCAGTTGACATGTTCTTTTCCTAGATGACTTCATTTTATATCAAGTTGCCAAAAAGTAACCATCACACTGGCTTATACTGTAGTTCCATGATAATGCCAAGTGCCTACCCATTTCATGATTTCATAAATTTTAATACCCCTGACAGGAATACTTCTTACTCAGCCTTAGAGATCAAATCTCTTTGTCAAGAAAATATAATACCAAAGACATAGTATGAGTATGGTGAGTAATGTCAAATCAAGGAACTGTTGGAACAAAATTTAACTTCCCACATGCTACAGAATTTTTCTAATATCTTAATCCTCATATCAGGAGTGTTTATTCTTTTTCTCTGGCTGAAAATTTTAGGTCACTAGTAAATTTCCTAACTCTCTGTGATAATTTGTATTAAAGAATGTTATAAAATGAAACCAAATTAGATCCAACTTTCCCAACAGGCGGGCCAAGCTTCACATGGGTTTGGACCCCAATTCTTGTACTTTATAACTATGCATCTTGAGGTAAATGAGAAATTGCCTCTTTTATTAGTTCTAATAATTGAATGGACTACATGGATTGTTTTTGGCCTTGGACCACAATTCAGACTCATATATTCATGCAACATCTACAAATAGCTCACTTGATGCTAGCTCTTTGTAATACACAGCAATAATTTGATGACATTATGATAAGAGAAACAGTCACAGAAGTAGTTAACTGTATTATTCCCAATCTGAATACAGAACCATTGCCCCAAACAAAAGGGTATATGTTCTTTGGTAGAGGGAGCAGGAAAAGTGACTTGAGTGTGGGAGATGGAACAAGGCAATAGGTTGCACTGGTTCATAAAGAGAACCAGTTGAGGAGAGCAGGTGATTAAAAGAGTCTAGCACTTCATTATAGCTCAATATCATAAACCGAGGTCCTACTCACAGTTCAATGGCTGTTGTGCCTTCATGTTTGAATGGTAGCATTAGGCACTCTCGGAATAGAGGTGAATTGATTGTTTGGGTAGTTGGAATTGGTGTGGGGAAAAAAAAAACTGTGGTAAGTATCAAGATATTTTTCATAAAACTCCAGAGGCTGGAGCACATTACTCCATAAGCTTTCTATCAAATACCTATAAATGTCACTGATCTTTGATAATAGTTCTATGCTATATCTAATGTGGGCCTCTCAATCCTCTTTAATAATCTGAGTTCAAGCAAATATGGAACTTGATAATTCTCTTGCTTCAATTTCAGGACTTTAGTTTTTTTTATTCAGACATATATAGTATATACATATGTTTGTTATTCATTCAGGGATCATATTCTCAGCAGAAGAGATGGATATTATGAAAGAAAACACATACTTATACATACACATGAGTCACAGACTATTATGTCACTTAACTGCTAATGACTGTGGTTAACCTCTATACAGCTATATTACAACAAGTAATCAAAGATATTCAAATATCAATACATTCTTGTCAAGAAATCAATATATACAAAGATTGTATTATTTTTCCACAAAATATTATAGGACATCCTGGTCAGCCTGAAGCCACCAGGGTATGCCCAAATAAAATAATAGAGTATTTTAGTTTGAATTAATACTTTATTTATGCTTTTTTGTTGTTGTAAAAGCTGTGTTTTCTTTGCCTTCTCCTCCTTGCCATTTCTGTTTTGATTAAGAAAATCTACATTCAGTGAAAATCTCAAAATTTTTGACCTATGGGAAGCAGATGTTTAATTCTGTTGTTTAAGGACAGTGTGCCAACATCATTTACTGCTTGCCTTCTGTCTGCAAAGGATCTTCTCAACTTCATGAAGACAATTCAATCTATACTATGTGACAAAATAAGCATGTATGAGATGACTTAAGACCAGTTACTAAAAATATAATGAAACTGAATCAAAGAAAATATCTCTCTTCATTGTGGATACAAGGACATGTAATGAGAAAAGGAACTAGTTGAAAGTCCATTCATGACATACATTTTGAACCAGCTGTTAAAGAAGGAAGGTGTATATAATTTGTATAGAAAGGTAGAATGTGGTGAAATTTAACAAAGAGAAGTACATTCAAATTTTATAAACCAAATGTTAGCCATACCATATATATAAGCTATTAGAATTGCCAACACAGAAAAGATCATTCTGGTATGAATCATATACTGAGATGACATTAAAGACTTACTTTAAGATCTCACAAGTTGTTTTAAAAAAATAGTGTTAAAAATTATTATTACTAACATAAAGGACAACACAATCCTATTTAGTGAGAAGATTCTTGATTATGCCAAGTATCTACCTAATTCAAGATTTCAGCTATGACAATATCCCTGGCTATAATACTGTTTCCTCATCTTTAGTAACTATTTGTGGCTGTATGGATAATGTGCACTGAGAAAATCAATTATATGCATTAACTATGACAATGTGAAATGTGCAGTAAAGAAAAAATATTTCTTTAGATCACTCTGAAATTACACTTATTTAGGTAATGGATCTCCAGGATTCCATAGAAAAAATTAAAAGTTAAAATGACACCAAGAAAATGTATCATTAGGTATGTTTAACATGGAAAATTGAATTGAAATTGATTAGTTTGACTATTTTTCCATGGATACTTACTTGTAGCTTAAAAAAATACAAACTCTTAGGTTATTAATAATAGTTAATGAAGGGGAATGAGAATAAAACTCTGTCACAGAACTTAAGTCATAGGATACTTTAATGGTTTTGTAAACTTTCAGAAAAGAATCACCTGCCTCTGGCATCAAACAACAATCTTAGCCTATGATGTTTGCCAGTTACTGTGTAATGTAGATAGAGGTACTGGATCTTTTCCTGATTCACTCTCAACAACTGCAGGATAAGGCTAGCACTTGACTTATTCCTCAGCATAAGAATTAAATAAATGCTCATAAAATGTTCACTACAACATCTGCTGTGCAGTAACTTTTCATGCCTACAATGGAGAAGAGTTCCAAGGAGTAAAGTAGAGGAGGAAGAGAAAAAGAGAAAGAAGTAGACATTGGGATGAGAAGCTATAAACCCAATGTCTTGAACTAAGAAATGTGTAGTTTTTATTGCCCAGAACAGGTAAAGCCATCAACAGATTTATCCTCAACAACAAAGTGTAACTACCAGGGAATAACTACACTACTAGAATCCTCATATTTAAAAAAAATATTTTTGAAAACAAATAATGCCCAGACTGGGTGACATTTGGCTTATTCACAGACAAGGGCAGACTGACAAGCTTTTGTTATGACAGATAAATAGAGTCACATAGTGTCCTAGGACAGTATTAGATTTCAAGGAGGCAACATTTATGATCTGTCAGCTGTCTACCTGTATTCCCTTATACAATGAAGAGTCTCTGAAGCCATCTTTTACATCAAATGAGTGTATCCGCTTCAGTAACTGATGATACAAACAGGAGGAACTCCTGACCCAGTGGAAGCCTTTGCAAGAGTGGACAGAAACTCTAATGTCAATTCCTTTTAGAAATGCGAGCAGAATGACAGAGTGGAAAAAAGACAGTAAACAAAGAGAACCTTGAGAAATGAGATTGGAAAGATCAATCAAGAAACGGCATGCAATATAACTGGAGTCAGGAGGAAATTATGGTCAGAATAAATGTGTGAGGGGAAAAATATAAATAAGCAGAAACTAGGATACAAAGAAATGTGATGAAGAAGTAGAGTATTAGAATGCCAGTTTTAAGAAGAGAAAGTACATCTACTGGGGGGAAAATTACCTATCCTAATGGTCAGAGCTATGCAACTGTCTCAGTTTCTGAATAATACCCCAACTACTAGTTCTATATAGATCTGGTCTTTAATTCCTAGACACTATATTATATCTCCTTTTTAAAAGCTTTTTAAATTTATTTTCTTCTTTAAAGTTTCATATGTTTATTAAATTCATACTGCTCACACTAACCCATTTACTAACCCTATTTCCTTCTCCCATTCCTTCCTCCCAACAAAGATTATCCTGCATTTATGTCTTTTTCTTTTACTTTTGTTTTCTGATCCATGGGTTTAGCTCAGACTGCTCCAGGGATGGTGGGTTTCAAGCTATTCAATGAAGCATGACAATTCACCAGCAACTGCATTATCAAAGACAATGTCTTCATCTTCTCTAGCAACTCTGATCAGCCATTAGCTCTATTGGGTGGGCTAAGGCCCATAAATCCCACCCCCCCGGTTTGGACTGAAGGTATACTGGCTCAGTCTTATGCATATTCAGGGAACTGAAGGAACTGTGAGTTTATGTGTATAAAGGATACATCTTGACACCAATAAAGAATTGCTAAACCCTGCTTCTGATTTTTCAGCTCTTCAGTTTATTTGTACTTAGTTTATTTAAAGGCAACATATAAAAAATTATATTTGGTTATTGTGCATCTTATGCTAAAAAAGTAAATGTCTATATTTGTGTGTGTTATATCTACTTAACCAATTATGTACTGCTTCACTTATAATTTTTGTCAGCAAACAGATTTTAGCAAACTCTGTGCCCTTGTAGAAGTTAGTTTACTACTTTCCATGTTACATTATATTTAACTAAAAAGTAAGGGTAATACTGGTACTCCAGTATTTATTTTCTTCATTCCATGAATGTTCTCTGACCTCTAAACAACCTAATTAAACTGCACATTTCTTTAACAACAGGACTAACTTTATTGATGACATATGAGCAGAGCTGATATGAGCAGTTCTTTTCATCGTTTGCTTAAAATTACACCCCCTTTTATGAACATTTACACTTCTAGAACATTCCACAATTTAGAATAAAAGCATGATAGAAAACATGTACACAAAGACCATGGCCTAAAATAGGGATTAGCAAACTTTCCATAAATGGTCAATTGTTGATGCATACTCAGTGTGATGGTTTGTGGATGCTTGAGCTAAGGAGTGGCACTATTAGGAGGTGTAGCCTGTTGGAGTAGGTGTGGCCTTTTGGAATAGGTGTGTCACTGTGAGCATGGGCTTAAGACCTTCTTCTTAGCTGCCTGGAAGCCAGTATTCTTCTAGCAGCCTTCAGATGAAGAGGTAGAACTCTCAGCTCCTATGCACCATGCCTGCCTGGGTGATGCCATGCTGCTGCCTTGATGATAATGAACTGAACTTCTAAACCTGTGAGCCAGCCCTAATTAAGTGTTGTCCTTTATAAGAATTGCCTTGGTCATGGTGTCTGTTCACAGCAGTAAGACCCTAATTGAGGCAGTCAGCAGTCAGCAATGTTTTGTTCTCTCCAGTTGAAACTACTTAATTCTGTTGTTGTTGTGTTAAAACAGATGTTAACAATAAGTAAATGACTAGCCATAAATATGCTCAAGTAAGACTTTATTTACAAAAGCAAGATCCATGAACTACCTCTTGGAAGACAGCTGTCCAATGAGCCTAGACCAACGGAGCTGTAATAAGAAGAAAGAGAATGAAAGGAGAGTATGATGGAAAGAAAAGTGAGAAAAACTAAAATAATGATGCTCACACAACTTATGCTATTCCATTGAGGGTCTTTTGTCCAGGTCTTTAGAGTCCTTACCCTAATATACACTTCTTCCCAGGAGCAGATTTTCAAGATTTCTCAAGATCTCAGTGAGTAAGTATCCTTGCTAAAAAGTATTCATGATTAAACATATATAGAGATGTTTTCAAAACGGGACTCTAGCAAAAACAAGTATGAGAAGAAACAGACATTGCAGATAACCATGAAAGTTAGCATTAATATATACTCTCTCAAATGGACTTCTTTCTTAAAGCATTGTCCTGGACGGCTCAGCCACAACTGCTGAGATAATGAAAATCAGAGGGAATTTAACTAACATAGTTTCTTGCCAATCCAAATAATTGTATCAAAACAAACCATGGAGTGAAAACAAGGAGTCTGCTCATAAGTGTGGGTTTAAAAAATGACAAGAGAAAAGCGTTCTAGAACCATTAAGCAATTCATATGTCTACAGAGAATATTATTTCTGTAGGCAGCTTCTAAAGTGATACCTCAAATGATACACACATGACCACACAAAAACAGTGACAGCATGCACAAGACCTGCACAGATTCAAACTACACAAAAGTCCCAGCATTAAGAATGGGAATTAGACTCAAAATTGCACACTTATCAACAATCTATCTGCAGTTGATACTCACTGGCAAAGGAAAAAAATCTGTTTTCTCCAATAGAGTGTCATTGGGGATATTAACCACACTCTAGGAGAGGAGTAGTTGGCTAACACCAAAAATAGACTTTGTGTGTGTGTGTGTGTGTCTGTGTGTGTGTGTGTGTGTGTGTGTGTGTGTGTGTGTGTACTTTTTTATTCTGCTTTGGTATTTATTGTCTTATATCTTTTTATATGTGTATATTTGTCTATTTAGGCTTTCAATTGTTTTGTTTTGAGACAGAAAGACAGAGCTTGAGAGAACACAAAATGGGTGTATAGGGAGACAAGGAGGATTTAAGAGGGGTCAGTAGAAGGAAAAGAATAGGATCAAATTATATTGTATAAAATTTTTTACTATTTTTTAAAAAATGAATCCTAATGATGCCTGTCTCCTGACATACATATTCTTAGACAATATTATTGCCTCTGAGGTGGGCTGCTGTTCACTTTCAGTGAAGCTGGACTTGGTAGCTTGTTTCTAAATAGCAGTATATAACAAAGCTGATGAGATTCTAGACTAGTTTACCAAAGACTATGATATCTAACTTTCTGGTATTCAATGAAGCCAGTGACTATGATGTTAAGTTGCCTTATGGAAAGAGCACTTATGACAATTGTAATTGTCAGTAGCCTCAGGGGAAAAAAATCTAAGGAAAAATTGATGTCCACAACCCAAACCATAAGAAACTGAATGCTGCTGATAATTATGCAAGTGAGTTTAGAAACTGGTAATTCTTCATGCAAACCCTCAGAGTACTGCAGCACTAGCTAGTGCTTAGATTGCAAGTCATGAGAAACTCTGAAGCATAAGATCCATCTCAATAGCGACCTTGCAGAAACAGAGAAATGACAAATGGATATTGTAAAGACTATGTTTGGGTAATTTCTTGTGTAGCATCAGGATCCTAATTTAATTTATGTCTATGAATGCAGCTGGTTTGGATAACAGACAACTTGTCCATACAACCATGGCAGCCTAGAACTCAATTGGGCTGGCAGATTATCACACTCTGTTAGAAACTGCCTAACCTGGCTGTATTTCCCACACAACCATATGATTCAGAGGATCTGCCACATCCTCAATTCTAGCATAGCGACTGTTGGAAATGCTGGCTGAATAGATAAATGGGTGGGTGGATGGGCAGATGAATATATGAAGTTGCAGAGGTAATTGACACTGTGTGTTCTGTGAAATGTGGCTTCTGGGGCCTTGTACAAAAATAACAAAACTGCCTTTTTATTTCACTGTTTGCTTCCTAAAACCACAATAAATCTCAGCTCAGTGAACCACTTTAAGTCACAAGTTCAGCTCAATGAACCATGAAGAATAAAATCTGAAATAGCAGAACAGAAGGAGGCTTAAAGTCGAAAGTAGTTTGTTCTCTAGAAAGAGCTGCTCCAGAATCTTAAAGGCAGGCATATACCAAAATCTTTCTTCTCCTGGATTCTGTAAGTATTCAGATAAGTTTACCCATTTGCTTAGGCAAATGGTCCTGGTTAATTTAGGGGCATCTCATTTATATAAGTTTCTGCTAGGTTACATTTTTGATATAACATTTTATTAATTATTGGAGAATTTCTTACATGCATATATTTTGATCATATTTATCTCTATGTCTCCCATATCCACCAGTTCCCTGTTATCTCCTTGCTAACTTCATGTCCAAATAGGTTATACTGAGTCTAATTTGTGCTTCTCATACACGCATCAGTGTAGCACTGCCTATTGGAAAATGGTCAACTTACTGGTTACATTTTGTTCTCTCTCTTTTTTATTTGTTATTTTATTTATTTACATTTCAAATGTTATCCCTCTTCCCAGTTTCCCTGCCACAAGCCCCCTATCCTTTTCTCCTGCCTCTAGAGGGTGCCTCCCCACCCACTCCTGTCTCATTGCCCTAGAATCCCCCTACCCTGGTTCATCAAGACCTCAATACCAAGGACCCCTCTCAGAGCGGCCAGATAAGGCAATCTGCTAGGAGCTGAAGGGCTTTGCAACCCCATTTTGTTCTCTTTTTTCTTAAATTTCATTTGGCTTTTGAAAGTTTCATACAATGGGTTTTTGTCACCTCTTCTCAACAAATTTGCATTTTTAATGGGGCTAAAAATTGAATTCTAACTTCGATGCCTTAGGAAAGCTTACTGTCCAAAGGAAACATGAGGATAAGTCCTCTGATAAAGCAAATTATTAATTAGAATTAGAAAGTATCTAATATCTCATAAGTATCCTAAGACATAATAATGTGGCTGATACTTTGGGTCAGAAGTATGTAACAAAACAATACTTTGACAAAATCTGTGGGTTCTTTAACAGGTTAGTGCCACCAGCTATTTAATATTGTATCACTTAATCACTTTCTTTTATAAAAAGAGATGACAGTTATTTTCATAATTAAAAGTTTGGTTTTCTTTTTTAACTTTTACATATTTTTATTTTCACCCCTTTATTTAAAATAAATTATTTTCTCATACAGTATATCCTGATCAAAATTCACCTCCCTCTATTCCTCCTAGTTTCTCCCCACCTCCTCTCCCATCCAGATCCATTCCCTTTTGGTGTCTTAGGATAAAATATATCAGACTTCTAGGATATAATAACCAAATATAGCAAAATAAGATATAATAAGATAAAACCAAAACTGTCACATCAAAGTTGTACAAGGCAAACCAATAGAAAGATAGAGAGAAAAGAGCCTAAAAGAAGGTCCTCTCTGAGACCTACTTGTTCACACATTCAGGAGTACTATAAAATTACTACACTGAAAGCTATAATATATATATATACATATGCACAGGAACTGGTACAGACCTATGTTGACCCGGTGCTTGCTGTTTTAGTCTCTGTAATTTTATACAAGCTTTGCTCAGTTGATTTAGAGGGCCTTGTTATCCTTGTGACCTCCATTCCCTCTGCTTTTTATACTTTCTGCCCCTCGTGGGTTTCCTTGAGCTTTGAGGGGAGGGATTTATGGAGACATTCTATTTAGAGCTATGTGTTCCAAGATGTCTTTCTCTATGATTTGTGGCTGTGGGTCTCTGTATTTTTTTCCATCTGCTACAAGAGGAGGCTTCTGATGATGGTGAATAAAGGACCAATGTTTAAGAATATCAAAATATCATTAGGAATCATTTTACTGTTACTTTTTTAGACTTGTAATATTTAGTTTTAATCTGGGACTCTGGGCTACCTGGTCTCTTCTTCTTGGTCACCTATCAAGGTTGGGTACTATCTCATAGTATGACCCTTAACTAGAACCAGAAATTGGTTGGTTATTCCCTCAAGTTTTGTGCCACCATTGTCCTAGAATACCTTGCAGGCAGGACAAATTTTAGATTAAATGTTTTGTGGCTAAAATTTCTGTTTAAATTTCTCTTTTTGTAGCCTGAAGAGTTCCTTGCCATATTACAACATAGGAATGAAGTTTCTATTTAGATATCAGCTTTTCATCTCCGTGTTCAATGAGTTGTGTGGATGCTTCAGCAATGGAGCAACCCAAAAAGGCTAGGTAGAGAGGAAGGTACTAAGTGGATGGACTTGAGGATAAGAGGATAAGGTGGAGAAAGGGAATTGGGTTAAGTGAGGAAATTTGGAGAGAGAGAGACAACTACAATTGAGGGACATTTGAGAGGTGGTCTGCAAACTTAGTGCTGTGGAAACTTCCTGAAGTACACAAAGGTAATCCTAATGAAGGACACAGAGGCCCACATGGTCATCTCTGGTCAGCAAACAACGTTTCCAGTACGAGGACTGGGTTGTGGCCAGTTGAGTTGTTGACTAAGCAACCAAGGCTGTTGCCAAAATAACAGTTTGATTTTCAAGTTTAGATCTAGAGTCAATTATCTCTGTAATTTTTTACTAATAAATTTCTTGTTTGTTAGTGCCCAAAACAGTATTTTACTTCATAGGTTATTGTAAGGATTACATAATTTAATACAGATGAGCAACTGATAACAGTACCTGAAATATGGTTCCCTCTAATTATATTTGTATGCTTAGCCTTTGAACAGCAGATTTAATTTAATGCTTTTCTTCTGAAAAGTTATTTCATCCAGCTTGTTATATCTCCCTAATCCATGGTGTTATGGTTCTAAGGCTAAGACACACAATAGATCTGTAGCAAGTCCTTTAATGGAAAATTATTTTACATTTTAATCTCAAAGGTTTATTCTAGCCT
The DNA here is from genome assembly GCF_963924665.1 of Micromys minutus. NCBI lineage: Eukaryota > Metazoa > Chordata > Mammalia > Rodentia > Muridae > Micromys > Micromys minutus. The sequence goes on along the minus strand of NC_137970.1, from coordinate 77,092,562 downwards.
TATATAGATTCATATCTGTGTTGGTTAATTTTGTATCAAGTTGACATTAGCTACTCACTTGAGAAAAGGGGCTCTCAATTGAGTAAATCCTTCCATGAGTTTTGCTTGTAGATAAGTCAGTAGAGGATTTTAAAACTAGTTATTAGTGTAGGAGAGCCCAGTTAATGGTTTAGCAGGTGTTCCTGTGGTATATGAGATAGTAGTGTAAATAAGTCATAAAGAATAAGCCTGTAAGCAGCTCTTATCTATGACCTGTGCATCAGTTACTGCATCTAGGTTCCTGCCTTGAGGTCCTTTTGTGACTTCCCTGGATGATGGGCTCATAAACTCTAATGGGAGATAAACCCTTTCCTCCCCAGTATTTTTGGTCATAGCATTTTTATCATAAGTATAGAAACACTAAGACAAGGTTATATAGAGAGTCAGCTACACATAAAATCACTGTTATGGTGCAAGATTCTAGTCCCTTGCAGGGCACTTGCCAAATGGCTTTTATGCCAGCACTGGGGGCAGAGGGAGGCAGATTTCTGTAAGTTTGAGGCCTGCCTTGCTTAGACAGTAAGTTTCAGGACAGTCAAAACAATATAGTGAGATCCTTTATTGAAAAGAGATGGGGGTGTGGGTAACAAAGCAAGCAAGAAAGAAGGAAGGAAGGAAAGAAGGAAGGAAGGAAGGAAAGGAAGGAAAGGAAGGAAGGGAGGAAAGAAGGAACGAAGAATGAATGAAATAAACAAAGAAAGAGAAGGAAAAGAGATTCTAGTTCCTCAGCTGATGATGCATATAGGAATAGAGATAATCTCTCTGAAGGCAAGGGCAATTTAGACATTAGAAAAAATTGTATTTTCTGCTTTGTTCTACATTGATGAACTTCACATAGGAATAAAAATTATCTCAAAAAGTTCTCAAAAGTTGATAAAGACTAGTGATTTTCCACCTATCAGCACTAAGGACTTGGTGGAAATCACACAATTTAGATCAGCAGGACTTCTAATCCTTCCCCACACTCTCCCCCAAACAACTCATCTCATTGTTAATCTTTCAGTCTATATATCTAGTGTTATCCCAAAATACCTTTAAAAATCTGTATATGTATCCCTTTTTTAAATAAAGTTGTGAAAGAGAAAAAAAGAAATCTATATATCATCATACACCGGAAGAGTGGCAGAAATAGTGCACAAAGGCAGAAATGGCAGGCAGAGAATGTTATTATATTATAGATGATACTGTTGTGAGCCCCCACAGAGGCTGGGTACTAGCAGCTAAAAAAGTAGCCAAATCATGATGTGACAATTTCATTAAAGTCATTACTCAGACATCTTTTACAGTTTCCTTTTTTTTTTTTTTTTTTTGTTTTTGGCTGCAGTTTTCTTTTCTTTACAGTGTTCTTAGCATTACAGAAACTTTGCAATAGCATTAAGTCCCATTTCTCCTCTATATTTGACCTTAGAGCACAAGACATTGGTGTTCTGTTTACGAACTTTTTCTCCTGTGCATATGTGTTCTAAGGTTTTCCCTACTTTCTCTTCTAATAGTTTCAGTGTACCTGTCTTAATGTTCAGATTTTGATCCACTTACACTTGAACTTTGTTTTTTTTTTTCCAAAAGTTTGATAGTGTGCATTAAGGTCTTACTAGTTACAATAAGCATAAAGTACACGTAAAACAGGATGTAACCCAAAATTAGTCAAAGATTTTTTTGGTGCGTAAGAATTAAGCATAATGGTTTTTTCTTTTTCATTTTTTCTTTTTTTCTAATTGAACTTCACACAGTCTGTGAGTTGTTTCTGCAGTGTTCAGAGCTTTCTGGGGGTTAGTATCCCATTATCAGTGACTGCATAATATGTCTGTTCTTTTGTGACTGGGTTATCGCACTCAGGATGATATTCTCTAGATGCATCCATTTTCTTAAGAATTTCTTTAAGTCATTGTTTTTTTATAGATGAGTAGTATTCCATTGTGTAAATGTACCACAATATTTGTATCCATTCATCTACTGAAGGACATCTGGGTTCTTTCCAGCATGTGGCTATTATAAAAAGGGCTGCTATGAACATTGTGGTGCATATGTCATTGCTATTAATTGGCATGTCTCTGGGGTATATGCCCAGAAGTGGAGCATTTGAGCATTGTACAAGAAGATAAGAAAGGGTCTGTTTTCATTCTTCTGCATGCTGAATGACAGTTGGACCAACACCATTTGTTGAAGAGGCTGTACTTTTTCCATTGAAAGTTTACAGCTTCTTTGTCAAAAATGAAGTGACCATATATGTGAGGGCTCATTTCTGGATCTTCTATTCTATTCCATTGATCCACGTGCCTATCTCTATACTAGTACCATGCAGTTTTAAGCACAATTGCCTTGTAATATAGCTTGAGGTCAGGGATAGTGATTCCCGCAGATGTTTTCTTGTTGTTGAGGATGGATTTCACTATTCTAGGTCTTTGTTTTTCCAGATGAAATTGCACATTGCTCTCCCAACTCTATGAGGAATTGGGTTAAAATGTTGATGGGGATTGCATTGAATGTATAGACTTCTTTTGGTAAGATGGCCATTTTAAAAATGTTGATTTTTCCAATCCATGAGCTTGGGAGATCTTTCCATTTTCTGAGATCTTCCTAGATTTCCTTCTTTAGAGATTTGAAGTTCTTGTCATATAGGTCCTTCACTTGCTTAGTTAGAGTCACACCAAGGTATTTCATATTGTTTGTGACTATTGTGACTATTACCCTAATTTCTTTCTCCACATGTCTGTTCTTTGAATATAGGAAGACTACTGATTTTTTTCAGTTAATTTTATATCCAGTCACTTTGTTAAACTTGTTTATCAGCTGTAGAAGTTCTCTGGTGGAATTTTTGAGGTCACTTAAGTACACTATCATGTCATCTGCAAACAGTGATGTTTTTACTTCTTCTTTTCCAATTTGTATCATTTGATTTACTTTTGCTTTCTAGTTGCTCCGGCCTGGACTTCCAGTACTATGTTGAATATGTAGGGGGAGACTGGGCAGCCTTGTCTAGTCACTGATTTTAGTGGGATTGCTTCAAGTTTCTCACTGTTAAGTTTGATGTTGGCTATTGGTTTGCTGTATATTGCTTTTACTATGTTTAGGTATGGGCCTTGGATTCCTGTTCTTTCCAGGACTTTTCACAGGAAGAGGTGTTGAATTTTTTCAAATGATTTCTTAGCATCTAGTGAGATGACCATGTGTTTTTTTTTCTTTGAGTTTGTTTATATGGTGGATTACTTTGATGGATTTCCATATATTAAAGCATCCCTGCATCCCAGGGATGAAGCCTACTTGATCATGGTGAATGATCATTTTGATGTGTTCTTGGATTCTGTTTGCAAGGATTTGTTGAGTATTTTTGCATCATTGTTCATAAGTGAGATTGGTCTGAAGTTCTCTTTTCTTGTAGGGTCTTTGTGTGGTTTAGGAACGAGGGTTATTGTGCCCTCAAAGTATGAGTTAGGTAGTGTTCCATCTCACTCTGTTTTGTAGAATAGTTTGTAGAGTGTTGGTTTTAGGTCGTCAATAAATCTCTTATGGAATTCTGCACTGAACCCATCTGGATCTAGGCTTTTTTGGTTGGGAGGCTTTTGATGACTGCTTCTATTTCTTTAGGTGTTATGGGATTATTCATATGGTTTACCTGGTCCTGGTTTAACTTTAGTATCTGGTATCTGTCTAGGAATTCAACCAGTTTCTCCAGAATTATCCAGCTTTGTTGAATATAGGCTTTTGTAGTAGGATCTGATGATTTCTTGAATTTCCTCATTTTCAGTTGTTATGTCTCCACTTTCCTTTCTGATTTTATTAATTTGAATACTCTCTCTTTGCCCTCTAGTTAGTCTCAATAAGGGTTTATTAATCTTGTTAATTTTCTCAAAGAACAGCTCTTGGTTTTCTTGATTCTTTGAATGATTCTTCTTGTTTCTATTTTGTCAATTTCTGCTCTGAGTGTGATTATTTCTTGCTATCTACTCCTCTTGGGTATATCTGCTTCCTTTTGTTCTAGAGCTTTCAACTGTGCTGTCAAGTTGCTAGTGTATGCTGTCTCCAGTTTCTTTTTGGAAGCACTCAGAGATATGAGTTTTCCTTTCAGTATTGCTTTCATTACATCTCATAGGTTTGGGCTTGTTGTGTTTTCCTTTTCATCAAATTCTAGAAAATCCTTGATTTTTTTCTTTATTTCTTCTTTGACCATTCTATTTTTTAATAGATCCTTTTTTAGTTTCATTGTGTATATGGGATTTTTGTTGTCTTTGTTGTTATTGAAGACCAGCCTTAGACCATGGTGATCTGATAGGATGCATGGGAGTATTTCAGTCTTCTTATATCAATTGAGCCTTATTCTGTGATCAATTATATTGTCGGTTTTGGAGAAGGTGCTGTGAGGTGGTGAGAAGAAGGCGTATTTTTTTGTTTTAGGATGAAATGTACTGTAGATGTCTATTAATTCTTATTGGTCCAAAACTTCTGTTAGTTTCACTGTGTCCTTGTTCAGTTTCTCTTTCCATGATCTGTCCATTAATGAAAGTAGGGTGTTGAGGTCTCCCACTATTATTATGTGTGGTGCAATTATGTTTTGAGCTTTAGTAGTGTTTCTTTTATGAATATGGGTACTGTGTTTGGAGCATATATGTTAAGGATTGAAAGTTCCTCCTGACAAATTTTCCCTGTAATGAGTAAAACGTGTCCTTCCTTATCTTTTCTGATAAATTTTGGTTGAAAATCTACTTTATTCAATACGAAAATGGCCACTGCGCTTGCATCTTGAGGCCCTTTGCTTGGAAGGTTTGTTCCCAACCTTTTACTCTGAGATAGTGTCTGTCTTTGTCTCTGAGATGAGTTTCCTGTATGTAGCAAAATGCTGGCCATGTTTATGTATCCAGTCTGATAGCCTATATCTTTTTATTGGGGAATTGAGTCCATTTATGTTAACAGATATCAAGGAATAGTGTTTGCTGTTTCCTGCTATTTTTGCTTTTAGAGGTAGAATTGTGCCTTTGTGTCTTTCTTCTTTTGGTTTTCTTGCTTAGGTATTTTCTTGTTTTGACTAGGATATAGTTTCCCTCCTTGTATTGGGTTTTCCACATATAATTCATTGTAGTGCTGGGTTTGTGGTCAGATATTGTGTAATTTAGTTTTGTCCTGGAATATCTTGGTCTATCCATCTATGGTGATTGAGAGTTTTGCTGGGTATAGCAGCTTGGGCTGACGCTCGTGTTCTTTTAGGGTCTGCATGATATCTGTCCAGGATTTTCTAGCTTTCATAGTCTATGTTGAGAAATCAAGTATGATCCTGATTGGTCTGCCTTTATATGTTACATGACCTTTTTCCATTACTGCTTTTAGTATTCTTTCTTTGCTTTGGGCACTTGGGGTTTTGACTGTTATGTGTCAGGAGGAGTTTCTTTTCTGGTCCACTCTATTTGGAGTTATGTAGGCTTCTTTTATGCTCATGGTCATCTCATTCTTAAGGGTAGGGAAATTTCCTTCTACGATTTTTTGAAGATATTTACTGTGCCTCTTAGTTGATATTCTTTGCCCTCTTCTATTCCTATTTTCCTTAGGTTTGCTCTTTTCATTGTGTCCTGGATCTCCTCACATTTTGGGTTAGGAGCTTTTTGGCTTTTGCATCTTTTCTATCTGTTTTGTCTACATTTTCAATGTCTTAGTCCCTGAGATTCTCTCTTCCATCTCTTGTAGTCTGTTGGAGATGCTTGCATCTGTGACTACTAATTTCTTTTTTAGTTTTTCTACCTACAGGGTTGTCTCTTTTAGTGTTTTCTTTATTGTTTCCATTTCCATTTTAATTAACCTCTTCAATTCCTTCATCTCTTTGGTTCTGTTTTCCTCTAGATCTTTGATTTTTTGATTGTTTTTCTTGTTTCCTCTTTAAAGGCTTCTATTTCTTTATGCTTTTCCTCCCATTTTTGTTTAAGGATCTCTATCATCATCTTGAGGTATGATTTGGGGTCTGAGTCTTCTTTTTCTGAAGTGTTTGGCATTCCACTGTTTGCTGTGATGGGAGAGCTGGGTACTGGTGTTGCCAGGTTGTCTTGGTTTCCATTGGGTAAGTTATTTGCTTTCCTCTTGTCATCGTGTTGTCTGTGATTATATATTGTCTTGTTGTCAGTGATTGGTTCCCATCTCTCCTGTGTACCTTTCGTGTGTCCCTAGATCTCTGCTGTTCCTTGTAGCAGATGGCCTGATTGTTGTTGGGCCCTGCAGGTGGAAACTGGGTCCCTATGGCAGATTTCCTGCTCCCCTGATCCAATCAGGATGTGGGGGTCGTGCTTTCCATGTACTAGGCCCAGACCTCTCTGTGCCCTGGCTATTTTCACCACAGTTTCACCAGCATCTTTTACAGTTTAATGTGGTCACCGTGTGATAGAATCATTTCAAGGTAAGTAGTTTATCATCTGCTCAAAGAGACAATTAATTTGAGGAGAGATATTTATTCTAAAGTTCTGTCAATTTTGTAATGCTTTATTTTTCTGATTTTCCTGTTCTCTGTAGCAAATTAATTACATTTTCACTAAGTATACAACATGGAAGACACCCCAAACTTAACCTAACATGTGTGTACCTTCAATGTTTTCTCTTTGCTTGTGGTACAAGGAAATGAGGATCTCTACACCTTATCTTCCTTCTTGAGTTCTGTATTATATTTCACATCAGTATTAAGACCTTATTGCATTCATTGACCCTCTTGTTTCTGAATATTCAGAATCTTCCCCATAGTCTCAGCAGGCTCTCCAATGCATAGCAGAAGTTAACTATTGCTGGTGAGGAGGAGTCTGGACTAAGAGACCAAGAAAACTTCCAAAAATACTCTTTCTATACAACAGGAAATAATGTTATCAAATCGAATGAGTGTTCTAGTAAAGACCATAATGAAAAAAAGTATATTTCAGTTTCACACCAGAACAGTTGATTTAGCTTGGTAACCTCAACAGGCAGGACTAGTAAATAGAATGTTGGTCATGGCCTCTTCTATAATCCTTGGTGACAAGGTGGCTTGAAGCCTAAAAACGTTAATCATAGTCCACAAAGGCAAAAAGCCTGGAAATAAAGTCTACTCCTTTTTAAAAGATGAATTTATTTATTTTATGTGTGTAAGTACCTGTTTCTGCCTTCAGAAATACCAGAAGAGGGCATCAGATCCTGTTATAGATGGTTGTGATCTATAGTTTTTTTTTGCTGGGGATTGAACTAAGGACCTTTGGAAGAGAATCAAATGCTCTTAACTGATAAGCCATATCTCTAGCACCTGAAATCTACAGTTTAACTAGAAGTGACTCAAAGGAACATTTACTGGTTCCCTGTGAATATATAGATGGATCTTGAATATGTGTGTTTTGGCTATGGCTACAGGAGGCTAATAAAATCAGATATAGACATCTCACCTTTTCAGCAGAACTGTATTCCAAGTTCGACCCAAAGGCAATTACACTGACTACCACCAACAGTGCAAGAACAGTTGGGGATATTAAAAAACAAAAGACAATTTTAGATTCTCTCTGAATCATTATGAGCTATTACTGCCTGTATTATACAGTCAATCCAGAAAAACCAAGCTTTGTCCATTTATTAGGACATATGAAATCTGTCCTGATATTGGGGAAACTATATAGCAAAGGCAGAGCTAAATTAGGAAGAAGGTGTCCAAATTTCAACCCTAAAAATTAAATGGCAGTTTTATGGCTTAAAGTTATGGCCAATCACCCTATAACACCTAAAGAAATAGAAGAAGTCATCAAAAGCCTCCCAACCAAAAAAAGCCCAGGTCCAGACGGGTTCAGTGCAGAATTTTATCAGATATTTATTGCGGATATAACACCAATACTCTCCAAACTATTCCAAAAGATAGAATCAGATGGAATGCTACCCAACTCATTTTTTGAGGCTACAATAACCCTTGTACCTAAACTACACAAAGACCCTACAAGGAAAGAGAACTTCAGACCAATCTCACTTATGAACATTGACGAAAAAATACTCAACAAAATCCTTGCAAACCCAATCCAAGAACACATCAAAATGATCATTCATCATGACCAAGTAGGCTTCATCCCTGGGATGCAGGGATGGTTTAATATAAGGAAATCCATCAATGTAATCCACCATATAAACAAACTCAAAGAACAAAATCATATGGTCATCTCACTAGATGCTGAGAAAGCATTTGACAAAATTCAACACCCCTTCATGACTCTACCAGAGAACTCCTACAGCTGATAAACAAGTTCAGCAAAGTGGCTGGATACAAAATCAACTCAAACAAATCAGTAGCCTTCCTATACTCAAAGGACAAACATGTGGAGAAAGAAATTAGGGAAAAGGTACCCTTCACAATTGTAACAAAAACTATGAAATACCTTGGTGTGACTCTAACTAAGCAAGTGAAGGACCTGTATGACAAGAACTTCAAACCTCTAAAGAAGGAAATTGAGGAGGATCTCAGAAAATGGAAAGATCTCCCATGCTCATCGATTGGAAAGAACAACATTTTAAAAATGGCCATCCTACCAAAAGCAATCTACAGATTCAACGCAATCCCCATCAAAATTCCAACCCAGTTATTCATGGAATTGGAAAGATCAATGTGCAATTTCATATGGAATAACAAAAGACCTAGAATAGCTAAATCCATCCTCAACAACAAAAAAACATCTGCGGGAATCATTATCCCTGACCTCAAGCTATATTACAAGGCAATTGTGCTGAAAACTGCATGGTACTGGTACAGAAATAGGCATGTGGATCAATGGAAGAGAATAGAAGATCCAGAAATGAGCCCTCATGTATATGGTCACCTGATTTTTGACAAAGGAGCTGTAAACTTTCAATGGAAAAAGGACAGCCTATTCAACAAATGGTGCTGGTCCAACTGGCACTCAGCATGCAAAAGAATGAAAATAGACCCTTTCTTATCTCCTTGTACAAAGCTCAAGTGTAAGTGGATCAAAGATCTCCACATTAAACCAGATACACTGAAACTATTAGATGAGAAAGTAGGGAAAACCTTAGAACACATAGGCACAAGAGAAAATTTTCTGAACAAAACACCAATGGCTCAAGCTCTAAGGTCAAAGATTAACAAATGGGACTTAATGAGATTGGAAAGTTTCTGTAAGGCTAAGGACATTGTCATAAAACAAAACGGCAGCCAACAGAATGGGAAAAGATCTTTACCAACTCCACATCAGATAGAGGCCTAATATCTAAGGTATACAAAGAACTCAAAAAGCTAGACACCAGAGAATCAAATAACCCTATTAAAAAATGGGGTACAGAGCTAAACAAAATGTTCTCAGTTGAGGAATATCGAATGGCTGAGAAACATCTGAGGAAGTGCTCGACATCTTTAGCCATCAGAGAAATGCAAATCAAAACAACCCTGAGATTCCACCTCACAACAGTCAGATTGGCCAAGATCCAAAACTTAGAAGACAACAGATGCTGCTGAGGTTGGGGAGAAAGAGGAACACTTCTCCACTGTTGGTGGGGTTGCAAGCTAATACAACCACTCTGGAAATCAGTCTGGCGATACCTCAGAAAATGGGACATAATACTACCTGAAGACCCAGCTATTCCACTTCTGGGCATATACCCCAGAGACACCTTAGTACACAACAAAGATATATGCACCACAATGTTCATAGCAGCTCTATTTATAATAGCCTGAAGCTGGAAAGAACCCAGATGTCCTTCAGAAGATGAATGGATACAAAATTGTGGTATATTTACATAATGGAATACTACTCAGCCACCAGAAACAATGACTTGACCAAATTCTTAAGAAAATGGCTTCATCTAGAGAATATCATTCTGAGTGAGATAACCCAGTCACAAAAGAACAGACATAATATGCAGTCACTGATAATGGGATGCTAACCCCAGAGGCTCGCACTGCCCCAGAAACAACTCACAGACTGTATGAAGTCCAAGAAATAAACAAAACAAAACAAAACAAAACAAAAAAAATCTCTATACAACAAGAAAACTTTGACTATTTCCATGTTACATTTTGTTTTACATGTACTTTATGCTCAGTGTAACTATTAAATTTTCAATGCATACTATCAAACCTTTAAAAAACCAAGTACTGACTAAGAAATATATTCATACAGTTTTATGTAAAAATTATTTTACAATCTGAAAAAAAGTACTGACAAAAATGTATTATATAATTTTACGCAAACAATGCTTAAAATCTGTACATTTATCTTTGTTTTGTAAAATAAAGTTGTTAAAAAAATAAAATTAAATTTAAAAATAGAAAAAAAAGTTATGGCCAATCAAAGCCATAAAATTTCCCCCAGGGAAAGGACAATTGTGATTTTCTTTTGCTACAAGGTATTTCTTATAACCAGTATAAATTCAGGAAAAGTTGGAGAATTTAAACATACAGTTAAAGAATAACTTGCAAATTTGTGTGTTTTTATGTGTTCAAATGATTAACATGTGTCAGCCCACTTCTGCAAATTCTTCTCAATGAAGGTGTTCTATCATTTAGCAAACACACAAATAGTGGCCAGTAATTATCTAGTGACTTTAGAATAAGGGATAGATAATAATGTAATATCCCATTAGGCCACATCTTTTAGAAATGTTCTAAATACAATTTTACTTGCATCTTAAGTGTGACCTTGTAAAATAAACCAATGAGGATACAGAAAAAAGGGAGTCTATGTTGAAGTATTTGGAACAAAGGTACAGATGAAAGAATAAGACATAGGAAAGACTAACAAACCTAGTTTCCAAATGTTCACATTGTTTCCTACAACATGTGCAAGGGTAAAAACAAAATGTATGCAAAGCTTTTGACAATTATGAGATGTTATGATTATATTCAATTTCACTAAAAGTTTTAGTAGCACATATATGTATATACTAACAAAACTCTTCAAGTGTTTCTAGAGTCTGGAAAAGTTATTAAAATAACATGCTTCTACTGTTAAAATATAATATTCCTTTTGTGTTTAGTTTTAAATTCTATAATATCTCCAACTAAATATTAATTTCTTGTAATGTTTTAATAGCAGAACACAATGAATATCTATATACATGGACAATATCTTTCTTATCTCTGTCTCTTTATTACCTATAATACATTTATCAAGTCAATTAGCAAAGAAACTAATGGTTCCATCTTTATGAAAATAAAACTGAGGGATTGTTCATTCAAAATACTTACCCTTAGAAAAGGAATGAGAAAGTATAAATAATCTTCAGCTTCATGCCATGCTGACTGCTAATACACAAACAAGAAAGCAAGATCCCCTTGCTCACTTTTGTGGGGTCTCTGGCCAAACTCCCTTGCTTAAGTAAGGTTTGTTCTTTTTTGGCAA